>NW_025764964.1:0-317248 GCF_003918875.1 Haliotis rubra
TCTTTTCACATACGTTTTCATGGCTGCCTTGTAGACTAATAGGTCGGTAAGTCCCCAGTGGACTCTAAATGGACACCTCCAGAAGGAATGTTGAAGTCAGGAGTCATTCCATCAAAAATTTTATTTCTCCAAGGAAGCAAGAGACGATCTTGACTTGCTACAAACCGACAACAGCAGCTGGAGACACACATACCAGAGACAGGAGTCAATGCTATTGAGGATCCAATGGAGGTGGAATCTGATGCTGATTGTGCTGAAACTTCAGATGACACAAAACAACTTGAGGGTGACAAAGTCAGTTAACTTAGGGAGGCTCTACAACAGGGATAGGTCACTCGCTTCTGCTTTTACCATTTGTACTCAATTAATGTGTGCCTCGTCATGCTCCAACGCACACAGTGACTTGGCTCTCGTTCCCTAGCGCAACTTCGGCTGCGTTTAACAGTACTTCAGCCAGTGTTTTGTATCAGTCGGAATTTTACAAGGAATGAATGAATTAAGAGCAAGAAGTATATGTGGAATGAATGAAAGAAATAAAGAAAAAGAAACAAAAGAAAGAAATACATATGAATGAATGAAAGAATAAATGATACACCACGGACATCCCTCCCCAAGCATGTTAAAGAACGCAAAACTATCGGTAAAACATGTGTTAATATCAGCTATCCTTTTTTAAAATCTACTTTGAGACATTTTTTTCATTAGTAACTAATTCAGATATCTTATTGCATCTGTGGAATGACATGGGCATTGATTGCAGAATGTTAACTGACACTGTCACAGACCCCTCTAAAACAGAAAGTTTAGAACTATCACAAAGCGTTGTAAACACTTTCCAGTTTTGGTTCATATTCTAAAATTCAATGTAAGGAAGAAAGAAGTTTTAGAACTATAACACTCAAGCATCACAAGCATCAATGGCGTATCAGAACATATTTTCACACACCTCAAATACACCCAAACAATTTTTAAAAAATATAATACTATCACTATTACTTGGTAAAACACCTTTCACATGATGGCATATTCCCTCATAAACATTAAAAGGTGTATGTGGAAGATGTTTTAGAGAATAATGTAACCAGGAAAACACTCAAACAACGCCCTGTAGTATTCAATGGCAGATCGGCGATATGTTATACTTCTTTCACACACCTCAAATGCACTCCTTACAAATTTTTAGTTATAAAAACTATCATTATTACTTGCAAACACCTTTCAACTAAAGGCATATTTCCCTCTCTAAAAAATTAAACGAATATGTGAAAGAAGTTTTAGCGATAGAATCTAGTCTTTCTTCGCTGTTTACTGAGAATTGAAGCCAGTGAGCTACAACATGCAGACTTGAAACTTTACTACAAATCTACTTGTACTAATACTGACACTAATAACAAATTATTTGACTTTAAAATGAAGTGACAGAATAGGTAACTTATCTTCTACATGTAGGTTTTCAGTTTTCACAACACTCAGCGTATATGTAATCAGCTGTTGAAAAATAAACCGGGCCCAATCTTAAAACTACAATGCTGCCATATTGGCTACACTAGTCACGTAACGAGCCGAGGCATACGCTAAGGGGCTTTCCGAGGAGTGACCCACTCCCCTGATATAGTCTCACTGGTTAACTACAGGACATGTTGAAGAAATGTAGTGAGGAAAATAAGAAACCTCAAGCAGAAAACCAATTGCTGGGGAGAAAATATGGAAATTAGTCGTTTTGGCATCAATCGTTTCTCATATGACGACTCAAAATACGGTTTTATACAGGATTTATATCCTATCAGGGTTTTGATTGCTTTCTTCAATTGATCCAGCCAACAGCATCAAACATGAAAAGTATGTACTCATCTGCAGGCTAGTGAGAACACATCTCTTGTTGAGGAAACGGAACATGCTATTGATAGATGAACTATTCATGTTTCTGTGTTGTATGAGGTAGGGCTGCTCGAAGAAGATTTATCAGATAGATTTGACTGTACCTTGTGCAAACAGTGAGTCGTAAAATTGTAACATGGCTGAATTCACTTGTATTTTGTTTTGGTAAGCATTCCACTGTGGCTTTCTCAAGGCAGTAAATAGACTGTCTGATGCCTGAAGATTTCAAGCCAAAGTATTGTTCAACCTGAGTTGTCTTGGACTGTACAGAAATCACATGTCAAGTCCCTTCATCAATGGTATTGAATAGCCAAGCGTATTCAAATTACAAGGACGTAGCCCTCACATGGTGCAGTGCGACTTTTCTTATCACCCCTATACACAGGATGCATGTCAGACAAATGAAATTGTAAAATTCATGTAGTGTTAGGGATTTACTTGAGTCAGGAGACAGTGTCATGGCAGATAAAGGTTTCCGACTTGAAAGATATTTTGTGGAGAAGAACATCGGTCTCAACATGCCGCCATTTTATCAACAAGTGATAATGAACAATTCACACCTGAACAGGTGGAACTGAATGAGGAAATTGCTAGTCTACGTGTGCATGTGGAACGGTTCAACAGATGTGTGAAGAAAAATCACATACTTGACAATGATGTACCAATGTCAATAATTGGTTCTATGAATCAATTGTGGTCAGTTGCATGTATTCTTGCGCCAGTTTCGGAGAGCATAATATCAAAATGAGATATTGCATGCTCTGGTCATTCCGGATATTCCAGACTTAGAAATACATGCCATTTTAGATAGTCAACAAATGTAATAATGTTATATTTGGGATTACACTCTATTCGCAAGAGTACCGATTCTAGTACGAGTCCCTCCTGAGATTCGAACCCACTCCCCTCAGAGTCAGGCACTATCCGCCAGCGCTGAGTGTCCCCAACACCTTATCCACTTAGTCACTGGGAGTCATTCAGTGCTGGCAGTTATGCCTGACTCTGAGGGTGTGGGTCTTGAATCCCGGAAGGGACTCGTACTAGAATCGGTACTCTTGCAGAGTGTAATCCGAAATATAACATTGTTATATTCCAGACTTATTAATAAAATGACATTGGAAAGTATCCTATGAAGTGTCCTTAAACGTTCTGCATACTTTTTATTTAGTTCACTTATATCCCACATATCAACAGCTTTTTCTCAGAATGTGCCCTTCTCTCTGATTACAATTTCACAACCACAATAAATGCACATGTTATGAAATTGACCAATCAGAGATAAAGATGCATTCTGAGCAAAGCTAATATCGACCTAGGTCTGATCACTTCAATCTTAGAAGAATTCTGTAAAACTCATCATGAGGGATTTAAGAGAACCAAATCAAAAATAATGCAAGTGACATATATACTGGACCAAATAATTTACGGGATATTGGTATTTTTATGATTGATATTTTATCAATGTGTCAATTAATAAATAAATCATTATTCATAATTTCAAAATTTACATATGTCCCAAACTATTTTAGTCCAGTATAGGTACTATTAATTGCAGAATTATCTTCAAAACATTGTATTTTTGCAATATAAGAATAAGACATCCTTGTATGAAATCTTTGAAAAATAATATACTTATCAAACATACAGGGTTGTAGGTTTTGAACAAATAAATACATTAAAGTGTTCTGACATTTGTTGTCTTTATTACACTACATTTCAGAGGCACAAATTCAGGTTAAAAAGACTTTCACCAATGTTCAAGATCTACAACACTAAAAAGGAATACATGTTCTATCATTACATACTGGCACATGACTTCATTGGCAAATCGGGGCTCGATTTAACAAACGCTAACGTACTTGCACCGGGTCAACCGGAGATAAAAAAATAGGTGCATATCAACCAAAAATCTGGTTGCACAATATTTTGAACTTTAACTTACACATTTATTTTCATCAGGTGAATTCACAAATCAAAGTTTGACTAGGTTTTACAGTCACTTTGGTTGCACTAGTGCAACTGCAAGTAACAGAAACACTAAATTGAGGCCTGCAAATGCTATATTAATTTATTTTTACAAGTAATAATTAAAAAAGAAGTGGTCTGCTTTATCTTTGATAGCGTGCCATTCTTCAGCATCAAAAGGATTGTTTCCAGATGATAGTAATTTTCACACCAAACAAAGAAATGACACCACTCTAGTCCTGTGACTCCAAGTTGAGTCTGCACTTGTGTGTAATATGGATGGTTATGATTAAGTTGAAGACGATCCCCCACTCTCTTCAGGTATGATACTTCCAAGAACAGATGTGACACATGGACATCAGGAATACCAATAGCAGGCTGGCGATTTAGTATATAAACGTTCCGATCTGGTGTAGCGGCGATCCAATAAGACCAGGGGCTTATAACAATGCCAACAGGATAAATGTTTGCTCCATCAAGTACCTGAATGTATCTATCAATAGCAAGTGGTCCATTTGCTAGTCCTGTTGCCATGGCCTGTGTCTGTCTTGTTTTTTTTCGCAGATCTTCAGCTAGTCTTTCAAAGTTGTCACTTCTGGTAAATACACTGCGCATCTTTGAAGCACCAGACGATCTTTCATAAGTTTATACCAAAGACTACAGTCACCTTCCAATAAGTTCTTAATTCCCCCTGCTTTATTATACCCCCTTGAGAACTCTTTCGCAAGAAGAGATAGAAAGGGGTTGACGTTTTTGAAAATGAACGGAACGAACACGAAACAGCGGCATTACTGCACCGTCTGCTCCAACTATGGAGGAAAGGAGATAGAAGGACGGGTAGTGACACTACATAGATTTCAAGCAAATGAATTATTGAAGAAAGCTTGGATTCGGCGGCTCAAATTGGTAAAAGGATTACAAACACACGACCACCCAACGTCTTTGTTCTGGAGCACTTCAGGGATGGACATTTCAGACGGAACTTACTACCATCCATTTTCGGGAGAAAGACGTTCAACACATACCAGGTAAAGTCAACATAAACATTACGCACACGTTCTCAATTTTCGTGTTTTCGGACACTTGAGAAACATTCATTTCTCTATGTTTTTTATATAATGTGTAGTGTCAACCTTCGGACAGAGAATATAACTAGATGTATTTGGCAATGATCATGACTGATCTGAAAGGAGATTAATCACAATTTTCGGAAAGAGTTCCGCCCGTACGCCGCCCCCATGAAAACAACAAATTACAAACTAACAGGCATACCTCACCCTAAATATAAATTCAGTAAACTAGAACAGGTATAAAAACAGTCAGTGAACTTATTTCAGTGTTGGAATAATACACCGTGGAAGGACTCCTGGAGCAAATATGAACTAGGTGAAAAAGTGGGAACGCTTTCCCAAATTTTTGCTAGTCATGAGAATGGACACCATTCGTAAGGATGTGTGGCTCAGTCGTTATGATTTTTATTTATGAAATTTTTAGTTTGAACACGGCTCTGATGAGAGTACCATACAAAGGGATGCAGCCAAACTAACAGGTGACTGTGGAAACGGGTATGAGCATTCTGTGTCAGACCATCAGCAGATTAATTTGAAGTCCTCGGGATCAAGGGTGGAAACTTCAGTCGTCGTGCATGACTATCGTGGACAGATTGAAGATCATATCACAAGTCAGCTTGTAAACAAGTGTAAACAGACTGATTTTCATCCTGTAGGTATTGATGCATCCACTCAGACAGATATCTTGGATAGTTTCTATATGACTGTTTCAACACAAACATTAATTTGATGCTATCGAAATTCCGATACCAAAGCCTAAAATGGTTTATGTGGAAATTCAGTGTAACAAGCCTGTGCTAACATGTGAAGATGTCTCCTCCAGTGAAAAAATCTCATTTTACGCAGGAATCCCTAACCCAGGAGTGTTGAAAGCCTTATTTGATGAGATGGATGATGCCATAGAGCATACAACTAGAAGTAAGTATTCAAGTGAATCGGAATTAGGTCGTCCACGCACCTTAAGATTAGTTGATGAGTTTTCTTAGTTCTCATGAGGCTTAGACTGGGACTATTACTGGAGGATTTGGCAGATAGATTTTGCATTTCAAAATCAACGTGTAGTATCATTTTTGACAAGTGGATAGACTATTTAAGTATAAAACTGTCTTCTTTGACAGTATGGCCGTCAAAACTGTCATTAAAGAAAACAATGCCAAAGAAATTTAGAAAATACCCTGATACCCGAGTTATCATTGACTGTACAGAAACACAGTCCCTGACAAATGGGACCCTCCTATACTCCAATTATAAGTCGCATATGACTTACAAATCGTTGATTGGTATTAGTCCTGCTGGGGTAATAACGTTTGTGTCTGACATTTGGTGTGGCAGTACCAGTGATAAACAGATTACCAAATTATGTGGTTTGCTGCATCTGTGTGAACCTAGGGATTCCATAATGGCTGATAAAACAAAAGGATTTCCATTTCTGATCTGACTACTGACTTAGGAGTGAAATTACACATTCCACCTTATAAGACAAAAGGTTTTTACGAAGAGAAGTGGAAGAAACAAGACGCATTGCAAATTTAAGAATTTACGTTGAAATGGCAATTAAACGTGTGAAGAATTTCAGGATTGTACAGGGGGTCATTCCAATTACTTTGGCAAAGAAAGTCACAAAATTTGGAAAGTGTGTGTTCACTTGACAAACCTTCAGCCTCCACTTGTTGGCAAGAAGTAATAATACTGATACACTTGCACTGTTGATCTGTGTGCTTTGTATTTCCAAATCCAGTGCAAGGTAGTGTGGTCCTGTGTATATAACTGAGATAACAAATCAGTTGAAGTTAATCAACGTTAAGCGCAGAGTCCTTGGATGGATGATGGTGTTTGGAAGTTGAGTCTTGAGAGTTTCTATGACATTAGTCCTTCCCCACAAAGAAGCACCTGTGGCACATGTGGTCTCACCTTATGGAAGTGAGTTTGTTCAAAATTGCCTCTGTTAACCCAGCAAAAACGGGTACCCGGTGGTGAGATAAGTCATGTGACTATTAACCTTCTAGCGCCTCACAGGCAGCTTGGGTTATCTGGGGCAATGTAATAAGCAGATTACAGCGTCCAGTGAGCAACTAGTGAGATGGATACTAGGTGCTATGTAAATGAGTTATTATTCGTATGTTTTACAGATAAAAGATAATATGCAGCAGAGAGGGTTCGGGTGATCCTGGCACAGTCAGGCTGGTAAGGCTCATCATCAGCTCAGGGCCCTTGCCCCCTCTACACGCAGCCCAGACAGCGAATGGGACTTCTCCCAGGAAACGCTGCCTAGTCGAACCCACCAAGAACTTTCCGGAGAATATGAAGGCTCCCCAACACTGTAGCCTTCTACATTACCCAGAGTATCAGGAGAACCCGGGCACTCTCCTGATCTGCACCAAAAGATCAGGAGGTACCAAACCAAGGGCACCGAGAACAATGGGGAGCCTGACGACAGTGTACTTGGGATGCCAGTGAGACATTTCAAAGGCGAGGTCCGCATATTTATCATGCTTTTCCTTGATCTTGTCAATCACATTCCTGTCAAAAGGGACAGAAAATTCAATGATATATATAAATTCATTGGCTTTATCAAAAAGGACAAGATCAGGTTTGTTGGCAGGAATTCTTCTGAGGCTGTATATGGGCCTATTCCACAGAAGTTTGAAAGCATCATTTTCCATGACGCCCTGGACATGTTCAGGGTCGTACCATGGATGGACCTCGGAGTCAAAGCCACAGGCATGGCGGAGACGGTAGTAAAAGCAACGAACCATGCCATCATGTCGTTTAAGATATGCTGTTTGTGCCAAGGAAGGGCATCCACTGACAAGGTGTTGGACAGTCTCCGTGAATTCATTGCAAAGTCGACATTTCATATTGATATTTTCTTTAAGAATCACATTTAGGCGATTACGAGTGGGAAGTGACTGGTCCTGGAGCAGCAAAAGGAAGCCCTCAGTTTCACATTTAAGACCAGCTGATTTCATCCAGGCGAAGGAGTCGGTGAGATTGCTATTCTGTTCAACACACTTGCATGTACACACGATGCAATGGCTTCTCAGAAAGCTTCTCCACAAAAAGACCGACTCTGGGCAGACTTAGTAAAGAACTTCACCTGGTTTACTCCCATCGCTGTACCGTCCAGCAGTACATCGCCATCAACAAAATCTACCTCAAATTTCAGATTCTGTCCAACAACCTTGGCACGCTTAAAATAGCTGTGGAATTCCTTGCTTTCATCATGAGTCTTCACATGCATCACCAGAGGATCATCCGATAAATAAATATGTGCAAAAGTACACAATAAAATTCTATCATGAACAGCCTCCACATTAATCAAACCCCGACCTCCAGAATTGATTGGCATGTATAAACGGTTAAGAGAGGAACGAGGGTGGTGGGCTCCTGTTATCAGACATGATCCTTCTGGTCAGACGGTCAAGACTCTGGATGTTTTGTTTTGTCCATTCAACTACTCCAAAGGAATAGGAAAGGACTGGCACAGCAAATGTATTGGTAGCTTTGACCTTGTTTCGAGCATTAAGCTCTGAGCTCCAGATTTTCTTTAAGCGAGATTTGTACTCGGCCCGAAGTTTGTCTTGAATCTGGGCATTCTGGAGCTTGTCCTCGAACTTGCATTCCAAGATAGGTGTAGGCCTGATCTTCCACAAGATGCTCAATAACCCCTCCCCTTGTAACTTGACCGATCCATCATCCACCTTGCCTCGTTTCAAATGAAGAGTATTACATTTGTCGAGTCCAAATGTCATGCCAATATCATTCGAAAAGGACTCGACAAGGAGAACCTGCTCTTTCAAATTGGAATCTCCTTTGGCAAGGAGCCTCGATGTCATCCATGTAAAGGAGATGAGTAAGAGGTGTTGGGGATCTGTGCTGAGGAGGTCCGGGATGGTAACCTCCTCTTTATTGAGCAGAAAGCTCAAAGGATTTAGAGACAAACAAAAGCAAAGGACTAAAGTATTCCCCTGGAAAATTCCCCTTCTGATTGGAATAGATTGCGAAGTCTGCACCTTCCCTTGCGAGTACATCTCAAGTTGAGTCGACCAGCAACTCATTAAAGACTTGAGTAAATCAAGTAGTCGCTCAGGGAGGTCTTATTATTATCATTATTATTATTATTAAGGTATATCACCAAAACTCAACCATCAGCTGTCTGATTCAGACCATAACATTGATGTTCAGAATATGTATTATTATACTGATATATTTGTGCTTTGGTATTTATGTAATACATCTAAGGACTTGATGTGGTCCAAAGGAATTCTAATTTAAACACTGGAATATTAGTTTGCATCTATAATCATGATTATGTAACTAGTCCGGTTCATGTTGTTCTTACCAATGTCTCCTGGTTTAACTATTGAATCATACTCATGTGATTCATGTATTGGTGTAAATAAAACTGACTTTACACATTTTTCAACAGCATTTCAGTTATCTCTGGTTTGACATTTACGACAGGACACACCTGGTACTATGTGAAAATTGAGAGCTCTGGCTTATACCGATGAATCATGGGCCGCTTTTTAGCATTGCACCCTTCCCACACTTACCTACTGTATTAGGACATAACTTTCTGTTGTAAACATTTCATGCACCCATAGGTCTTGTGTGTGCCTTTCCGCTTTATCAGGTTGGACTTCCATCTAATTGATAATAGTAATAATAGCTCAGTCAGTCACTGAGACACTTGAACATACGTATATAACTCACTCACACACTGACCTAAGACACATTGCTTACTTAGGTAACAAGTTATTTCTTCATCACTTTCAGTGCCAGCATCTGGGAAACAGCATGTACACTGAAGTAACAACCCTTTAATTGATTAGGCTTGCCAAGCCAGGATTGAACAGTAGAATTCTACAACTGTCAATAACTAAAATTAACAGTTGGTAATAGAAATGAAACACAGACTCACTTATAACAGATACGTTTTAATGTCATAAAGCCCTTACTTCAACATTTGTAATGGTAATCATTTCACTGAGTGACACTGCAAGTAATGGTATCATGAAGCATTTCACAAACAAAGACCTGGGGAAAAGAAAGGAAAATGTTTACATTATTATTGAAATGTGAAATAGCTTAAGAACTAAAATTCAAATAAGTAGTAAAATTTACATATCACCATTCAGTGAACGAAACTTTCAATAGTATGTGTTATCAATTCATACATTTTGTCAAGCTTGAATGAAAATGTTTGAAGTGAATAGTCACTATACATGTAGTTTTAAGGAAAGAATCTAAACCAACCACAGTACTCTGGTGTAAACATGATAGAATGGACATAGTGTATGTACACATTTAAAGTCCTTCATGTCCTTACACAGGATGCAAACGCTTTCCTCGTTTCACACGAGTTGTGAAAAGCTCTGGTAGAATGGCTTTTATATAAAAGTCATTCAGTAGAGAGAGGCAGCCCTCCAAGAATCTTGAATCAAAGTGTATCATTTCCACATGACAATCCTTCAGAGTCCATATGAAAAAATCACACCAGTTCATTTGGGATAGAGCCATTTGTCCTTGTATTTGGTAATAGTATGTGTGGCCAACTTTCAATTTAATTTCTCTTTTATTGAGCGAAGAACCGAATTGAGGATATTCCGCTACCTGGTGTACCGTGGAAAGCCGCCACTTGTAAGGACACTTAATTTCAAGAAGACCAGTTTAATTTCCAATGTGAACAACATCATCAGGACTGGATCCAAGATGAGGATAGTCCTGATGCACAATGAAACCACATGTAACAACCTTTGCATTCACGTCATGTTTCTTCATCAGATTTGCATATTTTTCTCCTTGCAGCCGACCCATGAGTACGTCCCCATCTCAGAGCATCATATGCAAAAATGGTCTTTACGGCATTATCATGGCATGTTGATGTTTTTCAGTTTACAGACAAGGCCAAAACTGAAAGAGGTTAATCGCCCTTCCCTTGCTGAGCTCCACATGTTATTGTTGGCTTGTCCACGTGTGGTCTTCTCAATTGTTACACAATCTTCTTTTGAGATGGACAAGGCACTGAAATACTCTGAAAAATGCCTGATACAATCTTCATTTTTCAAATCACAGGTGTCTGCATAGTTGAAATCAACTGAATGGAGGGGAGGTACTGATACATGGGATTCCTCAGTCATATTGACAAAGAGATTCTTTGAGTCAATAACCACCCTGCATGTGTTAATTGTTCACAGAGTTTTGGAGCAAATCTGTCCACATGTATGGGTTTAACCATCGATTTATCAGGAGCATTAGTAGCATCTTGCCGTATAGTTGTTGTCTTTTATGTTCTATCCACTTGTGTTTTGTGAATATCATATCCTGTGATTTAACAACTCAATTTACGTTTTAGTGGCTGGTTCCATTTGCATTCCTGTAGAAGTAGATGCGTGTAATCCCTTAAGTTTCTTTTTCTGAGATGTCAACCAAAGCATACAGGACAGCAGCGACATGGTTGCAAGATTCTCCTTCACTGAAACAGATAAATTGTTCACTGAATGTCAAATTGAAAATGTACAAAAACCCCTAATTCCATATCAAATGAGGTAAAAACAAGGCATACGTTTTACTTGGATACGGTCCCACACACGTAAATGGAACACATCTGTATTACCTATGCCGACAACGAACGCTCAAACGTTATTTGGTTATACATTCAAAGTTGAATCAAGTCCAGAACAATCATCACAATCATATATACACAAGTTTAGTTTGTTTTCAGTAAAATGGAATTCATACTTTAGATCTGCCAGATAATATGATTATCGGTAATTTATTAGATCTACTTACCCGGCAGTGCAGTTGCAACCAGCAGCATGTACCCGGCCTGTAACCTTTGACAAGGACACCCACACATCATAATCTGGTTTCTGTTTCATATTCTGAGTTGGTATGGAAGGAATCACTTTGGCATTGACATAACAATGAGAACAGTCCGCGGATATGTGGTGATATCGGACTGAATGAGACGTGTCTATCTTCATAGTACACTTTTAGCTTTCAACTGGCGTTTAGCGTTGTTTGGGTCAGTGTCTAGTGTCCCGCTGCTTGCTCAAAACCAAATAATTATACAGATCACTTGAACTAAATGATGGCATAAGCTCAACACTGCTATCCCAGCCATTTTTCAAGCGTAGTGGGTCTGGTAAAAGTTCCCGAGAGGTGACAGAAACTTCTCAAATCGTCTTTGTCTCACGCTGACCACGTCGTATGTATTGACATCTTCAATCGATCGTTTGCCAAGATCACGTACACCTTTGGCGCAAAATTAAGTCAGACTTATTCCCTGAAACGTGTTCTCCGTGATTCCGTAAGTAGGTCTTAAGTTCACGCACACTCAGTTCATGAAAATTCAGATTCACGTCTTGAGTTTTCCCGCCTTGTTTCTCTGCTATCGACGCCATTTTGAACTGAAAACATCTCCGGAAGTGTCCTTGATAAAGGGAGATAACACATGGAAGGGGAGATACGAACTTATTGGAAAGGACTGTAGCCTGGTTTCTTCCTCAAATGTATGTATTTCTTCAACAGTGCACTTCAAAGACTCCAATTTCAACTGCTTTTCCTTTGTCAGTGGAAACACAACCATATTGTTTTCTATCTTGTTGGATACTGGTAATTGTGGATACTTAAAATTGTCAAAAATAGAAATGTTAGAGTGGAGATTCAATTTCTGATGCACAGCTATAACAGACCCCTTCTGAAATTTACAAAACAAGTTTCAACCATTGGGACATACCCACTCACTTATAGCTCTAAGGCTGGGGTAATCATAGCAGATGGTGAAAACTTTACCCAGTAATGCATAGAGTGCAGCATGGTCTAGCATATCAGTCCCGAGAGGGTTGTATAATGTTGATTTCACCCGTCCTTTTAGGTGCTTCGATGGGATTGTGCTTTTGTTTGTATCCAACAGCCACAACGTCTTGCACTTCCACTCCAGTTATTTTTTCTCCTCTCTAGGTTTATGCCATGTCTGTGGCTGAGATGTTTTCACAGGGTCTGTTGGAATCACCTTGTTTCCCAGTTTCTTTAAGTGACCGATGTCATACAGTAAAGGCTCCAACCTTTCCCTTTACCTTTGGGACAGTCACACTTTGCATCTTCAACGTAACCATCAGTCACACCAATAAAACTGTGTCACCTGCAACAAACATGATGAAAGATAATATTTACAAAATGTACATATCAGCAGTTATTATAAATTTTGCATTTTAATTCACATTGGAAATCATTTGCTGGGATGAAGCTAACTCTGAGAAAACATATGTTACTGTATATCTTAAATGTTAAACAGAAGTATTTTGTTTATTCAAGTAAAGAATCCTCACAAAACACCAACTGTTCAGGGAAGTCAACATAGAATCAGCATGAATGAATAAAAATAACTTATATAGTGCCTTATTTCTAGACATGTTGCTGACTGACTAGTGTGAGCTGCTCAGTGATACTCAACAAGACAAACTATATTATTAGTGAGTAAGTGAGTGAGTAAATGTTTATCGTCACATTAGCAATATGTCAGCCATATCGTGACGAGAACAGTTTATAATTATATTATAGATCAATAAAGTAAAAACCTGTTGACGAAGAACAGTAAAACTACTAGTGTATCACAGATATCCATTTAAAACTAGCAATGAAATCTAAAATATTGGAACTAGAAATGACAATACAATATAAAACAGGCTGTAGATTGCTAACGACTGAAGGTAGATCACCATACTAGGGACCATGGGGACTAACTGTACATTTGCTTCCTGCATGGACCCTAGCTGGATTTACACCATCCCTTCAGCCGTCCCAGCAAGTTTAGACAAATTAGCCATAAGTTAAAAATAACACATATTCTACGATTAAAACTAATGGTATGTTTAAATTTAGTTTGAATGTTTTAGGACTTACGTACCCCTCAGGAGGACAATAATTTTACAGTGCTTCAAACCCCTGTGAGGATACAGTCACTAACAATCCCAGCTGCTCAATTATAAAATATTTATTTTATGTCAAGACATGCTTGACAGTGATTCGTTCATCACAAAGGGATACAAAACAGAGGATCCTCACCTTTTAATAGCTACTCATGCGTATATCTTGTGTGGCCAATACGACATCGTCGTATGATGACCTCTTCAAATCTGGACTGACAACCCAAGTAAGTGTAACCGATATATGGTTTTATTTCATGTAATTTATTGATACCTCTCTTGGGTGTCCCACTTCTTTTGCATCAGATCACGGATATAAGATCTTATAACAGCTTTGTAATCAGAGTATGGGATCAGAAGTGGTGTCACCAGATTTGTTGAGTGCTGCCTTAGCAGCAAAGATCAGCCATTGTGTTACCGGAAATGCCAACGTGGCTGGGTAACCAAGAAAATACGATGTCGCATTGGCCAGTGGCAAGCTCATTATACAATTCAATAATTTCTAATAAAAGTGGATGTTTACAAGAAATATTTTTAATGGCCTGAAGACAAGAAAGAGAATCGGAAAGATTATATATTGTTTATATTTACGGTGTGAGTTAATATATTTTCAAGAAGCTGTTAATATGGCGTTAGATTCTGTCGTGAAAATAGAGCTGTTATCAGGCAATCGAGATGATATTGTTCTTGACCCAATGACAGTGGCACAAGCTACAGCACCACCATCCTTGGATCCATCTGTAAATAAGGATTTGTATGTATTATATTTTATTTCTTTAACTGACTAAATTCTTGTTTATACTGTAATTCATTAGTTTCTGATTTTTAAATGTGGTCAAAGTTAGGTCAACTTGGGGCCCAACCAACTGCCAAGGAGGAGAAGAAAGAAGACGGGAAGGAGCTATAGTTTCCAGATCAATGCCGGCAGCAGAAATGAATGGTTTAATTCTGTGCCCAAGAGGGGGGAACAAGAGAAGACTTTTTGTCAGTATAAATCCTCATAGAGAGGATTAAAACACAATTAAATGCAGGATTTGACTCGTTAGAATATAGTTTAGTTACATACTGCAAGGATAATTTTATACGGCGGTGGTTAAAGAGATGGCTCATCGGCCTCGACGTAAAGACTGTCAATAGGAGAGGTTCTAAAAGATCCAAGACAAAGTCGTAGACCTTAGTGATGGATAGAATCCAAGAAGCATTATTTTAAGGTTGCTTTTACAGGCTCCACCGTAAACAATGGAGCCGTAATCAAGTTTCGAACGGATGAGAGATCTGTATAGGTGTAGTAGGGTACATAGTTTGGTCCCCTCCTCACTTAGAATTTGAAACGACTTTCAACAGATCAAGTGCCTTCAGGCATTTAGCTTTAAGTGACTTAATGTGTGGCAGAAAAGTTAAATGTGAATAAAAATAAGACCTAAGAACTTGGCCTCCTTCACAACTTTGATGGGTGTGCCATTTAGAGATAGTTCAGGATCTTTATGCGGTTTTATATTTACGGCAGAAATGTATACAATTAGTTTTGGATTTAGAAAATTTAAAACCGTTTTCAAGACACCATTTATTTATTTTATTTAAACACAACTGCAATTGCCGTTCAAAAGTATGCATATTTTACCACGACAAGAAATATTAAAATCATCCTCAAACAGTGATCCGTCGATTGAATCGTTTAAAACCTTGGATAAACTGTTAATCTTGATACTAACTAAAGTTACAGACAAAATACATGCCTTGAGGGACCCCCTGATCCTGATTGTAATGATCAGACAGGGTTGAACCCACTCGGACTTGAAATTGCCTGCCTGTTAGAAACTGTGATATAAAAAGAGGCAAACGGCCCCTCAAACCAAAATCGTGTAAGTCCTTCAAAAATGCCATGCTTCCAGGTGGTATCGTATGCTTTCTCGAGATCAGAGGGAATATCCATGCTGCATGTTGTTTATTTACTATTGCATTTTGACAAAGGACTCTAAACGTACCAAATGATCAATGGTACTACGATTTTCCTGGGAAACCACATTGGATATTGAGTGATAAGGTTATTGGTTTCAAGATACCATGTTAATCGATTGTTTACAATTCGTTCCATAGTTTTACAGACACAACTCGTTAAAGAGATTGGTCTGTAATTAGACGGATCAGTATGATCCCGGCCAGGTTTTGGAATGGGGACTACAATGGCATTACGCCAGGAAGTTGGGAAATTCCTGTAGTCCATATCATATCAAATATATTTAGCAGTGTTTCCAAACACGATTCGAACCAAATGCTTTAGGAGCTGATATCATCAGCAGTGGATATCATCAGCCCCTGTAGCTGTATCATAAGATTGCTCTAGAGCAGTATAGCTCATGGAGTGAAAATAATTCATTATAATCTTCACAATTGTCTGAGTTAAAATTTATTCTTTTCTTCTCCTGTTGTTTCTGGTGTTTTTGAAATTCAAGGACATAATTTGATGATGAAGAATGTTTGGCAAGAGTTTCGCCAATTTTATTTGCTATTTCAGTTTTATTAGTTAAAGAGATGGTTTACAGTAGATTTAGAACCTTTGCCCTTAATTCTTTGGACCATGTTCCACACCTTGGACAGAGGTGTACATGAGTTTATTTTGGAAACATAATTCCTCCAAGACTGACGCTTATTTTGTTTAAAGGCACGTCGAGCCTTGGCATTTTGGTATTTTTAACTTTGTCTAAATTATGGACTGTAGGATGTTTACGAAAATATTTTTCCGCTTTCTTCCTGCACTTTCTGGTCTGTTTACATTCATTATTAAACCATGGTTTACGTATGTGTGGAGTTGCAGAGGACTGTGGAACTGTTTTGTCAGCAATGTCATTTAAAATTACCGAAAAAAGACTGTATAGGATCTTCAGTGTTCCTAAAAGATCATGCTTAATGTGTTCAACACACAGAGTCTTATACAATGACCAATCAGCCCTGCCAAAGTTCCTTCTGAATACAGGTGGATCATCACCAGGGTTGATGTTTTTGAGAATGGTGTGGAAGTGATCACTACCACATAGGTCATCATGTACCATCCATTCAAATTCATTATATAAAGGTTGAATCAGTGAGTGATAAATCCATGGAAGAATATGTTCCCGTAGCTGGATGTAAATAGGTGGTTGAATCGTCATTAAAAATACATAGATAGTTATCGGAAATGAAATCCTCAAGTATTTTACCTTTAGTATTAATGTGGCACTCCCCAAAGCGGGTTGTAGTCCGTTAAGATATCCCATAATGAGACATGGCTTCAGAAGTTGATCATATAAATTTTGAAGATCTGACAGTCGAATGTCAGAAGAAGGAGGGATATACAAGCTGCACAGAGTCAAAGCAATGTGCAAGGTCAATGAACAGCTACAGTTTGAAGATTGGTATTCAGAGATACAGGGCTATGAATAATACCCTGGCGCACCAAAATGGTAGCACCCCAGTTGCTTTATCTCCTGGATGAGAAAAGGAGTGATAATCCAGTATACTGTCTCAGATTAAAGTTATCGGTATTTTTTTTTAGATAGAAGTTTCTTGAAGACATAATGCTGCTGGTTTACAATCTTGTATCAACAAGTGAACCTCATTGAAGTTATTTTTCAATCCTCTGCAATTCCACTGCATTAGAGTCGACAACTGAGTCATGGTGGCTCAATTGGCAGCATCGTTCCCAATGAATGTGAGGAGGAATTGTTCCTCTGTCTGTCTTGTGTAGACAGAGTTACCTCCATCATCTAGAAGCCTAAAAAGAGTTTTCTAGAGGGACCTCTGAAGATGAAGGGATGGTAGGGTTGTTTTTGTTTAGTTTCCTTTCTTTCTTTTTCTTTGTATTTGCACTTGATGGTTGAGACGAAGACGTTTGAGATGAATTGCCAGGCAGACGGTCTGTTTGGCTTCCCGACGTAGATGTAGTGACCGGGGTGGAGACTGAGTGACTGCAGCCGTAGTAAGAGTAGCTGACACGACAGGTTTCTCTGACTTGACCCAAGTAAAGTCAGTCTGACAGGAAATAGAGGACGTTGCTACGGAGCGTGTAACTGCAGCAGAATATGTGAAAGTTGATGTTTGGCCTGATAACATTATTTTTGCCTCAAAGTACGAAATATTGTTTTCTACACTTAAGTCTCATGATTTTGGACTCTTTTGCCACACAGAGCATGCCCTGGATGAAGCAGGATGCTGACCCTCACAGTTGTGCGCACGCGCACTTGTGATCTTTCTGACAATCTGGTTCCCTCATGGTGGTCTGAACAACGGGGACACACCAGAGAGTTTTACGACAAGACTGTGATCCGTGGCCAAATTTCTGACATTTATAACACCCGGAGCTGATTGGGGACATACACCTCCACTCCGAGGTTGAAATACCCTTCTTTAATTGATGTTGGAATATGAGACCGAGCAAACGTCAAAAGATACGTATTGGTGTTAATGATAACACCATCTCTCTTGACTGCAAAACGTTTTACTGCCGTCACTGCTTGTTCTTTAAGTTCTGTGGCAATGTCCTCTTCACTCATGTCAGCAAGACATCTGGCTCTATCACGAACGATGCCGCGACAGGAATTTAACGTTCTGTGCACAGACACAGCAACCTCAATGTTGGCAAATGTTTTGATGGATAACAAATTGACAGACTGCTGTCTCGTGCACACTCCACAGAAGTGAACCACTACGAAGAAGGGTGACATTCTTTACTTCACCACAAATGCCACATACAGCCTTCGAAATGGCAAACGGAGTTTAATTTGATTGGCAGGAAATCTGCAGCCTCAATGACTAAAAATCGTGGCCCAGAATCACTGTCAGAAGAATTTATTTACAGATGTGGGATCTAAATCTTCAAAACGTCTTTTCTTTTCACTACGAGATGAACCAGCACGTGATAGTGCCATGGCGAAAGGAAATGATTCAACACCCTGCTCCCCACCCACCATGGAGTGTCAACAAGGACGGTGTCAATATGCATCGGATATCCAAGATGCTGACACCAGGGATACAGGGTGATATACTCCAGAAGAATATGACATGAATAGCTGCATTTTATCTACCAATTTAATGCCAGACTGGTTCGGCCCTTGACAAGAAATTGAGACACACATTACCCAGAGGTCAACATCACCACATTGGCCCATGAGCCACCGCCTTCTGGCATAGGACTCTAGGCAATTTAAAATTATTAATAATTTAAACATTGAAAATACAAATTCCCAAGACCCAATCATAATTTATTGTGCAAATATAACCACCATGCACAGGGCTTGACGTGACCAGCCGATTGATAGAACCGGGCCAGTTCTACCACCCGTCTAGGTGAAGTCAGGGCCAAAGTCGTGTGTTGGGCAACAGGAACACGGTTCCAGGATCCTATTGCCCTCAACCACCCAGAATCCCGTCCTCCATCGACACAGGGGCGCAACCCACGGCAAACAGGTTGGTGGACCAAATATACCCCGGGTCCACAACGGGGGTCGAAGGGCGCTTAGCGTTACCCAGCACCCACCACGAGGAGGTGGCCCTTCATGGGTGCCAACTATATTATTAATATACATTAAAAAAAATAATTACAGGTTATTCACATCAAGGCATTTCAAAAGAGAAGAAAAAGTGTTAACTGTAATGCTTGCAAACAAAGTTTAAAGGAGATTGTTCATGTTATCAGAATTTTTAATAAGTTCAATCAATATAACAATGGTATATAAGGTGAATTTTAGGTTGACAAACATGAACAGGCTCCTTTAATTTTATTGATAGACACATTTTGGCATGATCAAAAAATAAAAGTGATAACTGAAAGAAAGTTCTCAATCAGTCAATATATAAACATAACACAACATGAACGCTTTCAAGACATGCCATTTTCATTTACCCATACGGAATATACCATATTTATCTGTGAAGCATATCACTGGGCTGACAATCAACACCCTGTACTTGTGACTAGAATTAGCACTACAAGCACCATGTTGAACATGACACAGACAAATTCATAATTCTAAAATAAGCAAAATATTTCTTACTCATGTAGTATAAATTGGATGTACTGACCTCATATATCAATGATGTGGCACTAATGTCTATTTTGAGTATTTATTAACATCTGATACTGAACAATCTCTACCATACCAGCTGCACCAATTTTCATGCTGACAACCAAAGGAAAGAAACAATGATAAATATATTAGATCCATAATATATATTAATGAATTAGATCCACATAATATTTAGTAAATATGATTTATGTGGACATTATCATCAAAATATTCTGACTGGATAAGACCGAAGGTACATAATGTAGCATGACCTACAGTCATTCTGAGATATGTTATTTTATCATGCACATGTTGAGAGGAAACCTGCCGAACCTGATATTATATCTCGATCGGCCGACAATTCAAGATGTTTCAATATATAATTTTCTCCCCGATCGCATAGGAATATATAATGAAAGAGCCCGAACGGGGTATGATATCCCCAACCCTAATAAGCGGTATGTTTTACCAGCAGCTGTTTTACTTTACTGTGTCTGTTTCTCAAAGTATTTCTCGTTGAAATACTTGTATGCTTTTGCATGTGACTCTTTCCTGATGCCTTGGATCTTGACTGAAGGTAGTTATCAACAAGTCTTGAGTTAGAAGACCCTCTGGCAGTAAAGACAAATCCCTCTGACTGTAGAATTACCACAGATGACACCATGTTTCTCGCCGGGGATTCCCTTCTCGTGCTCACTCAACCTCGTTTTGGATATTTATGCTATTTTTTTTAGCTACCTAATTTAGGAAAGGCCTATGCTGGTCATCACAGGATTGTCTGGTCCATACCCGATTATTTGCAGACCACCGCAATATAGCTGGAATAGTGTTGAGTGCGGCGTAAAACTAACCTAACTCACATATACACCTTGTCAACACTATACTCATGGTATGTACACCTTATCAACACTATACAACGATATGTTCATCAATAAAAACACAAAACAATGTTGTATGCTCTACAACGCAATACACAGCTATATACACCTTTACAACTCTATACTATGATATATACACCTTGCCAACACTATACTATGATATGTACACCTTTCAACACTATACTATAGTATGTACACCTTGTCAACACTATACTATGATATATACACCTTGTCAACACTATACTATGATATATACACCTTGTCAACACTATACTATGATATATACACCTTTAAACACTATACTATGGTATGTACACCTTGTCAACACTATACCATGATATATACACCTTGTCAACTTACTATACTATGATATATACACCTTGTCAACACTATACTATGATATATGCACCTTGTCAACACTATACTGTGATATACGCACCTTGTCAAAACTATACAACGATATGTTCATCAATATAACACAAAACAATGTTGTATACACTTCAACGCAGAACACAGCTATATACACCTTTACAATACTATACAATGATATATGCATCCATACAAAACAAGAGCATGACGTTTACAAAGCGACTACAGTCTTGTAGCCCATCATGCTGATGCCTTTAATCAAGTCCTCAGTATTTTTCAAATCTCTCGACAAATACCTATTGTATTCGCTTTTGCTACAATCGTCCACAATCAGATCAAAATTTCTGCTGCTGACAGTTGAAGGTATTCCTGACCTTAGGCCATCCTGGTACTTTTCCTTCCCATTCTCGAACCAGCCATTTCCTAATAGTGGCACAGAAGGAAGCAGCACTTTCAGACGTCATAGTGTTCACATGCATAACAATGTTTTATCCATTAATTAAGGTCCCATATAAGGCCACACAATAAACGTCATAGCGTTTTCTTCCTAATGCCTTCATAATCGGTATTTGGTAGTTTGTTTTGATACACGTCCCCGTCTGTTGATGGCACATGTTTTCATGGATAGAATGTATGTCACAAATAGATATGTCACATTGACCATATGCCAACATCAAGCAGTCTCTGTTGTCTTCATCCGTAATTGTCAGATCTGTGCCCTCAGATACAAGGA
This sequence comes from Haliotis rubra, assembly GCF_003918875.1. NCBI lineage: Eukaryota > Metazoa > Mollusca > Gastropoda > Lepetellida > Haliotidae > Haliotis > Haliotis rubra. The sequence goes on from NW_025764964.1 coordinate 21,868, forward strand.
GATGATACAAATCATAGTGTCCCCTTTCTGATGCTATCATGATTGGTGTTTTTCCTGAGAATCCTCCTCGTCTGTTGATGTCACATGTTTTCATGGATAGGATGTGTTTGACAATAGATATGTCACATTGACCACATGCCAACATCAGGCAGTCTCATCTAGTTAGTTTGCATCAGTAATGGTCAGATCTGCGCCCCTCAGATACAAAGCAGATGATAAACATCATAGTGTCCGCTTTTAATGCCATCATAATTGGTGTTTGTTTTGACTTTCCTCCCCGTCTGTTGATGTCACATGTTTTCATGGATAGGATGTGTTTCACAATAGATATCTTACCTTCTTCACATGCCCACATCAGGCAGTCAGTGTTGTTTGTATCAGTAATGGTCAGATCGGCACCCTCAGATACAAAGGAGATGAATACACATCATAGTGTCGTCTCTTTAATGCCATCATTATCGGTGTTTGTTTTGACTTTCCTCCCCGTCTGTTGATGTCACATGTTTTCAGGGATAGGATGTGTTTCACAATGGATATGTTACCTCCCTTCACATGCCAACATCAGGCGAAGTTGTTTTGTACAAATCTGTAATGGTCAAATCAGCACCCTCAGATACAACCAGATGATACATACCATATTTCCCTCTTTCTAATGCCATCATAACTGGGGTTCTTCCTGATAATCCTCCCCGTTTGTTGATGTCACATGTTTTCATGGATAAGATGTGTTTCACAATGGATATGTTACCTCCTTCACATGCCAATATCAGGCAGTTGTTATTGTACAAATCTGTAATGGTCAAATCAGCACCCTCAGATACAAGCAGATGATACAAACCATATTTCCCTCTTTCTAATGCCATCATAACTGGGGTTCTTCCTGATAATCCTCCCGTTTGTTGATGTCACATATGTTTTCATGGATAAGATGTGTTTCACAATGGATATGTTACCTCCTTCACATGCCAACATCAGGCAATCTCTGTTGTTTGTATCAGTAATGGTCAGATCTGCGCCCTCAGATACAAGGAGAAAATACACATGATAGTGTTCTCTGTTTAATGCTATCATAATTGGTGTTGTTCCTGATAATCCTCCCCGTTTGTTGATGTCACTATGTTTTCATGGATAAGATGTGTTTCACAATGGATATGTTACCTCCTTCACATGCCAACAACAGGCAATCTCCTGTTGTCTTCATCAGTAATGGTCAGATCTGCGCCCTGAGATACAAGGAGACGATACGCATGATAGTGTCCTCTTCTAATGCTATCATAATTGGTGTTTTTCTTCGAATCCTCCCCGCCTGTTGATGTCACATGTTTTCATGGATAGGATGTTTTGATAATAGACATGTTACCTTTCTCACTTGCCAGCATCAGGCAGTCAGTGTTGTTTCCATCAGTAATGGTGAGGTCAGCTCCCTCAGATACAAGGGAGATGATACACATCATAGTGTCCTCTTTCTAATGCCATCATTATCGGTGTTTGTTTTGACTCTCCTCCTCGTCTGTTGATGTCACATGTTTTCATGGATAGAATGTGTTTCACAATAGATATGTTACCTCCTTCACATGCCAACATCAAGCAGTCTCTATTGTTTGCATCAGTAATGGTGCGATCGGCACCCTCAGATACAAGGAGATGATACACATCATAGTGTCCTCTTTCTAATGCCATCATTATCGGTGTTTGTTTTGACTCTCCTCCTCGTCTGTTGATGTCACATGTTTTCATGGATAGGATGTGTTTCTACAATAGATATGTTTCCTCCTTCACATGCCAACATCAGGCAGTCACTGTTATTCCCACCAATAATGGTCAGATCAGCGCCCTCAGATACAAGGAGATGATACACATCATAGTTTCCTCTTTCTAAAAGCCATCATAACGGGTGTTTTTGTCTGAATGCTCCTCGTCTGTTGATGTCAAATATTTTCATGGATAGGATGTGTTTAACAATAGATATGTTACCTCCTTCACATGCCAGTATCAGGCAGTCGTTTTCGTATCTATCAGTAATGGTCAGATCAGCGCCCTCAGATACAAGGAGATGATACACACCATATCTTCCTCTCTTTATTGCCATCATGATTGGTGTTTTTCTGCGAATCCTACTTGTCTGTTGATGTCACATGTTTTCATGTATAGGATGTGTTTCATAATAGACATGTTACCATCATCACTTGCCAACGTCAGGCAATCGGTGTCGTTTGCATCAGTAATGTTCAGATCAGCGCCCACAGATACAAGGGAGATGATACACATCATAGTGTCCTCTTTCTAATGCCATCATTATCGGTGTTTGTTTTGACTTTCCTCCCCGTCCGTCGATGTCACATGTTTTCATGGATAGGACGTGTTTCACAATGGATATGTTACCTCTTTCACATGCCAACATCAGGCAGTTAGTGTTGTTTGTATCAGTAATGGTGAGATCAGCTCCCTCAGATACAAGGAGATGATACACATCATAGTGCCCTCTTTCTAATGCCATCATTATCGGTGTTTGTTTTGACTTTCCTCCCCGTCCGTTGATGTCACATGTTTTCATGGATAGGACGTGTTTCACAATGGATATGTTACCACCTTCACATGCCAACATCAGGCAGTGAGTGTTGTTTGTATCAGTAATTGTCAGATCAGCACCCTCAGATACAAGGAGATGATACACATCATAGTTTACTCTTTCTAATGCTATCATGCCTGGTGTTCTTTCTGAGAATCCTCCCCGTCTGTTGATGTCACAAGTTTTCGTGGATAGGATGTGTTTAACAATAGATATGTTACCTCCTTCACATGCGAACATCAGGCAGTCTCTCTTTGTCTTGATCAGTAATGGTCAGATCAGCACCCTCAGATACAAGGAGATGATACACATCATATCGTCCTCTTCTAATGCCATCATAACTGGTGTTTTTCCTGAGAATCCTCCCTGTCCGTTGACTGCTATTCTGAGTCCCAATGCTCCGCGTCTGTTGATGTCACAAGTTTCCATGGATAGGATGTGTTTCACAATAGATATGTTACCTCCTTCACATGCCAGTATCAGGCAGTCATTATTGTACCTATCAGTAATGGTCAGATCTGCGCCCTCAGATACAAGGAGATGATACACATCATAGTGTCCTCTTCTAATGCTATCATAATTGGTGTTTTTCATGGAATCCTCCTCGTCTGTTGATGCCACATATCTTCATGGATAGGATGTGTTTCACAATAGATATGTTACCTCCTTCACATGCCAACATCAGGCAGTTAGGATGTTTTGATAATAGACATGTTACCTTTCACTCTTGCCAGCATCAGGCAGTCAGTGTTGTTTCCATCAGTAATGGTGAGATCTGCACCCTCAGATACAAGGAGATGATAGACATCATAGTGCTCTGTTTCTAATGCTATCATAATTGGTGTCCTTTTGCAAATCCTCCCCGCCTGTTGATGTCAGCATGTTTTCATGGATAGGATGTGTTTCACAATAGATATGTTGCCTCCTTCACATGCCAACATCAGGCAGTCGTTATTGTACCCATCTGTAATGGTCAGATCTGCGCCCTCAGACAGCAGATGAAGATAAACATTTTCATGTCCTTCGTTTGCGGCAAACATAACTGATGTTTTATTCAATGTTTTTTCCCTTTTGTTAACATCGAATAGCTTCAGTGAAATTAAGAAGTTCACAGTTGAAAGATTACCATTTTCACTTGCAAAATGCAAACAGTCCTTCCCTCCTGTTACTGTTAAATCGGCTCCTTTTGTTTTAGGAACCTTAGAATATCAATGCGACTCTTTTGGTACAAATCATTGCAGGCGTTAAATTCTCATAACTCATCAAGTTAATCAAGGCAGGGCATGTTTCAACTACCTTTGTTGTCAACGCCATGCTTCCTGATTCACATGCATAATGCAAACAGGTGTTTCCTTTCCTGTCCGTAACTGAAATATCAGCACCTTTCCGTATGAGAAAGTCGAACACCTTAAGATTTCGGGACTTTGCAGCAATGAGCAGGAGGGTTGTCCTGTCGATAGCATATTCAACATCAAATCCTCCATGTTCACACATCACTGTAACGAGGTGTTCCAGATGTTCCAGTTTGTCATGGCTAATGCAGGCTACCACACATTAATATAGATCAGGTACTGTGTCACCCAGTCTTAGAGCAACTTCTAAAGACTTGGAGAATAGAAAGTAGCTGTAAGACAGGGAAGCCAAATACAAAAAGCTTTCACCAGTTTCCATGTCCTTTTGCAGGACAGTATCGACAATGTCATCATTAATCTCTTGCCATAGTAGAGAGACAATCTTTTCATCCTGGAGAACGGGGTGTTTTACTGTCCAGATGAAGTACCCTTGTCGAATACCTTCCGCAAATCTGTTCACTACTGTTGGGTGTAGGTTGGGGGTGATGGAGATCAGGTTTGTGACATCATCAATGCCTGATGACCGTGAACTAATACTTAATCTCACTCTTTCATACAAGAACTTCAGTGAGCAGTGTTCCAGCAGCAACACGATGTTGAGATGTCCTAAAGCACAGGCTGCAGCGTCGTATATGGAGGGGTGGGAGAAAGATGCTATGTGATCCTCCACTGTACAGTAGATCCCAGTAAAGTTGTTGATCTCCTTGCCAATGCCTGTTCTTGTACAACAAGGAACTACTTCCTTGACAGCGTCAAACATCACTTGTCCAGCTTTCCGTGATTGCAATGAAACAAGGTTCAGTCTTCTATCAGACAGGATGAGGGATGATGATTGCTGCCGATCTATTGCTTTCTTCACGGACAATGGCGTCCAAGTCACTTCTCAGGTAGGTCAGCGGGTGGTTGAAGAATTTCAGCTTGTGTATCTGGAAGACAGCATTGGTAAAAACAGTCTGCTGATAAGAGGAAATCCAAATATGTTGTGTTTTGAATCTGTGATAATACAAATATCCTTTTCAGAGATATCGCATGCAGGGTGTTTGGACTTGTAAGAACACAACACACGTTTCATTTCTTCAGTCGTGAGGCAGTCTTTAGCCATATCAAGAACAGCTTCTGGTGTAAGTAGATCCACTTTGTACTGACGTAGTCTGGAACATCCTTCCTTCCAGTTGTATGTCCTAGATGTGAACACAAGCTTCAATCTGTAGACAGGGGGTCTTCTTTGGATTTGTCTTTCCCTTTCGGTTGTTCATCCGTTTTCTTCTTCTTTGAAACCTCTAGTATTTTTGCAGCAGTTTTAGCACGATCATCAACCAACGCACTAAACAGTTTATGTAGTTTTTCCAAATTTAAAATGAATGTAATAGAGCCAAATATATCGTCAAAAACAACCAACATGTGTGATTGTCTTTAGAAATTGTATCAACATCAAAGAATTCAACGTCTTCCACAAACACTGTTTCATATCCCTGTTGTTGATATTCCTCACAGATCATCAGAGCAATGCTGGTCTTCATCTCCTGGAGCACCACTACAGATGCTGGCATGACCATACTTCTCAAGGACTTGTTTGGCGTACTGTCTGGAGGGCATGGATGTCCACAAAATACTTCTTTAGTTGTTCCAACTTGTGACAGAAACGTTCTGTTGGGAAAGGGAATGAAATGAAAGGAGTTAATAGTCAATGCTTGGGTCTGATGCTGGCAATTCATACCAGTAATTGTAACATAAGATCACAACAGAGGACGAAAGCATCCTCTTACACACATTTATATTTTAATCGGTCTATAACGAGAATATTTTAGATCAACTGTTCTTTTTTAGGATATCCAATACCTGAACAATTATGTTTACGATAAAGCTGAGAACAAATCCCCAGGGCTTTTTTGAAGACTGTTATGGATTTTCCAATAATTCAACCCTTAGCCCTCTTTTCATTTTCAGGACAGTAGTTGTGCCCTTTTAGCGGCTACTAGGGGTGGAAAACAGCATAAGAGATGGACTTGTCGTCATTGTCCTCTTTATCAATTTATCAGCATGTTTGTGCAGCATCACCTTGGGACAGACATCCTCTAGTTCCTGCTCCCCAACGGAGACAGAGACATTGGAAGCATTGGTCAAGTTCACCTGAGACACTGGACCCCCTGCAACAGACCAAGTTAACCTCTGGTCTCAATTTTCCTGTTATTCTCATACTGTCTAAGCATAACTTCAAACAAATTATTTCACTTGGATCAGTTCTTTCTTACTCAAGCCTATATTTATAGACCATCTCCTGCTAATACTCATGCTTATCTGCATTGCACGCGTGATTATGAAATGCTCACTGTAGTTGTGCTGTGAAGCTAATATAGATGTTGGTTGTCTCCTTTGTTCATTCTTTCTCAGGACTTAAATTCTTGTTATTTCATCTTATCATACCATTCTCTTCCACAGAGGTTACTTCCTGTCATATCTTCCTACGTAGGGAAGATATGACAGGAGTAACCTCTGTGGGAAGAGAATGCCATCATGGAACCATAAGCATAAATTCAAACAAATTGTTTCACTTGGATCAGTTCTTTTCTTACTAAGCCTATATTTATAGATCATCTCCTGCTCATAATCATGCTTATCTAACTGCATGCATGACTTAGAGTGCATGAAATGCTCACTGAAGTTGTGTTGTGTGGCTGATATATAGGTGGGTGGTCTCCCTTGTTCATTCCTGCTCAGGACTTCAGCTGCTTCCTCAGTAAGCCTTCCGGTGATCTGATGGTCACTTGAGTCGGGATTTCTTTCCATTACTCACTGTCCTGAAGGTAAGAGTACAGTTGCAACACTTGTCACATAATTATAACAAGAGGGACTTTGATCAACCTCAACCTTCATACACAATCAAGTGCTAAATGAGTAAGTGAGTTAAGTTTTACGCCGTGGTCAGCAATATTCCAGCTATATATGGCGGAATCAAAGGCTAAAAAGAACCATTTAGTGCAACATACAGTCTGTATTTTATTATTGTTTTATTTGGTTTGTCATTTTCGTATAGTTTTCATCTCCAGCAAGAGAATAATAATAATAAGGGCATTTGTAATGCGTTGAATTCCGCACCCACAGAGGGCACGCTCAAAGCGCTAACATCACAATCTGATAATCCGAATAATCCAAGCTGCCTTTGATGCGCTAGAAGGTTCACTGTCACATGACATCCCACCGTTGCCCATTTTCTGCTGGGTGAACAGAGGCAGTTTTGAACAAACTCACTTGCCTCAGGTGAGACCACCACGTTGCTTAATTGCCACTGATATGTGATTTGGGGCTGAGCTCTATGCACAGGACCACAAACACCAACACGTTCATGGTCTCCTAAAAGAAACATGCAGTATAGCTGTATACTGTGAAACTTGATCTCTGATGTTACATACAGATAGGGACCATTCAAAGCCTTAGTCTTATTGTTTACAATACATTTCTTTATGAGGTTAGCATATTTGATTATTCTCAGGAGATTGTCGGGTGACAGAGCATTACCCCAAATTTAAGTATACCACTGGCTAATATGCACAGGTATATACGTTGAGAGCAGCTTATACTGTGATGGATATCCTAATATAACAACTATGACATTTAAAGTTCATACAGACGGGAAGTTTCCTAGTCTTTGCCGGTTGTATTTGTTTTATTGGTTATTGAGCCAAGCCGTTGTTTAAAAGTATGAATGATATGTTGAGTATAACCATTTGCCTCTTTTCAGATATATATAGCCCAAAGGTCACAGACATCCTGCCAAAATTATTGCAGGGATTATGCTCTGAGGCGAGTGGCATTTTAACCTCTCCTGACACCTTCGATGCCTTTGAAAGGACTTCCGTCCGTAGCTTCAATAACCAAGAGGCATTTGTTCATGCTCAGAAGAAAAAGATGTCTTGTTCTTTTTATTTCCTTTAACTGAAGCAGAGTTGGAATTTTGAGGCATGTATTAGTTATGTGTGTTTTTTATCAATGCTGCTCCCCACCCGACAAAATGGACTATGTGTTGAAATGGAAACCATCCTGCAACACCAGGGCTACAAGGGTGATGGACTCAGAAATACAGACATGAACAGCTAAGAAATCTGAAGGACAAAATGCTAGGCTGGTTCGACCTAGAACAAATTTCTTGAGAAATTCAGAATTCAGAGGTCCATGTCACCAGATTGCCCCTTTCTTTCAAAGGTTTCTTTCAAGTTACATTTGCATATTCACGGGCAAAAGTATTGTATGCACAGGGCATGACGTGACCAGCCGATGGATATAGCCAGGCCGAATTCTTCCACCCGTCAAGATGAAGTTAGGATCGAAGTGATGTGTTGCACAAAGGAATTCGGTTCCTGGCTCCAATGCCCTTTGACCACCAGGATCCCTTCCTCCACTGACACCGGGGCACAACCCACGGCAAACAGGTTATCACAATTCAGTGGGGGGCTGTAGACACATTCTTCCCGGGTCCACACATGGGAAGTGTTGTTAGCGTTACCCAGCACCCACCACGAATGCAGCGCTAAGCGTGAAGTGCCGATGTCAAAACAACATACTTTGTTTGAGGAATTCGCCGAGAATACGTTCTTTCATATAACTGTTCATTGTTATCTAAGTCAGTGAATTTGATGACCCGTGGATATCATGGATATTGATAGGTCATGTGTGCTATCTCAGCATCTGACTAATGGGGTTTAATTTGAAACACCTGAAACAAACTTACTTGACTAGTTGAGATAAGAACGCGTGTTATAATATCCTGTAAAGCTATATTTACCTTTTCTTACAAACCCGTGGGTGAGAAACCCATATGAGAAGACTGGTATCACACATATGTGTGAAATCGATTTCCATGCCCGTGATTGGCTACTCCATGGTGATGACCTAGGGTCAGGCTTTGACGGACTACTTTCCTGATCAAAATTCATTGATACGTTTTTCGTGCTTCAATCGAATGTATACCTGGTACTCGTGCCAAACACTTTAAATATCTGTTTTGCTGTCGCCTGCCTTATTTGTGTGACTATCTTGTAAGTATGCATTAATTTAATGAACCGAACTTAGTTCAGACAGTAACGTGTACCTATTTTCTTTTCTTTTTCCTTGTCGTCTGCTACCGTAGATGCTGCTGATTATGCATAGTCCCGACTTCAAAATGGCTCCAACAATAAGTAACATCTGTGTAAACGATTACGTGAAGATCGGTGGCAAAGACTAAGGGCGTGTTATCTCCATTGTGTCTCCCCTTGGAACATACAAAATGTACAACATTAGAACTTATACATCAGAGATGCGACAGGTTTCAACGTATCGTCTCATGAAAATACCTGACACGGTAACGGTAACGTCAGTGCCAGTTTGTGGTGAGATCGACTTACCTACTGACTTAATTGATGAACTGATGAAGGATGATTTTTTAGCGAAACGGTACGGATCGATCCCCAAACCCTGAACAACTATATGATCATTCTCAAATTGACAAAATTCGTTCATGACAATCAGAACCGAAACACAACGTAAAACAATGTTCAACATGAGGCGTTTGCAAAGGTTCATGATTGCAAATGGTGACACACGTCCTATCGAGTCCATTCAGCCAACAGAACTTTGTGACATTTTGTGTACATTTTATTAACCTCAGAAAGGTGAGGTGAGGTGAAATTGCGTTTTACGTCGTACTTGAGAATATTTCACTCATATGACGACTTGCATGCGTGTGTATGTGTTTGTGCGGCTGCTTTGTACTAGCCCAGACTTTAGCTGGTTTTATAGTGCTACCCCACTGAGATACTATGCCGCAGTAAAGCGTGACTACCCCCACTCAGACACATTATACTGACTCCGAGCCGACCAGTCCTTATTGTACCCATTAATGCCGAGCGCCAGGCAGGGACCAGCAAGTACCATATTTTAACGTCTTTTGGTATGACGCGGTCGGGCGGACCTCTAACCACTACACCACGGAGGCGGTCAGCCTCAGAAAAGAAGATGGTATCAATTATGAACCATCTTCGCGGGATGTTGTCCAGTTTTGACAGGTAACTTACGCCCCTTCACACTTGAGGCAGAATGAGCCGGAATGCTGTCGGAATGAAAATTCTTGGCGATTCCTGGAAATTAGAACTGCATTCTAAAACTTCTTACTCCATTCCGAATGCACTCCAACTTTTTCGTGTCAATTCTTATAACATGCCCGAATGTCTTGAACATGTTCAAAACATTCGAGGTACATTCGAAGTGGAAAAATATCTAACAGCCTTTGAAGTGCATTCTAACTGCATTCTAAGTATTCTGAACGTATTCGAGGGAGAATCGAAGGCGAACCATTTCAAATCGTGCAAGAATGTCCCGAATGCGCCTCGAATGTACTTCGATTACTCCAAAGGTAGTGGAATATTTAGATTGCACTTTGAATACAGCTCGAATGTACATCGAATAACCTCGAATACAGGCAGAACGTCCCGAATGCTCTTCAAATCAGCCATGACGACACCAGAACACCGTCGAATCGCCTGAAAGCCACCTGTCACTGGAAACTTCAGATATCATTTTGGAGTCGCCAGTGAAAAACAGCAAAGAAGAAAGGAACGAAGGGGAAAGAAATCAACCACTAGCCGTGGTACCCTTGCACCTTCCCAGTCAACAGATTCTCCGCATGTTCCTCAGATAGGCAGAGAGGCTTCGGTACATGAGACAGTAGCCTCTCCTGAGTGCTTGGTTGTTGAAGTAATTGTCGCCGACAAGCCTTTTTATTTCTCTATCTTTCCATCAGAAGGCTGCTTCTCCACTGTCTGATATAGGGAGTTGTACGTGTTACCCGTATTTGGCTCACCACCAAAAGCACGGGCTTCTACACCTGTGACGTATGACAATTTGAATTCACATTCAATTGTCATCCGTCAGCCATCATCCACATGTATGGCTGACACAACATCTTCCTAATGTTGTATTTCATTCACAGGTAAGCACCCTCTCTATATCCTTTCTTTATTTCATAGTGCTAAATATCTAATTATTATCAGTTAAGTATTTTTAAGTTAGTAAACATATTGTTACCGATCGCGCATAAAGTAAACATATCTATCGCGTATCACTTACTAACTTAAGCACAAGCACGTAAGACAGTGTGTGAAAGTATAATTATATTATATTTTATAAACCTTTTATTATCAACACCAACTGTATATATTTTGAGCAATAATATGATGCATCAGCTTTATGTGACGTCATCATGTAAACAATCAACATTATTCAATTGTTATCATAATTATAACGTATGCCACTGTGCTATTTGATTATCAGTTGAATAATTAATATGCCCTGATTGATTGACATTCAATTATCATCCGTCAGCCATCACACATGTATGGCTGACACAACATCTTCCTAATGTTGTATTTCATTCACAGGCAATAAACAAGATGTTTCGCACACGAACGAGGGGCCTCCGTCCGTTATTTTGTCTGCTTGGCAAGACTCAGGCCTGAACCAACGACATAATGTTTGAGGATCTCGCTGCTTCTTTCCAGCCTGGGTGTGTCTCTTTCCCCTGGAACATGCTACACATCTTCAAGCTGCACAAGTTGTCTCTAGCCACCATACCTCGTTCACCATACCATTGTGGAGATTACGATAACGAATCCACATCAGTTGTGCAGGCAGACACAGCTTTCAACGATGTCTTTCACAACAGAAGGCCTTGGCAGCATGGTGGTGAGGAGGGTTTGCCATCTCCGGACCATGCTTCAAAATGCATTTTCCACTACCCGTTGACCTCTGCTGATCCTGTAGTTGTAGATTCTCTCGTCTTTCTGGAGAGTCATATGACCATACGGTTTCATCAAGAAGGTCGTTATTCCAAAGGCATCATCTCCCCGAATAAAGGGAGATTGCACGCTTATCATCTTGAGGTAACGGGAACGGATCAGGAAATCCTATGCTCCCGCCCTCAAGACAGTCCTTGAGCTCGCACTCGGTGAAGATCTGACATACTTCCGTAAGCACCAATGTCCACCCACAGGAACTTGTAATTTCTATCCACAAGTGTCATGAGGGACCACAGAGAATAGGTCCTTGTAGTTGTGATACAATGAGCCGCTCTTGGCAGGTGTCCTGATGGCCCTATGTTTGTCATCTAAAGCTCCTACGGCATGAGGAATATTCCACCTGTTTCTGAATACCTCTTAAATGGATGCAGATGATAACCTCATCCTTGTATTATTGTATTCCTCCACAATGGCTTCACATACTTCTGGGATGATCAGGTTGATTCTGTTCCTTGGCACATGGTGTTGGGGTACCTATCATCTGAAGCCAGGAACCTCAATGTGATGGCTACCTTGAAGCCTGAAGGTAGCGTATTTCACATATATGTATCCTGCTTCTGTAGCCTTGGTCCCACTCTCTGCATCAACTCATCAAACATGGCAGGTTCCATCCTATGGTAGTTGAAGAAAGAATGCGTGTCTTCAACTCTGAGCTGCTCCATCAGTCTTGTGTAATGTCCATACAGCCTCCTCCTTTCCTCTGTCAGCCATGGTCTGGTCTGGAATCTCCTGGGTCTTCTCCTGTTTCTTCTGCTGGTCTCCAAATCTCCACATCTATTTCAATCAGGTCTTGCTGGAGGACAGCAATCTGGAAGCAACGCAACATGGTCCAAGGGTCCATACATATATTGCTGCATTCTTGATGCGTTTCGGACAATCGTGTTACATTCTAAGTGCATTTGAAGGACATTTGAAATAATCGAGCTGCATTCTGTTTTAAGTCTGTAACATTCAATCCATATTAGAGGGTCATTCCAAGAGGGTTCTGAATGCTTTCTATGTAAATTCGTAGAGCATTAGAGGTAATTTCCACTGCTATTCACGCAGCAATCGAACCGGACTCGTACGGCAGTCAGAATTCATGTTAAGTATTCTTAGTGTATTCTAACGGCATTCTAATTATTCCTACTGTATTCCGATTCATTCGAGCTGCAGTCGTGATCTAGTACATTTGGAATGAATAAGAATCATTCGAGGTGGGTTCGAAGAGCATTGCAAGTATTCAATAGCCTAAGCTTCTTACAAAGCTTGAAAAAATTGTTTATTTTGATATTCTCTCTCGGCTGATTCTCCTTGATTCCTGTCGATTCGAAATAAGTGGAAAGAGGCATTTAAGCATTAAATAAAGCATTACCGTTCATCACTTATCAATGATCGTGAATTCGAAACGTTAAACACTGCCATCTAAAACAAAACAAAAGTCCAATAATCGAAGGTGCCGTGCTGAATCGCTCACTGACGATGACATTAACTCTATGAAACAAAACTTGGTCCTCACGATCCCGAATCCATTTTGAACACTGTGTGATGGAACAACAACACCCATTATGGGATCCGTAGTGTCAAACCACACACTGACATGAGAATTGGGGAAGTTGCGCTTAAAACTGACACAGATGGTAGAGAATTTCTTGAGGGGCAGTCGAGGAACATGCCAAGGGGATAATCCTTTGGGTATCGCTCGTTAGATACGTTTTGAAACAACGTACTCGTTGTAAGATAAATGGTATCTGACAGACACTCGTTTAGTAATCTCTATAGAATATTATATTGTAACATAGACACGTAATATCGAACATGTTTGTTTGTTCAGCTTCAGATGCCTCGGTTATATAACTGTTGCAGACTGCAGTTACGACGTTTGCCGTTTGTCATTCTCCTGAATTGGCAAGGACGCGTGAGACCTCAACAGTTACTTTTTGCTTATTTATTTGTCTGTAAACAATGGCGTCTGGACCACAAAATCCAGTGATCAACATTGTGAGCGTCGATCTACGTAACTGGAATACAAAAGACATGTGTCAACCAAGTCAGCGAGTCTGACCATTTGATCCCGTTAGTCGCCTCTTACGACAAGCATGGGATGTTCTAGACCAATTCTAACCCGGATCTTCACGTCTATCAACTGTTACTGCTCAACCTTATCCATAAATAAACAATATTCAGGAACAGCGCTAGAACTCAGGGCTGAGGGTCATTGTTATCTTAGATATAAACTGCAACAAATAAAAACAACTCGATAATGGAATACATCTGATTTATATTTCCAAGGTTTACGAGGATATGCACATATCACAAATTTCTGTATACACAACATATACCACCCATCAAAAGTCTAGACTCACTAGTTTTCATGCAGCCACTTACTTTTCAGGCAACTGTTCTAAACTAGATTGTGCGAAATAGTCCATGGTGTTTGAAGGTACTGTTTACACATGAACTGATGTATTTTAAAACAAATTCGTAACGCTGAAAAGATTATTGTCATGAGTTCAATAAATGATGAAATTCAGTGTATATTCAGAAAATTGGCAAATTCTTAACAAAACATTTCACCAAACACGCAGCTATTAACATGTACGATATTTGCACATGCGTTTCGGCAATTTGATGCATGATCCTCGAGCAATTCATCTGCATTTGGTTTGCAGTTGGTTCCCAAGTAAGTGGAGAATTCATCTTCGATAGAACCACATATATATCCATAACGTATAGTGAGTGCTTTAAGTGAATCTAAACTTTGATGGGTAGTATATATAACAAAGCACAAAATCACTCTGAAGGATATGAGGAATAATATGCACAATTTGATATTGACTAATGTTATAGCGTCACCCTTTCACGTAGTGTATACACTAATCAACGACAAAACCACGTCAGTTCGGGTGTAGCTCTTTCACTGTATATCCAATATGTTGATGACATTCTCAGATCTACCAATAGCTGTTGCCTTGTGCTGAGCAGCAGCAATAGCCTTAAATCTATCGGGGCAAAAGGCAAGGCACGACAGAGGCTAAAACTCGTCCATAATCTGCGAAGAAAAGGTCCATCCGTATTTCAATATCATTAAACTTGGAGTGTTTTTTTCCTGAGCACAGGAATATATTTCAGTCACATCGCTATTCCTAACAGAACAAATCAAACCTTACATCTTTAATGAAAGACAACCTAATAATGTCTGAAATGCAATGGCTAGTGTAGAAAACACACAGTACTCACGTCCGACTGATGAAGTCCAATAAGCGTCATCCGATAGCATCACAGGTAAGTCCTCACACCTGATAATCACAAATGTTATTGATGGTTATATTCGGTTATTCGTATATCAGCGTCGTCAGTCCGAGGTCGGTGCATGCAGCGTAATGCAGGCATACTCAGGTGACTGCTGCAACTGCGTAGAAGCCACCTAATTGTACAACATCGATCCCATAAGCGGGAAGTCATTGCGTCATCCAATGTATTGTCGCGTATTGAGTGTCACCAAGACAACAGCCTTCACGGTGGGTTGTTAACTGAACACCCATATATAGTAACGTTCCTGACAAGTGGATGTCGTTAGCTTGGGCTGGGTAAGGCAGAAAGGATAGGCCATAATTTAGGGCTAGGCCTAGGGTCAGAACAGTTGGGCCTTTGGTAATGTGCGGGTCTGAGATCAAGGCTTAGGAGTTAGGTATTTAGGTATATCTAGGCCTAATGTCAGCTTTATGAAGTAGAGGCGTGGGTCGAGAGACAGGATGAGGAGGAAAACACAAAGGGGAGTCCAACAGACACCTGACACAGGTGGGCTGCCAACAGACACATTACACAGGTCGGCTGCCAACAGATACGTGACACAGGTGGGTGGAAAACAGACACATGACCCAGGTTCGTAGCCAACAGACACATGGGTGGATAAAAGACACATAACACGGGTCGGCTGCCAACAGATTCGTGACACACATTGTGGCGGCCAACAAACACATGACCCACTTCCGTAGCCAACAGACACATAACACAGGTCGGCTGCCAAAAGACACAAGACACAGATCCGTAGCCAACAGACACATGACACAGATGGGTGGGCCAAAAGACACATGACACAGGTGGGTGGCCAACAGACACATGACACAGGTGGGTGGCCAACAGACACATGACTCACTTCCGCAGCCAACAGACACATGACACAGGTCGGCTGCCAACAGACACATGACACAGGTTCGTAGCCAACAGACACTAGGCACAGGTCGGTGGATAACAGACATTATGACACAGGTGGGTGGCCAACAGACACATGACACAGGTGGGTGACCAACAGACACATGACTCACTTCCGCAGCCAACAGACACATAACACAGGTCGGTTGATAACAGACACATGACACAGGTTCGTAGCCAACAGACACATAATACAGGTCGGCTGCCAAAAGAGACACATGACACAGGTCGGTGGAAAACAGACACATTACCCGGGTGGGTGGCCAACAGACACATGACACAGGTGGATGGCCAACAGGCACATGACTCACTTCCGCAGCCAACATACACACATAACACAGGTCGGCTGCCAACTGACACATCACACTGGTCGGTGGCCAATAGACACATGACACAGGTGGGTGGCCAACTCCACACATGACTCCAGGGTCTCCTATCACAGCCTCGGCCAAGGTGAGAAATCTTCGAGACCAGCAGCTCAGCATGAAACATCATATAACCATGTGGTCCTGTACACAGAGCCTGTGGGTCACGAAGCAATTGAATTCAAGCAATGTCGAGCTCGGACAGTCCTTGGATGGGTGACCTTGTTTGGCAGATTGACTCCTTCGTAAGCGTAAACTATGTGTAGCAAATGGTTATGGTTTTGTATGGTTAAGTCAGTCAGTTGGTGATGCAAGTTTGTTTTAACTCAGTTTCGAGAAAGAAGTCTTAACATGTTTAATCAAGAATGTAAAAGATAATACTTCACGGTATGACTCTTATAGAATATACAAATCACTACTCCAGCCGGAGAAATATCTCGTTTTAACATCAAAGAAATTAAGATATCCATTTATACGTTTTAGGTTAGGTTTGATCAACATAATGGTAAACGAAGGAAGGCGTTTTCATATTGAACGATGTAAGAGAATGTGCCCTATGTGTAATATAGATGTGGAAAATGAAATCCATTTTAACTTGAATGTCCTTTTCATAAAGATTTGCGTACGGAATATATACTAGCTGAATATTATCTATGTAAGCCACCTTCATAAGCTTTTAAACTATTTCCTTCATCAACTGACCAGCATGTAATAATAAAGCTGTCGTACTATATCAAGTATGCTCTCATTAAACGTAACAATCTGATAAAAGGTTTTGTAGACCCACCGTATTTCACTACTTGTACATAATTTACTGCCTGTATCATGATTTACTGTTTGGATCACTAATTACTACTTATTGCACCATATGTATAATGTATATGTATAACTCCAATGTATATGGGCCGGAGGCTTTTGTACAATAAACATCTTTGACTTTGACTTGACTCTTGAGAGTTTCTAGGACTTCATTTTCCCCACAACGCAGCACATGTGATACATGTGGTCTCACCTTAGGCAAATGAGTTTGTTAAGAAATTGCCTCTGTTCACCCAGCAGACAATGATTACCCGGTTGGATAAAGTCATGCGACTATAACCTTCTAGCGCCTAACAGGCAGCTTGGTTATCCGGGATAACAAGAATCAGATTTTGATTAAGCGCCGCGGACGATCACTTGGTGTTTGGAGACTGTGCGCTATAGTAGACTGACTTACTGACTGAGTTTGGTTTTACGCCGCTTTTAGCAATATTCCAGCAACATCATGGCGGGGAACACCAGAAATGGGCTTCACATATTGTACCCATGTGGGATTCGAACACGTGTCTTCGGCGTGACGAGCCAACGCTTTAACCACTAGGCTACCCCACCGCCCCTCGTACGCTATAGAAGATGACGTATTATTATTATTATATGTCATCTGCCAACTTTCACTTAAGAAACATCGCCATGCTTCGACCATACCTAACCACTACATCACAGAAGCGGTCGATTCACTTTAAGGTTCTCCTGTACACCTACAAGTGCTACAACAATCTAGCCACGGCCTACTTGTGTGACCTTCTGAAATCCCACACACCTCCAAGGACTCTATGATCCCCAAATAAACATCTACTGACAGTTCAATCTGTAAGAACGGGCACCTTTGGAAAAAGGACGTTCTGTTCAATTTGCATGTTCACTCATACTACTTTATGACATATGTAATAATACGTAACCGGGTTTTAGGCGACTGGCAAACAGGCAAATTACCCCTGTTAATGCCTCTCCCCACATAATATGAAACAAACACACGCAGACATAACACGTTGATTAAACCAAAACTTAACCCTTAATAATGATGCACATTCTTGATGATGAGTACCGAGTGAATAGCTTTGGAGTTTGACCATGTATATAAAAGTGATAATAACAGCTCAGTCTTAATAGAGTAGTTTAATAACGTTGTTAGGTTTTATTTATTAGTGAATCGGTTTGTTTCTTGAATGTAATTGTGGACTGATGTTGCTAGTTTATAAGTTTCAGTATCATTCAATAGGCTCTCACTGTATAGAATAGTTTTCATATCAAATCCTTTGATGTAGAAATATTTTTTATGTCTTAAATGATTACAACTAGGGCACAAAAATATCATGTAATGGATCCTCTGTGGAATGGCCACAAGGACAGGAGGATATTTCAGTCCATCCGCTTATAATGCACTCCTCCACTAAACGGTTTCTTCTCATTTACCCGCCACCTACTGTTCTAGGTGGGAAAACCACTGACAATAGATGTCTCTGAAATTTTCATCCCTGTGAATTAAGATCCCCCAATAGTATTCAACATCAAGTATCACATAACGTATACAAAATTATTACCTACGACGGCGAAAATATCGGAGTTCATATTTTTCATACGATGCTCTAGGGCAAAATATCATGGTCATGATATCATATCATTTGTCATGGTGACGTGACGTCATGAACAATGGTATGACGTTGCGTTCTACATGCGGCGATGGCGGCCAGCCAGCCTATGTTTGAAAGTAGATTTGGGGTTATTTTCCTCCATTTGACGGCTTCGGTAATGAACAGAATTTATCATCTAATGGAGGGTATTATCGGTGCAATAATGCAATCTGATAAACTTGGTATGCAATTTACGCCAATCCACGAACTACTTTCACAAATCTCCATACACGGCATGCGAATCCTAATATTTCATTGTAAACAAAAAGTGACTGTGTTCTTTGATCTGATTGGTTGAAAAACGTGATCAAATGCTATTCGATTCCCGGAAATTTGCTGCGTATTAATACATACAAACATCTCTCACACCATTGTATTGTTACGTCGTCAGCTGTGATGACGTAATTAAAATCATATTGTGACGTAAAGTCCGAATGACGTCACAAATGAGCAGTTCCAGATGCTACCATGGGAGACAGCCGAAACGACCGTCTGATGACATTTCACTGCTGTACCCGTACACGATGTCAATGAGTGCAGACACAAAAACATGTGTGGACCTTTTGGTTTACTTTTGTGTTTACAATGTCGATAATCATCATGTGTCATCACGTCGTCGCGAGTTTACATTGTTTGTAAACAAACATGGCTGCCCCCATTCTCAAAATTGGTGATTCTGTACGAATTGATGACCGAGGTTCTGGAGTCGTTACAGCAGTAATTGACTTTGAAAAACATGAAATGGAGTACTTCGTTCAAATTGAAGGTACGGATTATGAGGTACGACTGAAAGGCAATCTTCTAAGAAAGGTACCAACCAAGGAGTTAGCTATAGGTTTGCACTGCATTAGCGACTAGTCACAACTATATGCCGCCGTCATGAACTACCGTCACCTTGCTGTACCGCTAAAGTGTTCTTACGCGAATGACATTATATGATAAAGATATTAACCTCGTTTGCTTCAGTATCATTAATATCATATTAAGAATAAAGATTATGCATTATGCTCGTCAAAGGCTCGCATAATACAATTTTATTCCTAATATATGATACTAATGATACGGAAACACACTCGGTTAATAATCTCTATATCATATTCGTGCCCATATCATATATATGTTTACGACACTCGTGCCTAAATATCGGTATATCCCTCGCCTCGCTTGGGAAATACCAACATTTAGGCACTCGTGTCGTAAACATAGTATGACATGGGCACTCATATGATATCCTCTATGTAATCAACATTAAGTGTCACTTGGACATAAATAGTATTAAATACTCTTATGATCAGGTTTATTAGTTTATTTATCAGCACATATAAAATATACTGACTGACTGACTGACTGAGTATGGTTTTTACGCCGCTTTTTAGCAATATTCCAGCTATATCACGGCGTGGACACCAGAAATTGGCTTCACAAAATGTAGCCCATGTGAAGAATTCAACTGGCCTTCGGCGTGACGAGCGAACGTTTAACCACTAGGCTACCCCACCGCCCCTATAAATGATACAATAATACATGCAAATATGTGCACAATTCAATAGTCAGTTAAATGGGAAACGGCGATACAATGCACATTTGTGTTTCCTGCAGCAAGTTGCTCGTTAAGATCTACTATTCAAATGGAGATATTGATCTTCTTGCGTGGTGGATTTCGATTATTTACAGACCGCCGCCATATAGCTGGAATATTGCTGAGTGCGGCGTGAACTAAACTCACCCTTCCCCATCGAGAGAAATTGATTATTTACAGAAGATCAGTGTATATATATATGCTGTGCTGACGGGTATGAAGCAATTAAATAGTCAGCATTTTTTTATATAATAAGTACTTACTTTTCAAAATTGAAATATTGATTACATTTCGTTTTCTAAAATATTATTAGGATGTAGTATTGGTTAATTTGTCAAAACTCACAAAGCTCTTGTTTAAGTTAGTCAATGGCCCAACTCGCACTAGGCACCTAGGAATACCATGCTTGTCCAACACTGGACAAAACTATTTGAGCAAACTCAGCAGAAAAAGAATGCAACAAAATGCACCCAAGGACCTTCGCAATGAACAGACAAAATGTTGAATTTAACGTGCAAAACGTACGATTTTGAGTTGTGTGATATCATAGTACCAACATTTGCTTATGTTTCACCACAGTACGGGAATTTAGAATTAAAACGATGTGCTACAGCAAGTTTATTAGAAACAGAAGTTGACGTATAAAAGTGGACTTAATGCACAACTGGTGGGTAAAGTTGTTGAAATAGTAAATATTGTAGTTTTAAGAGCTGCATTAAAGGTTTAAAGTTGTTTTCAGAATGTTATTATTTGATTTATTTTTGTTTGTTGTTTAACGCCACGCTTAGCAATAATCCAGTTATATGGTGGCAGTGTGTAAATAATAGACCAGTCTCACCTATCACACGACTCAATTCGTCAACACTCGCATCTTTCCGTTATCGTCATTCGGCTGGTCTCGGAATGGCGAGAGCTGGTTGCGACATTCGTCACAACTAACCACTTTCCGTAACCTCCAAGAAGTCTCGTCCCCCACTCGATACTTGTTATGTGCGAAAATACGACAAACCAATCAGAACGCGCGTAAATGAGCGCGGTGCTTTGATAAAAATAATCCCGAGTACTTAAATCGTTTATGGCATTATGTCATTGTTTAAAAAATCATGCAAAAAAAAATATATCGTCATATTGAAAGTACGTCAAAGAACGTAGCTAAAAGGATTTTGCTGCCTATTATGAAGTTTTTAATAAGAACCATGCGAGTGACGGTGAGAGATTCAAATACACGCACGTGCGTTTGTTGATATAACTACTCTCATGGGTCCAACTGAGTGTATTTCTGACAATCTTGCGGGCTTGTTATGGAGATTATACGTGCGCTTCGACCAATTTTAGGAAATGTAATTATAATCGCTACCAGTTTCAAAACAATAATATCGTATTTGTATGTAACTAATCAACCTTAATCTTTAACATTGGGCTTATGTTTCATATCTCTGGGGATATTTTAGTCTGACTGTTTTTTGGTCATTCATATTTTTTTCAGCGAATTCATTTAAAATTCCACCAGGGGTGTGACAGCAAGGTTACACGAATGTTCAGTTTGAGAAATATTTTAAAGTCATTTTTGAGTATCTGCTTTGGGATTTAATGTAGCTGAATTTTTTTGTATCTGCTTTATTTTATTTGTATATTCAATAAAACAATTCCCAATTACATTAGAATATGTCTTTAACAAATATGTTTTTCTCCTTCTTTTAGTTGTATCAAGAGGTTTAATTCTTTAAAATAAATAAGTGAAAAAAACCCAAAACAACAACCTAGCAATACAATGTACATGTACTTCGGTGATTTTTAAAAACATTGAAATCAAACAGGGATAGAGTTATCGTTCTTGTTTAAAGTAGTTCTGATGTTCATGCGCCAATATTAAATCCTTCCAGAGGAGCTTGTCCCGGAGTTGGTCGCTATCTCTGAAGGTTTTGTGAGTGAGTAAGTGAGTGATAAGTTTGGTTTTACGCCGCACGAGTTATTCAACTATGTGGCGGCGGAATAATCGAGTCTGAAGACAATCCAGTGATCAACAGCATTAGCATCGATCTGATCAATTGGAAGTTCAACCAAAGAGTTTGAGCTGTTAGTCGCCCTCGACACGGGTCTGCAAGCATGGGTTGCTGAAAACACTCGTTCAGTAGTTTTAGTGAGTGAAGTGAGTGAGTGTTGTCCTCGACACGGGTCCCAAACTTCAGTGTGAGTGTGTGAGTGTAGTGTGTGTGTGTGTGTGAGTAGTTTAAGAAGGGGAGTTTGTAACTCTTCAGTACCTGTGCGATACTGGGACGACGTATGAACTCACAGCACGGTGAATTAAATGCTTACTGCAGTATCATTGTCTGGAGGTCTGGCGTGTGTGTCCTCAGTACCATGTAAATACGCCCATTATTGATGAAATGTTCACAATATCAGACTATCGTTATGAAGGGCTCCTGTACATTTTCTCTGATCACGTTTGAGCCTCGGCATATTTTAGGGTCCACTTCAGCGGATTATAACACACTTCCTTTCCGCATTGAGAGACATTTCTCAGAAGTCTAAGGCATTTAACTATTATGTGCTGACTTTAATAAAGCATTTAAATGGTTTTCCGATTTCTGTCTAATCTGCATATTGATATCATAAGTATGTATAATATAAGGACAAACTTTATGGATAAACAACTTCTTTATTCTGATGATGCGACGTTACAAGGATCTGTATCGAACGTCGCATCATCAGAACAAAGAAGTTATCAAAGAAGCATAAGTACGTACTTTTCAAAATTGACAAATTGATTAATTTCTTCTTTAAAATATAATTATGGTGTGGTCATTCATCAGGCGCATGTTTTAATGGCCCGAGTCGCCCTAGAACTCAAATACCATACCATGTCTGTCACACATTGGACAGGAGAACTATTTTAGCAAACTCAGCAAAAAGATCATACACCAAAATGCACGCATGGACCTTCGCAGTGAACACAAAAATGTTGAATTTAACGTGCAAAACGTATGGTTTTGAGTTACTTGTGTGATGTACTTGTTGGGTAGCAACATTTGCTTATGTTTCATCCCAGTACAGGATTGTACAATTGAAACGATGTGCTAAAGCAAGTTTATTAGAAATAGAAGTTCACATATATAACTGTTGAAAATTGTTGAAACAGTAAATGGTGTAGTGTTATGGGCTTCATTAAAGGTTGGAAATTGTTTCAGTTTCGAGTGTGATGTTTGGATTTTAGGTTTCTTGGTTTGTTGTGACGTTGCGCTCAGCAATATTCTGGCAATATGGCGGCGGCCTGTACATAATCGAGCTTGGATCTGGCAATCCAGTGATCAACGGCATGATCATCGATCTACGCAAAATGGGTACAATGACATGTGTCAACCGGGTCAGTGAGAGTGACCATCCGATTGAGTCAGTCGTCTCTTATGTCAAGCATGGCTGGCTGAAGTTCCAGCTCTAACCCGGATCTCAGTGGACGTTTTGATTTATAGGGATGATCCTTTACTCCACGCGTATTTTAATTTTCGCTCTTACTGTAACAACAATTACAGCTTGCTCGAGTTCAGATCATCTGCACTAATTGCCATCTCCTCATTGTAGGTTCAATCGTATCTTAACAAGGCTCTCTCTCTCTTGAAGTGAGTGAGTGAGTGAGTTTATTTTTACTTTACACTCAGCAATAGTCCAGCTATATGGCGGAGGTTTGTAAATAATTGAGACCACACAATCCAGTGATGAAGAGCCTGAGCAATTGGGAACCGATAACATGTGTCAACAAGTCAGCGAGCCTGAACCCCCGATCCCGTTAGTCGCCTCTTACGACAAGCATTGGTTACTGAAGGCCAATTCTAACCCGGGACCTTCACGAACACCACGTATATGATGAGGAAGCCACTGGTGATGTAAAATGCTGACGTCACTGAGTTGAAATAACGCCAACTTCTGGCCTCTTGGTAGATTCGGACAGCTCGGTTACCGGCAGTAAATACAGGAAGTAAACAACTCAACAAAAACAAGAATTTGTGTTGCAGTGTACGATGTAGGTTTTGTTTTGAAAGCTTACATATGTGATGGGTTCGTTACTCTTGCAGAATGACCTGTCATATTAAATCAAATGAAAATAGAAAAAGAACAGAATCTGATGGATTTTCGGTCGAGATCTAGAACGATATTCAACCTACTTAATGTAGACTATAAAATCACATCCGGTGTATTAGCCTACAGAATAGAACAAATACTTACTCATGTCACCAGTGAAACACAAACCGGCTTTTTGAAAAAAATTATTTTTTTTTTCTTCATTTGCGAAAATACAAAACTTCTCTGGGATTGAGTGCTAATTTTAACTCTGGTTATTTCTCAGAGTTGTCTTAATCTTGGCAGAGGCCTAGGGTGAGTAGACTAGTGGTTAAAGGGTTCTCTCGTCACACCAACAAACCGGTTCCATTCCCCAGGTGGTTACAATGTGAGACGTCTACTGTAGGTGCCCCCCGAGGTGCTATTGCATGAATATTGATAAAAGCGGCGTAAAACTAAAGTCACTCACTCACTAACCTTGGCAGATGTTTGCTTACAGGGGATCCAGTCTCTCCTAATAGTTTCATTATCTGTGCCAAATTGTTGTCAGTCTCGATGAAGCTAAAACAAAAGATCAAAGAATAGACATCAAAAGAGTAGACTTCTATATACTTCAAGATGGAGACCATAATAACTTTACATTAGGTGGCTCAGAGTTAAGCCTTTCAGAACTACCGGATGTTTTTAAAACGTTTGTAATTTACTAAACATTAGACATGAAAAAAGTATGGCGATTCTTATAGGAGAAGAGCTTTATTCAATATTTTGGACCACATGACCAAGAGTACAATTCAATAAACCAAATATAGCACATGGACAGGTGAACAAAATTACAATTTATACAGGTAAATATAGTTTACGATAAATTGCATTATTTTGTCGGAGTTTTACATTCTTTGTTGCAAGAAACTGATTAAACTTTGATCTGGTTGGATATATAAAGTCCGTTTGGCTCAAAAGTGGAGCGATGAATTGCAATCTAACTCGAAAACTAATAAACATAAAATACTCAATGAACGCTGATAATAATCAAAACATCAGACCAACTCTGCGAGGTTTTTGCAGAATTTATGTCCTAAAACTAAAAAGGTTGTTTAACAAACTATCATTAAAATATTGACACAGTTCACTATTTGTTACGATGGATGAATGCAGAGAAAGGGAAATATGTCACCTACGTGTCTGCCGTGATTATGATATTTTCGTTACAATTGCTCATTAGAAATTATATTTTATACTTACTTCTTCGACCTGTGAAGGTCCCGGGTTAGAATTGGCCTTCAGTAAGCCATGCTTGTCGTAAGAGGCGACTAACGGAATCGGGTGGTCAGGCTCGCTGACTTGGTTGACACATGTCATCGGTTCCCATTTGTGTAAATAGATGTTCATGTTGTTGATCACTGGACTGTCTGGTCCAGACTCGATTATTTACAGACCGCCGCCATATAGCTGTAATATTGCTGAGTGCGGCGTAAAACTAAACTCACTCATTCACCCCATCTTCATAGCTGCACTTTGAATCTCATCAGCAATATCACTGTTAAACATTCTACTTTTATTTGTGCATAAGAGGCGAAAGTGTCTCCTTGCTTCATTGTATCTGTTTAGATTTTAATTTGATCTGCATTTACGGAACATATTAAGCCAGTAAAACGTATATCTTCGAGAACTTTTCATCAAACCATTTAGGTTGAATATTCTTTGATTTCGGGAACTGAGCATCACGACATTGAAAGTCATTTCCCACATAGTGGAGAAACTCAACAAGTTTCTCGGTGGCGCCATTGATATCATAATACATTAGATCAAGAAACTCATCTAATATACATCTGGCTGCATTAGACGCTACAGACCTATTGAACTTGTCTAAACCACCATCATTTCACCTGAACTTTACCAGTTTTTCACACTCAACATGTCCATTACTGACTACTTGTCGATTTCCGACGCACACCTGTATAATACATGTACACGATAGAGGCAGGTGGTCATAGTGGACAAACATATCCATAATCAAGTAGAAACAATTAAAGGGGTACTGATCCAGAGCGATTAATGTTTCTAGCCAACAGTCCTGGCTGCAAGCTGGCAGTACCTGCATCCTAGACCGTGACGGACACGGGGACTTGGCTACTGTCCACCTTGCCGATCAGATGCCTTTTTTCAAAACATCCCCAGGAGTTCTTGTCTGATTGTAATAAAGTATCCCAGCAGTGTAGGCTTTTCGGAATTTCTAATGCCTCATGTGTTTTCTACCTCAATATTTAATCATGTCATGTAAAAATATGTCTATTACCTATGATATTAAAAACACACATTTGATTTCTTTCAATCCGTAAACTAAACAACCCCACTTTGCCATTGCTAGAAAAATCTAAAATTTACTTAGGTAAATAGGTATATACTTTTTTAAACTTAAGTACATAAAATATGCTTATATGTCTTTCTTATGCAACAATCAAGTTCCGTTCGTATCCTCAAAACAGTGTCGGTCCATAAGTTTGTTCAGCTAATTAAAATTGCATGCAATACAGCGATTACTACTCCCTTGCTGTAACCCGTGTTTGGTGGTATAAACCTACACATGCTATTTGTCATCATTCATTTGATGGTCAGTTAATGAATTTATAACAGGTATAATTAGTGGTAGCACCACTCAGATTACCCGACAAGGGTTCCCATTTGGCAGTTGTCGTGACTGGAGTAAATACTCATAATTATAAATTAAGGTCTGATGTGGCAAATGTATTACATGTTATGTAATATGTGCATGGAAGTGCAGCAAGAAGGATTTTCAACCGATAACACGCTGATTGATTAATTACTTTTATCTTACACAGCGGATTTGTCAAAAGGTAGTGTTTATGTATGTAGATTTATTAATCTATACTGAATACACCCTGTCGTAGTGCCCTTGTGGAAACGTCCTTCCTTCAAAGGATTAACCGCCAATACATTGATTGATTGCTCATTATTGGCTAACAGAATTATTTTTTTTAAAGAATGGCGGACCTCATGCACTTAGTTGCCAGGTGTGCTATTTTGGGTGACCAATGACTATACACCAATGTGAAAAATCTGAAACGATATTCATGTATCACTTTTACGCATATCAGACTATTGAAAGACACATGACATGGAACAGGATTCTATGTCAGCTGCAGATGAATGGCATATCGTTCCTTTATGTGGATATTGATGGATACATTCCTCGAACAAGGTAATACCCTGACAATGTTGCTATAACTTTTGTCTGTTTTAATTCTTATATTTGCATTTTGTCTTTATTCATTTGTTGTAGCATTCAACAGAATTTGTCGCCGTGAAGTGTAATGAGACAGACAACATACACTAGGTCGCACTTAGGTCGTGTGTGTGAAATATGATTCAACTATCTCTAAAATGTCTAGATATTACAGTCATGTTATAAATTCACTGTAAGTATAAGCAGATAGTGTGCTTGTTATTAAGTTTCAAAATGCATACAAATATGAAAATAAACTAATTTGGATTATAAGATAAAATATAAAGACGTACGTTGACTTGGTTATTTTTCAGTCCTAACATTTTTTACCACTGGCACATGGTTGAAGGGGCGGTGGGGTAGCCTAGTGGTTAAAGCGTTTGCTCGTCACGCCGAAGACCCGGGTTCGAATCCCCACATGGGCACAATGTGTGAAGCCCATTTCTGGTGTCCTCCGCCGTGATGTCAGTCGGTCAGTCAGTCAGACATGGTTGAACTTGTTTTTTTTACTTGTTATCATAATAATGAAGATAGAAATGTTATCGAGTAAAAATGATTTCATCTTTGTTGATCTACACTTATATTATCTATTGCGCTTGCGGTTGGCGCAGCAGAGATCAGGAACCAGTCAAGAATTCTTGGATATCATCCCGGTACTCACGGGAGAAAAACAATAACAAAAGCAACAACCAGTCTACGGAAATTGCTCTGGATCAGTGCCCTTTAAATCAACAAGTCTTGAACCATTGTGTGTAATACATTCTATGGTTGAAGCTTGTTGACAAGTTACATCCTCATTTTAGTTTTGTTAAATGTGTGTGTTACCTCCCACCTGAAAACTCCACAAGGCAAATAGATGCAATTGATCTTTATGATACCCTATTATTACAGATAGTCAAGTATTATTCTCCAGAAATTAATTTTATTTGTGGCGATTTTAACAGTAGATGTGGTAACCTGCTGGACTATGTAGAAGGTGTCGATTGCCTACCCCAGCGTGCAATAGTTGATTCAACAATCAACACCTATGGTAGACCTTTAGCAGACTTCTTAATATCAGCTAATTTATGCATGATAAATTTGAAGACAAAATGTTTGTAATGATTTTACGTACATATCCACTAGGGGTACATCTGTGGTTGATTACTGTCTTTGTCCCCATGACATGTTATATAAGATCGAGAATATGTGTGTTGTTAGGCCAAATGATGTAGCCATTAGGGCCGGGTGTGTTGGGCTGGTAAACCCACAGACGGTGTTAAAGATAGACCACTCAATGTTAACATAGTCTATACATTTAGATATGCCGCTCTGTGACCCTACACCATGTACTCGTCAGCAGCAGACTAGGGTGAAATGTGATACGTCTAATATACCTGATAGCTTTATGCAATCTGATGACAGTTATCGGTCACTTGTGGACATTGTTAATAAATTAGAGTCATCCCAATTTGTACAGGCTGATGTAGACATTGCTTTTAACTCGTTTGTGAATAGTGTGAAAAATGAAATGCACAGTATACTGCCGACAAAAACCATACTCCTTGATTCCCATGCTAGAAACAAAAAGCGTCGCCGTGCTAAGGAATGGTGGACTCCACGACTGGCATTGTTATGGAACGACATGAAAGGCGATGGTATGAGTGTAAGGGGATGGGTAGAGCGAATCTAAAACATGAGTATGTTCTAAAACGGGATCTGTTTGATAAGAAAGTTCAGAAAGCGAAGCGTGACTTCCAGAGAGGCACCTTACGTGAGTTAGAGAGTTTGTGTGAAAGGGATACTTCAGAGTTTTGGAGGAAGATAGGTAAAGTGGGCGTGGGTTTTCAGAGGAAAAGCCTATCCCCATGGAAGTTAAGCTGTCTGATGGCTCCGTAAGTTCAAATATAGACACTGTCTTAGGGACATGGAGAGATGCGTATGCGAATCTACTCAACACTGATTTTAGTTCTGACTGTACACGTGTGCCACGTGACACAAACAGTAGCAGTAACAGTGAGCTCAATATACCTATATCGTTGGGGGAGGTGCAGCGGGCTTTATTGACAGCAAAGGGAGGTAAATCGCCGGGTATCGATGCTATTCCAGTCAAAGTGCTGAAAAACTCTAATTGTTTGTTATTTCTACATAGCCTTTTTAATGTATGCTTTATCGAGGGTGTTGTCCCTTCCATGTGGGGTAAAGGCGTTATCACGCCAATCCCAAAGACCTCCACAGATGACCCCAGGGACCCGCTCGCATACAGGGGTATAACGTTAGCCAGTGCCAGTTATAAGCTTTACTGTGGGGTACTGAACAACAGACTGAGTGAATACATGGAAAGCAATGGCCTTTTACATGATAATCAAAACGGGTTTAGAAAGGGCAGATCTACCATAGATCATGTATATAGTGTTACATCTATAGAAACAAGAAAAAGTATGAAAAATCCACGTTTGCTGCTTTTATAGATTTTAGAAAAGCATATGATTGTATTGAGCGGAATATATTTATGGGGAAAACTCTCACAAAATGTTAGGGTAGGAATTTTTAATGCAGTTATGTCAATCTATGATCACGTCAAATGTTGTATCCGTTTGAATGGTTTTAATACCCCATGGTTTGATGTTAATTGCAGTCTTAAACAAGCTAAGGATGTTTACTTTCACCATTGTTATTCAATATGTATATAAATGATCTGTTGTTAGTTTTAGATAATATGAACGTAGTTGTGAATGTTGATGGTTTAAAGGTTGGTGTTTTAGCATATGCTGATGATTATTTTATTAGCTGAGAGTGAAACTGATCTTAATATTTTATTGGATTGTCTTAACACATGGTGTGATACGAACAAAATGTCTGTCAATGATAGTAAATCCAAAGTTATTCATTTTAGGAATCAGTCCGTTGACAGAACCAGCTGTACATTTATTTGTGGAAATCTAAATCTTGAAGTTGTTGATTCTTATTGTTATTTGGGCCTGTTACTTAATGAACATCTAGATTATTCTAGAATGGCAAAGGCCGCGGCAAGTTCAGCCAGCAGAGCCCTAGTTTTGTTAATCTCTAAGTTTAAGCTCATTGGTGGTATGGAGTACCCAATTTTTACCAAACTTTATGATTCCATGCTGTGGTCAGTTTTAGATTATGGCGCATGTATATGGGGACGCAAAACATGTCATGTGTGAACGCTGTGCAAAACCGTGCAATGCGGTTCTATTTGGGTGTGAAAAAGTTTGCACCCAACGCAGCTGTGAGCGGTGACATGGGTTGGACTCCCCCTATCGTGCGCCATTGGGGCAGTGTTGTCAGATTTTATAAACGTCTTTGTAACCTGGATCAATATCGACTAACGAGCAAAATCTTTCTTTCGGGTAACCACTGGGCTTTTAGAAGAAAAAGAAACCTTAATTTTAAAATTCACAAAAAGTTAGCCAATGTTGATCTTGAGCACTTTATTTCCCCCCACTAATAGTTTTAACTCCAGGTTTATTGTACAAAGCGTTATACAGAAATTATTTGATAGTTATAGACAGGAGTGGAAGGAATTGGTAGGGAATACCTGTGGTCCATCTAAACAGGGAGCAAATAAGCTACGCTTTTATGGTACTTTTAAGGATGTTTAAACCCCAGAATTTTACGTAACTCATCCCATGCCCCGCCCATACAGAAGTGCATATGCTAAGTTCAGATGCGGCACTGCACCAATTAATATTGAGCTGGGTAGATATAACAATATCCCACTTAACGACAGAAAATGTTTTTATTGTAAACACTGTGTTGCAGACGAAGTTCATGTTTTAATTAATTGTCCGGTTTATAGTGATGAACGTGTAAGTCTTTTAAATACTTGTGATAGCCTATGTCAGAATTTTAGTAAAATCTTACTGATATACAAAAAACTGCTTTTATCCTGTCCAATAGCAATATCTGTTTTATAGCTGCCAAAACCTGCCATGTTATTTTAAAAAAGGAGAAAAGCCGTATTATATAACTTTTAATTATTGTTACTCATAATACATGTACATGCAATTTTTTAAGAATTTTAGTCTCTCATAATTCCGTATGGAATGGCCCTCATGTAAATATATGTTCAATTAGTTTGTATATATGTATAACAGGGGTGAGACTTTAATAAATAACCTGTCTGTCTGTCTGTGATAGACCCAGTTTTGTCGCCTTTTTTTCCTACCGTTACCTATATGTATACCCCATAACACTTGTAGTAGAGCCAAGCCATTCATATTACCTGTAGTATCTTGTGTTGCTCTAGTCTCATTTAAACTGTCGGGAAGATACAAATCTGATAATGGCAAAGAGTTCAAATCCCTATCATCTTCCAACAAATAATCATCGTTTGAGCCCACCCTAGAACTGAAATCGTCGTTATGTCTTAAAAAAAGAACTGGGAGATGCTGGTTCGTGTTGCGGTTGTTACAGTGAGACAAAGCACAGTGAGTGTGTTTAGTTTCACGCCGCTTTTATCTATATTCAATATGGGGGGACACCAGAAATGGGCTTCACACACAGTAACCATGTGAGGAATCGAACCCGTGTCTTTGGTGTGATGAGCGAACACTTTAACCACTAGGCTACGCCACCTCCCCCTCAAAATATATTTAAGGTTCAGCACGTTGTAACATATGTCGACGATGTAATCTTTTGGAATTATAATGCAAAAATGCCAAATATGGTTTTTCCATTATTACTGATCATTAAAACGTCATGATGTAAAACAAGGGTTTATTCATCACAACAATACCGGTACAGTGGCCCTCATATCATTTGAAGTGACTGAGTTAAAATTCAAAGGTACATCGGCAGTATTTCAGCCATCTCGAGACCATGAGGGTCATAAATGAATAAAAACAAACTTATATAATATACTTAACTGTCTGCAAAGGACAGTAAAAATAACTAGGATGTCACAATTATAAATGTAAAACTAGTATGAAAATCTAAAACATCTTAACTATGAAAGAGAATACAATATAAAAATCAGGCTATATATTGCCAACAACTGAAGGTAGATCACCATACTAGGAACCATGGGGACTTACTTTTACTTCCTGCATGGGCCCTAGCTGGATTTGTAGCACCCCTATTGCCGTTGGCAAGTTGGACAATTCTAGCCATTATTCAAATGAACATATATTCTACGATTAAAATGTGATGAGATTAAATATACTTTGAAAGACATGCTCTTACATACCCTCTCAGGGGGACAATATTTTTACCATACTTACCACCCCTTTGAGGATACAGCTACTGCCAATCTCAGTTACGAATTGATCTGTTTACAAAACATATAATCAAACGTTTTGTATTCTTTTATTAAATGATAATATACTTTATAAAAAGAATCCTTAATTGGTTTGACATTCATTTATTTATCCCTTGTAATGGAAAAATCAATACAGTCAAGCAGGAGATGCTTGACCGTGATTCTTTCATCACAAGGGATACAAAACGGAGGATCTTCGCCTTTCAGTAAATATTCATGAGGTAAATATTCGTCAAAAGGTATAGACGTTGTCAAATCATTTACGGTCATGAGAGGTATGAAGTCAAAACTCATACAAACGATTAACTTATCATAAATGTACATGCTCATAAACCATTATAATCGTATTCCCTGAGTGAGTGAGTGAGTGAGATGGTTGCATCTCCGGTATATCGTATTTCAGATATAATATCAACGTGGGAACAAAGTGTCAAAGTGACGACGGTCGTACAGATATATTACTTCGATGAAACATACAAACATTGGAGTATTATGACGAGTCAAACTTCCTAATGGGTGAGAGACTATTCAAACCAATGTCAAACAGATCCTGCAGGTAGAAGAAAGTTACAGTTTTATAGTTATGGTCATTTTAAACCTTCTGCATATATTTGTGACAGTCAGATTGTGAAATCAGTCATTTCGCGAAATGGCTGACCCTCTTACCCTGACAAATACATAATAAATATATACACCAACAAATACACATTTATGCGAGCGCACGCACGCATACACACAGGCACACAGACACACGCACTCCCATCATGCCAAAAAAAAGACATAATACACATCTGGTCCACCACTTAACCAGAGACCCGTGAATAAGAACTAACGTTCAGTAACCCATGCCTGTCGTTAAAAGGCGACTAACGGGATCGGGTGACTTAGTTGACACACGTCATCGTATCCCAATTTTAGTAGATTGATGCTCATGATGTTGATCACTTGATTATCTGATCCACAATCGATTATTTACAGACCGACACCTTATAGCTGGAATATTGCTGAGTGCGTCGTAAAACTAAACTCACTCATTCACTTACTTAGCCAAAATACAAAAGATGCCATATTAACAACAACTGCTCAGTTCATTGCTGTACACACAATGCTGTCATTTATATTGATACAATGTTAGTTGGAGTGAGTGAGTTGAGTTTTACGGCGTTCTTAGCAATATTCCAACAATATCACGGCGGCAATGCAAGATGGAGGCAACAAACATTAGGTAACATCATATCCAAAGAGACATACAACCTATACAAGTTCAAGTGCAAGAATACGCACTACTATACGCACTACAATGCTCTATACACCAATACAAATCTATACAATGCTATATAGACAATGACTTAACAACACGATGCTGTCATTCATATTCATATAATGCCAGTTTTTATATACAATGAAGGCAAAACGGCCATATCATGTCATGTAGACACGACAACGAGATACTACAATGTGATACAATTCTGTATACATTGATACAACTCAAAAGTGCTGTATAGACAACGATTATACAACACAACGTTATACAGACAACGACTAAACCACTGCAACGCAGTGAACAGCTATATACAACTTTACAATGCTACACAAAAATATATACACCTTTACAAAACTATACAATGATATAAACATCGATAAAACACTATACAATGATATAAACATCGATACAACACTATACAATGATATAAACCTCGATACAACACTGTACATTGATATAAACATCGATACAACACTATACAATGATATAAACATCGATATAACACTATACAATAATATATATATTCATCATTCTAAGATGCCTCGGTGAAAGATCAAAGGCGTCGACAGTACTTTATCAGACGATAATGTGCACTTTTTTGCATTGCGTCACAATGTAACCGACGTCACGATGCATGTCAGTTGTCATCGCCTCGTACAGCTTATGTAAGTATACTACTCCGTTGCATCCCGTTTCTTGGTTTGCAGTTGCTTCACGCAGCTAACATCACTGGTGGAAACATTACACTTATGTTTCCGACGGTTAAAATGTCTCGATTCGCCTCACAAGTTTTCACCGACACGGTAACGTTCGCAATGTTTACATTCCCCCCAATGCAATCGTGGAATGTCGCTTTACTACTCAGCTTCATCTGGATGTACTGATCTAAACTTACGTTGGTAGTAGAAATGCGACGTTCATATTGCCCCATATGGTTTACGTAAATGACAGATTTAATTAAAATAATTTAGAGAAGTATTTAATCCGAACGTAAACTCTCATCAAACTGCTTATCATTTGTTTTTCTTTGGTAACGTTCGTCCAAACGTAGGGGGGTAGACACGTTAATAGAACAGTGCGTCAGTTAGCCCTGTGCGAGGATTCTTAATTTGGATCACCGACACCGTCGTTTGGTTTCTACCTTATATTAATCGTAATTATCCTTAGAAAGTATTAAATTTGGCATCTTAAAAAAGAAATACAGTTCGCTCTATCACCATATATAGTATAATAGAGCACACTATCGCCCTGAACTATTATAGTTGAAGCAGGAGGACGCTTTATTACACTATACATGGTGGTAGAGCGAACTGTATTTCTTAAATACAATACAAAACAATGTTGTAGACACTACAACGCAGTACACAGCAATATTCACCTTTATAACACATCAATGTTATAAAAAAATTACACCCGTGAAGATCCGGGTTAGAATTGATCTTCAGTAACCCATGCTTGTCGTAAGAGGCGGCTAACGGGAACGGGTGGTCAGGGTCGCTGACTTGGTTGACACAAGTCATTGTATCCCAATTGCGTAGATCGATGCTGATGCTGGTGATCACATGATTGTCTGGTCCATACCTGATTATTTATAGACCGCCGCCATATAGCTGGAATATTGTTGAGTGCGGCGTAAAACTAACCTCACTCACTCACATATACACCTTTTCAACACTATACAATGACAAATACAACACTAACAACGCAGTACACAGCTATATACGCCTTTACAATACTATACAATGATATATATACCTTTCAACACTATACTATGATATATAGACTTGTTAACTGTATACAACGATATGTTCATCAATGCAACACAAAACAATGTTGTATACACTAACAACGCAGTACACAGCTATATACACCTTTACAATACTATACAATGATATATACATGTATACCTTTCAACACTATACTATGATATATACACCTTGTCAACACTATACAACGATATGTTCATCAATACAACACAAAACAATGTTGCATACACTAACAACGCAGTACACAGCTATATACACGTTTGCAATACTATACAATGATATATTCACCTTGCCAACACTATACTATGATATACACCTTGTCAACACTATACAACGATATGTTCATCAATACAACCCAAAACAATGTTGTATACACTAACAACGCAGTACACAGCTATATACACCTTTACAATACTAAGCAATGACATATACACCTTTCAACACTACACTATGATATATACACCTTGCCAACACTATGCTATGATATATACACATTGTCAACACTATACAACGATATGTTCATCAATACTTCACAAAACAATGCTGTGTACAATACCAACGCAGTACACAGCTATATACACCTTTACAATACTATACAATGATATATACACCTTTCAACACTATACTATGATATCTACACCTTGTCAACTGTATACAACGATATGTTCATCAATGCAACACAAAACAATGTTGTATACACTAACAAACGCAGTACACAGCTATGTACACCTTTACACATATTATACAGTTATATATACACCTTTCAACACTATACTATGATATATACACCTTGCCAACACTATACTATGATATACACACGTTGCCAACACTATACAATGATATGTACACCTTGCCAACGTTATGTTATGATATATACACCTTGCCAACACTATACAATTATATATACACCTTGTCAACACTATACTATGATATATACACCTTGCGAACACTATACAACGATATGTTCATCAATACAACCCAAAACAATGTTGTATACACTAATAACGGAGTACACAGCTATATATACCTTTACAATACTATACAATGAAATATATACCTTGCCAACACTATACTATGATATATACACCTTGCCAACACTATACAATGATATGTACACCTTGCCAACACTATACTATGATATATACACCTTGCCAACACTATACAATGATATATACACCTTGTCAACACTATACTATGATATATACACCTTGTGAACATTATACAACGATATGTTCATCAATACAACCCAAAACAATGTTGTATACACTAACAACGCAGTACACAGCTATAAACACCTTTACAATACTATAGAATGAAATATATACCTTTCAACACTTTACTATGATATATACA
The DNA here is from genome assembly GCF_003918875.1 of Haliotis rubra. NCBI lineage: Eukaryota > Metazoa > Mollusca > Gastropoda > Lepetellida > Haliotidae > Haliotis > Haliotis rubra. The sequence continues at coordinate 59,152 of NW_025764964.1, forward strand.
CCTTGCCAACACTATACAATGATATATACACCTTGTCAACACTATACTATGATATATACACCTTGCGAACACTATACAACGATATGTTCATCAATGCAACCCCAAACAATGTTGTATACACTAACAACACAGTACACAGCTATATACACCTTTACAATACTATAGAATGAAATATATACCTTTCAACACTATACAATGATATATACACATTCCCAACACTATGCTATGATATATACACCTTGTCAACACTATACAACGATATGTTCTTCAATACAACACAAAACAATGTTGTATACACTAACAACGCAGTACACAGCTATATGCACCTTTACAATACTATATAATGATATATACACCTTTCAACACTATACTATGATTTATACACCTTGTCAACACTATACAACGATATGTTCATCAATACAACACAAAACAATGTTGTATACACTAACAACGCAGTACACAGCTATATACACGTTTGCAATACTATACAATGATATATACACCTTGCCAACACTATACAACGATATGTTCATCAATACAACACAAAACAATGTTGCATACACTAACAACGCAGTACACAGCTATATACACGTTTGCAATACTATACAATGATATATTCACCTTGCCAACACTATACTATGATATACACCTTGTCAACACTATACAACGATATGTTCATCAATACAACCCAAAACAATGTTGTATACACTAACAACGCAGTACACAGCTATATACACCTTTACAATACTAAGCAATGACATATACACCTTTCAACACTATACTATGATATATACACCTTGTCAACTCTATACAACGATATGTTCATCAATACAACACAAAACAATGTTGTATACACTAACAACGCAGTACACAGCTATATGCACCTTTACAATACTATACAATGATATATACACCTTTCAACACTATACTATGATATATACACCTTGTCAACACTATACAACGATATGTTCATCAATACAACACAAAACAATGTTGCATACACTAACAACGCAGTACACAGCTATATACACGTTTGCAATACTATACAATGATATATTCACCTTGCCAACACTATACTATGATATACACCTTGTCAACACTATACAACGATATGTTCATCAATACAACCCAAAACAATGTTGTATACACTCACAACGCAGTACACAGATATATACACCTTTACAATACTAAGCAATGACATATACACCTTTCAACACTATACTATGATATATACACCTTGCCAACACTATGCTATGATATATACACATTGTCAACACTATACAACGATATGTTCATCAATACTTCACAAAACAATGCTGTGTACAATACCAACGCAGTACACAGCTATATACACCTTTACAATACTATACAATGATATATACACCTTTCAACACTATACTATGATATCTACACCTTGTCAACTGTATACAACGATATGTTCATCAATGCAACACAAAACAATGTTGTATACACTAACAAACGCAGTACACAGCTATGTACACCTTTACACATACTATACAGTTAGATATACACCTTTCAACACTATACTATGATATATACACCTTGCCAACACTATACTATGATATACACACGTTGCCAACACTATACAATGATATGTACACCTTGCCAACGTTATGTTATGATATATACAACTTGCCAACACTATACAATTATATATACATCTTGTCAACACTATACTATGATATATACACCTTGCGAACACTATACAACGATATGTTCATCAATACAACCCAAAACAATGTTGTATACACTAACAACGCAGTACACAGCTATATATACCTTTACAATACTATACAATGAAATATATACCTTGCCAACACTATACTATGATATATACACCTTGCCAACACTATACAATAATATGTACACCTTGCCAACACTATACTATGATATATACACCTTGCCAACACTATACAATGATATATACACCTTGTCAACACTATACTATGATATATACACCTTGTGAACATTATACAACGATATGTTCATCAATACAACCCAAAACAATGTTGTATACACTAACAACGCAGTACACAGCTATAAACACCTTTACAATACTATAGAATGAAATATATACCTTTCAACACTTTACTATGATATATACACCTTGCCAACACTCTGCTATGATATATACACCTTGTCAACATTATACAACGATATGTTCATCAATACAGCACAATTCAATGTTGTATACACTAACAACGCAGTACACAGCTATATGCACCTTTACAATACTATACAATGATATATACACCTTTACAATACTATACAATGATATATACACCCTGCCAACACTATACTATGATATATACACATTGCCAACACTATACAATGATATGTACACCTTGCCAACACTATACAATGATATATACACCTTTTCAACACTATACTATGTAATATACACCTTGCCAACACTATACAACGATATGTTCATCGATACAACCCAAAACGATGTTGCATACACTAACAACGCAGTACACAGCTATATACACCATTACAATACTATACAATGATATATACATCTTGCCAATACTATACTATGATATATACACATTGCCAACACTATACAATGATATGTACACCTTGCCAACACTATACAATGATATATACACCTTTTCAACACTATACTATGTAATATACACCTTGTCAACACTATACAACGATATGTTCATCAATACAACCCAAAACAATGTTGTATACATTAACAACGCAGTACACAGCTATATACACCTTTACAATACTACACAATGACATATACACCTTTCAACACTATACTATGATATATACACCTTGACAACACTATGCTATGATATATACACCTTGTCAACACTATACAACGATATGTTCATCAATACAACACAAAACAATGTTGTATGCACTAAAAACGCAGTACACAGCCATATACACCTTTACAATACTATACAATGATACATACACCTTTCAACACTATACTATGATATATACACCTTGTCAACTGTATACAACGATATGTTCATCAATGCAACCCAGGGCGGTGGGGTAGCCTAGTGGTTAAAGCGTTGGCTCGTCACGCCGAAGACCCGGGTTCGAATCCCCACATGGGTACAATGTGTGAAGCCCATTTCTGGTGTCCCCCGCCGTGATATTGCTGGAATATTGCTAAAAGTGGCGTAAAACCAAACTCAGTCAGGCAATGCAACCCAAAACAATGTTGTATACACTAACAACGCAGTACACAGCTATATACACCTTTACAGTACTATAGAATGATATATACACCTTGCCAACACTATACTATGATATATACACCTTGCCATCACTATACAACTATATGTTCATCAATACAACACAAAACAATGTTGTATACACTACAACTCAGTACACAGCTATATACACCTTTACACTACTATAGAATGATATATACACCTTGCCAACACTATACTATGATATATACACCTTGCCATCACTATACAACTATATGTTCATCAATACAACACAAAACAATGTTGTCTACACTACAACTCAGTACACAGCTATATATACCTTTACACCTGCGCCCTCAGACACAAGGCGATGATAAACGTCATAGTGTTTTCTTTCTAATGCCTTCATAATCGGTGTTTGGTAGTTTGTTTCTTTTGATACACACACCCGTCTGTTGATGTCACATGTTTTCATGGATAGAATGTGTTTCACAATATGTTACCTTCTTCACATGCCACCATCAGACAGTCATTGTTCTATTTTTAGTGTGGGTCAGATCGGCACCATCAGATACTAGGAGATGATAAACATATTAATATACTTAGTTCTCAAAGGAAACGCGACAAGTCCATTTGAATATGAACTGTTATCCCACATTAATATACTTAGTTCTCAAAGGAAACGCGACAAGTCCATTTGAATATGAACTGTTATCCCACATTCATACTTCCTGCCACTATATGCTTTACACAGAACGCTCCAAAGAAACATAAAAGACAATAGCAACGACAGTGGTTTTAAGATCTGATGAAGTTTTCATATTGTGTCCAACCTGAAGAGTCTGCGTTAGACACGTTTAGAAGCTTAAGCTGATAATCGATGTTATCAGTACCTGGTATGACCACCATTATTGTTTATCACATGAGTACACCGTCTTCCTATGGACATGAACAAACGTCGAATGAAAGCACGGGGAATGCTATTGTACTCATTCAACACTGCATTCTACAACTGCCGCCGACTTTGTGGAGGAACTGGTCTTTGACGAGGGCGTCGGTCCAACTCGTCCCAGAGATGTTCCACTGGATTCAAATCTTGACTAAGAGGTGGCCAAACCATTGTCTTGATATGTGATTGGACAAGAATTGTCCTATGATAATGGCGGCGTGCGCGCGGGCATTACCGTGTTGGAGCTGCAACTGTGGTCTGGGTCTAAAGAGCAGGACGACAACAGGCCAAAAATTTCGTCAATGTAGCGTCGTGCAGTTACACCCCGTCCACGACCTTGACCGTTGGTTTGGAAGATTACAGGTGGTACATGCTTTCCCCGGATTATTCCACCCTCACATCATAAGGGAAGGCCCACCCCAGTGGTCCCTTTCCAGAACACGTGGGTCTCTGAAACGTTCATTTCGTCGGCGCCATACTCTCACTCTCCACTCTGCAACGTGGACACAAAAACGACTCTCGTCTGAGAAAACAACGTTCTGCCACTGTGCATATCTCCAATGCTGATGTTGGCGAGCCCATGCTAAGCGCAGACAACGGTGCCGTGGCGTCAAAATCGGTCCAACACAGGTTCTCCTACAGTGTAGCCGGTGTGCTCTCAAACGTCGAAGCACAGTGTTTCCTGAAATTGGTCTGTTGTGAATCCCAATTGTCTGACGGGCTGTAACAGTAGCTGGAAGAAAACGGTTGCGAAGATGTGACGTTACGATGTAACGGTCTTGCCTGTGTGACGTCATTCGTGGCCTGCCATCTCTAGGTCGATCTCTCACCGAATTCGTTTGACTTTGGCGTTCAATCTGTCGGTAAATTGTCGTCCGATGTACTCCCATATGTTGTGCAACGCTGCAACGATGGAACCAGCATCAATCATCCCAAGAGCACGTAGACGTGCTTCATTGCGCTGCAACGATGGAACCAGCATCAATCATCCCAAGAGCACGTAGACGTGCTTCATTGCGCTGCAACGATGGAACCAGCATCAATCATCCCAAGAGCACGTAGACGTGCTTCATTGCTTAGACGAGGCATATTGAACAGCAACAGAAACTGCCCTCGCATCTTTTAAAGGGTTCTTTCTCTCGCGAAGAAAGCTGCGTTTCATTAAATTCACATGCACAACGCGCCGGGGCATGCGTTTATGTGATGCGTTTCTGTATTTTTTTCCATAAAAATGTTCATTAATTAGATTCAGTTGTTACGTCTTATCTAACGTTAAACGTCTTGTTTCAGAAGTTTAATTTCGAAAATTGGTTTCAAAGAACATTTAACATGCACATTCATTATGATTGTGAAGTAGATAAGATAATTTTGGAAATTTCAAAACAAACATGAATGTCGCGTTTCTTTTGGAACTTAGTATATTTTCCTCTTTAAATGTTGTCATGGTTCGTGTTTGGTTAGGCCATCCTCTTCGTCTGTTTTCTTGGATAGGATGTGTTTCACAATAGACATGTTACCTATATCACACGCCAACATCAGTCAATCAGTGTTGTTTGTATCAGTTATGGTCAGATCAGCACCCTCAGATACAAGGAGATGATACACATCATAGTGTTGTCTCTCTAATGCCATCATAATTGGTGTTTGTTTTGACTCTCCTCCTCGCCTGTTGATGTCACATGTTTTCATGGATAGGATGTGTTTCACAATAGAAATGTTACCTCCTTCACATGCCAACATCAGGCAGTCAGTTTTGTTTACATCAGTAATGGTCAGATCAGCACCCTTAGATACAAGGAGATGATACACATCATAGTGTCGTCTCTCTAATGCCATCATAATTGGTGTTTTTCCTGATAATCCTCCTTGTCTGTTGATGTCACATGTGTTCATGGATAGGATGTGTTTCACAATAGATATGTTACCTCCTTCACATGCCAACATGAGGCAGTCAGTGTTGTTTACATCCGTAATGGTCAGATCAGCGCCCTCAGATACAAGGAGATGATACACATCATAATGTCGTCTCTCTAATGTAATGCTAATTGGTGTTTTTCGTGATAATCCTCCTCGTCTGTTGATGTCACATTTTTTCATGGATAGGATGTGTTTCACAATATATATGTTACCTCCTTCACATGCCAACATCAGGCAGTCAGTGTTTTTTTTATTAGTAATGGTGAGATCAGCACCCTCAGATACAAGGAGATGATACACATCATAGTGTCCTCTTTCTAATGCCATCATAATTGGTGTTTTTCCTGATAACCCTCCTCGTCTGTTGATGTCACATGTTTTCATGGATAGGATGTGTTTAACCATAGTTATGTTACCTCCTTCACATGCCAACATCAGGCAGTCTCTGTTGTTTTTATCAGTAATGGTCAGATCAGCACCCTCAGACACAAGGAGATGATACACATCATAGTGTCGTCTCTCTAATGCCATCATAATTGGTGTTTTTCCTGATAATCCTCCTTGTCTGTTGATGTCACATGTGTTCATGGATAGGATGTGTTTCACAATAGATATGATACCTCCTTCACATGCCAACATCAGGCAGTCGTTATTGCACATATTAATAATGGTCAGATTTGCACCCTCAGATACAAGGAGATGATAAACATCATAGTGTCCTCTATCTAATGCCATCATAATTGGTGTTTTTCCTGATATTCCTCCCCGTCTGTTGATGTCACATGTGTTCATGGATAGGATGTGTTTCACAATAGATATGATACCTCCTTCACATGCCAACATCAGGCAGTCTCTGTTGTCTTTGTCAGATTTGGTCAGATGCGCGCCCTCGGATACAAGGAGATGATACACATCATAGTGTCCTCTATCTAATGCTATTATAATTGGTGTTATTCCTAATAATCGTCCTCGTCTGTTGATGTCACATGTTTTCATGGATAGGATGTGTTTCACAATAGATATGTTACCACCTTCACATGCCAGCATCAGGCAGTCTTTATCGTACCTATCAATAATGGTCAGATCAGCACCCTCAGATACAAGGAGATGATACACATTAAAGTGTCCTCTCTCTAATGCCATCATAATTGGTGTTTTTTCTGCGATTCCTCCTCGTCTGTTGATGTCACATGTTTTCATGGATAGGATGTGTTTCACAATAGATATGATACCTCCTTCACATGCGAACATGAGGCAGTCGTTATTGTACCTATCAATAATGGTCAGATCAGCGCCCTCAGATACAAGGAGATGATACACATTATAGTGTCCTCTCTCTAATGCCGTCATAATTGGTGTTTTTTCTGAGAATCCTCCTTGTCTGTTGATGTCACATGTTTTCATGGATAGGATATGTTTCACAATAGATATGTTACCTCCTTCACATGCCAACATGAGGCAGTCTCTGTTGTTTGCATCGGTAATGGTGAGATCAGCACCCTCAGATACAAGGAGATGATACACATCATAGTGTCCTTTCTCTAATGCCATCATAATTGGTGTTTGTTTTGACTCTCCTCCTCGTCTGTTGATGTCACATGTTACCATGGATAGGATGTGTTTCACAGCAGATATGATACCTCCTTCACATGCCAACATCAGGCAGTCGTTTTTGTACCTATCAATAATGGTCAGATCAGCGCCCTCAGATACAAGGAGATGATACACATCATAGTGTCCTTTCTCTAATGCCATCATAATTGGTGTTTGTTTTGACTCTCCTCCCCGTCTGTTGATGTCACATGTTTTCATGGATAGGAAGTGTTTCACAATAGATATGTTACCTCCTTCACATGCCAACATGAGGCAGTCAGTGTTGTTTACATCCGTAATGGTCAGATCAGCGCCCTCAGATACAAGGAGATGATACAAATCATAGTGTCCTCTCTCTAATGCCATCATAATTGGTGTTTTCCCTGATAATCCTCCTCGTCTGTTGATGTCACATGTTTTCATGGATAGTAAGTGTTTCACAATAGATATGTTACCTCCTTCACATGCCAACATGAGGCAGTCAGTGTTGTTTACATCCGTAATGGTCAGATCAGCGCCCTCAGATACAAGGAGATGATACACATCATAGTGTCCTCTATGTAATGCTATTATAATTGGTGTTTTTCCTGAGGATCCTCCTCGTTTGTTGATGTCACATGTTTTCATGGATAGGATGTGTTTCACAATAGATATGTTACCTCCTTCACATGCCAACATGAGGCAGTCTCTGTTGCATATATCAGTAATGGTCAGATCAGCGCCCTCAGATACAAGGAGATGATAGACATTATAGTGTCCTCTCTCTAATGCCATCATAATTGGTGTTTGTCGTGAAAATCCTCCTCGTCTGTTGATGTCACTTATTTTCATGGATATGATGTGTTTCACAATAGATATGATACCTCCTTCACATGCCAACATCAGGCAGTCTCTGTTGCTTGTGTCAGTAATGGTGAGATCAGCACCCTCAGATACAAGGAGATGATACACATTATAGTGTCCTCTTACTAATGCTGTCATAATTGGTGTTTTTCCTGAGGACCCTCCTCGTCTGTTGATGTCACATGTTTTCATGGATATGATGTGTTTCACAATAGATATGTTACCACCTTCACATGCCAGCATCAGGCAGTCTTTATTATGCCCGTCAGTTATGGTCAGATCAGCGCCCTCAGACAGCAGACGAAGATAAACATCTTCATGCCCTCCTTTTGCGGCAAACATAACTGCTGTTCGACTCAATGATGTTTCCTTCTTGTTCACATCGAATAGCTTCAGTGAAATTAAGAAGTTCACAGTTGAAAGATTACCATTTTCACTCGAAAAATGCAAACAGTCTTTCCCACCTGTTACTGTTAAATCGGCTCCTTTTTGTTTTAGGAACTTTAGAATATCAAGGCGACCTCTTTTGGTACAAATCACTGCAGGCGTTAAATTCTCATAACCCATCAAATTAATCAAGGCAGGCCATGTTTCAACCACCTTTGTTGTCAACGCCATGCTTCCTGATTCACACGCATAATGCAAACAGGTGTTTCCTTTCCTGTCCGTCACTGAAATATCAGCACCTTTCCGTATGAGAAAGTTGAACACCTTATGATTTCGGGACTTCGCAGCAATGAGCAGGAGGGTTGTCCCGTCGATGGCATATTCAACATCAAATCCTCCACGTTTACACATCACTGTAACGAGGTGTTCCAAATATTCCAGTTTGTCATGGGTAATACAGGCTACCACACATGTATATAGATCAGGTGCTGTGTCACCCAGTCTTACAGCAACTTCTAAAGACTTGGAGAATAGAAAGTAACTGTAAGATAGGGAAGCCAAATACAAAAAGCTTTCACCAGTTTCTATATCCCTTCGCAGGACAGTCTCACCAATATTATCATTAATCTCTGTCCATAGTAGAGAGGCAATCCTTTCATCCTGGAGAACGGGGTGTTTTACTGTCCAGATGAAGCACCCTTGTCGAATACCTTCCACCAGTCTGTTCACTACCACTGGGTGTAGTTGGGGCGTGATGGAGATCAGGTTTGTGACATCATCAATGTCTGATGACTGTAGACTAATACTTAGTCTCACTCGTTCATACAAGAACTTCAGTGAGCAGTGTTCCAGCAGCAACACGATATTGAGACATCCTACAGCACAGGCTGCAGCATCGTATATGGAGGGGTGGGAGAAAAATGCTATGTGATCCTCGATTGTACAGTAGATCCCAGTAAAGTTGTTGATCTCCTTGACAATGCCTGTCCTTGTACAAAAAGGAACTACATCCTTGACAGCGTCAAACATCACATGTCCAGCTTTCCGTGACTGCAAAGAAACAAGGTTCAGTTTTCCATCAGACAGGATGAGGATGATGATTGCTGCCGATCTATTGCTTTCTTCACGGACAATAGTGTCAAGGTCGCTTCTCAGGTAGGTCAGTGGATGGTTGAAGAATTCCAGCTTGTGCAACTGGAAAACAGCATTGGTGAAAAACAGTCTGCTGATAAGAGGGAATCCAAATATGTTGTGTTTTGAATCTGTGATGATACACATATCCTTTTCAGAGATATCGCATGCAGGATGTTTGGACTTGTAAGAACATAACACACGTTTCTTTTCTTCAGTCGTCAGACAGTCTTTAGCCATATCAAGAACAGCTTCTGCTCTAAGTAGATCCACTTTGTACTGACGTAGTCTGGAACATCCTTCTTTCCAGTTGTATGTCCTAGATGTGAACAAAAGTTTTAGTTTGTAAACAGGGGGTTCTTCTTTGGATTTGTCTTTCCCTTCTTCATCCTTCTTCTTCTTTGAAACCTCAGCATCTGCAGCAGTTTTAGCACGATCATCAACCAAAGCCCTAAACAGTTTATGTATTTTTTCCAAATTTAAACTGAATGTAACAGAGCCAAATATATCGTCAAAAACAACCAACATGTGTGATTGTCGTTTAGAAATTGTATCAACATCAAAGAGTTGAATGTCTTCCACAAACACTGTTTCGTATCCCTGTTGCTGATATTCCTCACAGATCATCAGAGCAATGCTGGTCTTCCCATCTCCTGGAGCTCCACAGATGCTGGCATGACCATACTTCTCAAGGAGTTGTTTAGCTGTCTGGAGGGCATGGATGTTCACAAAATACTTCTTTAGGTGTTCCACCTTGTGACAGAAACGTTCTGTGGGGAAATGGAAATGAAATTATTAGACAGTTAATGTGGTCGGTGTTTGGGTCTGATTCTGGCAATTGATACAAGTAATTGTGACATTTCCACCTTAAGCTCACTGCAGAGGATGAGAGTATCCTGTTACATCGGTCTATAACGAGAATACTCTAAATATTTTAGATCAACTGTACTTTGTTCAGGAAATCCATCATGTCTTCTGAGCAATTATTTTTACGATAAAAGCTGAGAGCAAATCTCCAGTCTATTTGAGAAGATTGTTATGGCTTTTCCAATTAATAAAAGCTTAGTCCCAGTGACCATGCGAAATTGTCCTCTTTTCATTTTCAGGACAAAATAGTTGTGCCCTTTCAGCGGCTACATAAGGGATGGAAAACAGCATAAGAGATGGGCTTTTCGTCATTATCCTCTCTATCAATTGATCAAGATGTTTGTGCAGCATCTCACCTTGTGACAGACATTCTAGTTCCTTGCTCCCCAACGGAGACAGAGACATTGGACGCATTGGTCAAGTCCACCTGAGACACTGGACCACCTGCAACAGAACAAGTTAACCTCTGGTCTCAATTTTCCTGTTATTCTCATACTGTCTAAGCATAAATTCAAACAAATTATTTCACTTGGATCAGTTCTTTCTCACTCAAGCCTATATTTATAGACCATCTGCTGCTAATACTCATGCTTATCTGCACTGCACGCGCGTGACTTTGAGTATGAAATGCTCACTGTAGTTGTGCTGTGTGGCTAATATAGAGGCTGGTTGTCTCCCTTGTTCATTCCTTCTCAGGACTTCAGCTGCTTCCTCAGTAAGCCTTCCGGTCATCTGATGGTCACTTGCGTCAGGATTTCCTTCCATTACTCACTGTCCTGAAGGTAAAGTACAGTTGTAACACCTGTCACATAATTATAACAGAGTACTTAGATCAACCTCAATCTTAATACACAATCAAGGGCTAAATGAGTGAGTGAGTTGAGTTTTATGCCGCGCTCAGCAATATTCCAGCTATATAGCGGAATCAAAGGCTAAAAGAACCATTTAGTGCAACATATAGTCTGTATTTTATTATTGTTTTGATTTGGTTTGTTATTTTCTTATAGTTTTCATGTCCAGCAAGAGAATAATAATAATAAGGGCATTTGTAATGTGTTGAATTCCGCACCACGGATGGGCACGCTCAAAGAGTTACAATTATTATTATTATTACCCCTGATAACCCAAGCTGAGGGTATCTTCAGATTATGACTAGTCCCAGTATGACCACTCCCAGTTTGGCTTCTCATGAACATAAACATATAATGGAGCACTGTACCTGTAGAGCTGATTACTCCCAATTTGTCTACTCTTTGAAATAAACCTATAAGGGAGACTCCCAAGGCCTACTTATGATGATTAGAAGCCAAATGAATCGGGGATCTTGTGATCATTCATTGATATTGGAGATAACTCCTCTACTCGGATTAAGACTTTGTAAACTTATAGTACAGGTTGTTTGTTTTCAAACTTGGACATAATCCCTCCACATTAGACTGACTGACTGGCTGAGTTTGGTTTTACGCCGCTTTTAGTAATATTCCAGCAACATCACGGCGGGGGACACCAGAAATGGGCTTCACACATTGTGCCCACGTGGGGATTCGAACCCGGGGTCTTCGGCGTGACGAGCCAACGCTTTAACCATTCGGCTACCCCACCGCCCCCTCCACATTAGAACCCAAGCTAAGTTTTGAAAACTGGACATAGTCGCATGACTTATCCCACCGTTGCCCGTTTTCTGCTGGGTGAACAGAGGCAATTTTGAACAAACTCACTTGCCTAAGATGAGACCACATGTATCACATGTGCTTCGTTGTGGGGCAGGACTGAAGTCCTAGAAACTCTCAGGAGTCAAGCTGCCAAACACGGTCACCCATTCAAGAGGTGTCCTCGACCAACATTGCTTAATTTCAACTGATTTGTTACTTGTGACCTGAACTCTATGCACAGGACCACACACGTTCATGGCCTACACAAAGAAACACGCAGGATAGCTGTATACTCTGAAACCTGACCTCTGATATTTCATACAGATATAACTATTCAAAGCCTTAGTCTCGTTGTTTAAGTTTACAATACATTTCTTTGTGAGGTTAGCATATTTGATTATCATCAGGAGATTGTCCGGTGACAGGGCATTACCCCAAATATAAGTATATCACTGGCTAATATGCTATACATAAGTGTCTAAGGTGTGATGTGTTTCATATCACCAGTTTGCCCCTTGAACCACTGCCTACTGGCATGGGACTCCAGGCATAATAGATCACTCAAGTGTGTCATAAACAAGGTTTCTTTCAAGTCACATTTGCATGTTCACAGACAAAAGTATTGTATGCACAGGGCATGACGTGACCAGCCCATTGATAGAATCAGTCCCATTGGAAGTGGTGTGTTGGGCAAAGGGAACACGGTTCCTGGCTCCTTTGTCCTCGACCACCAGAATCCCTTCCTCCACCGACACAAGGGCAAACAGGTTGCCCATTTGGTCGCCTTTTACGAACGACAATGGGGTGCTGTTGGCAGATTTTACCCCGGGTCCATGCAGGGGAGAGCTATTAGCCTTACCCAGCACTCACCACGAGTGCCAAAATGATCTCGGATTACTAATGTAAAAAAACAACATACGTTGCTCGAGGAATTCGCTGAGAATACATTATTTAATATGATTGTTCATTGTTATCTAACTAAATGAATTTGATGACCCGTGGATATCATGGACATTGATAGGTCATGTGTGCTATCTCAGCATCTGACTAATGGGGTTTAATTTGAAACACCTGAAACAAACTGACGTGAACAGTTGAGATAGGAACGCGTGTGATAATTTCCCAGTAAGCTATATGTACCTTAGAATATTAAATTGTATGATAACACGTAACATCGAACACGTTTGTTTGTTCAGCTTCAGATGTCTCGGTTATATAACTATTGAAGTCTGCAGTTACGCCGTTTGCCGTTTGTCATTCTCCTGAATTGACAAGGACGCGTAAGATATCAACAGTTACTTTGTTTGTTTCTTTGCTTGTCTGTAAGTAATGTAGTCTGGACCAGGCAATCCAGTGATCAACATTGTTAGCAGCTATCTACCTAAGTGGGATACGATGACAAATGTCAACCAAGTCAGTGAGCCTGACCACCCGATCCCGTGAATCGCCTGTTGCGACAAGCATAGGTTGCTGCAGACCAATTCTAACCCGGATCTTCACCGCTATCAACTGTTACTGTTCAACCTTATCAATAGGTAAACAATATTTAGGAACGCCTGGCTCTCAGGGCTAAGGGCTATTGTTGCTCAAATACAAACTACTACAACTATAACAACTCGACAATGGAATACATTATACATCTGAGGGTTTTTTCCGAGGTTTACCCGGATATACACACAGGGTGACTTTCTGCATATACAACGTATAACAAAGAGTAGTATATACAATAGCGGTACGAGATCAATTTAGAGCTTCATTTATGAAATAAAGCTTTTGTCAGGCCCTTATCTCTCTCCGCTATTGTATATACCATGGTTTGAACCCCCAGTTAACTTCCTGGTCACTATAACCGCGAACCAACACTTTCCTGATCACGTGATGCTATTGTGATCGCCCTATGTCGTGTTGACCTCTAGGAAACAGTTTAATGTGAATCGCCTATGAGCTCTTTGGTCTTCGTGATGAAGGCTTGCCGGGCTTGTTGTATGCCTTGTTCTATGTACTGAATTTTCTCGGCTTCGATGACGGCAGTTTAAGAGAATTGGTTCGAATCTCTTGTTTCATCTCATGGTACTTGGTGAGTTCAGAGAGGACCAAACGAAACTCCTCCTCCGAGATCTTGTTGTCTGTGAGGGCCGTGGAGATATGGTCACTTACCGTGTACAGCTTTGCTTCAGCTAGAACCCTGATCTCGTAGTGCTTCAATGCTTTACGATGCAGTCAGCGGGATGCAAACTTAAACACCAACCCCATCAACCCTGACACCCCAGCTGTTATCTCGATGCCCAGAACTATGGGTGCGGCCACGATGGTGGTCAACAACCCGACACCTACCGCCCCTAGTCCCATGCTGGTTGTCATAAGGGCGGTATCGGCCCCTCCACGAAATTGAAAGCCCTATGGTACTTCTTGCATAATGCTGCCTGTCTGTTGCGGTCTTGTTCTAGTTGGCGTTTTATGTCCCATAACTGCCTCAAGCGGAACCCGTCTACGGTGTCCAGGGTCTTCACTACTTCCTCTACGACTGGGTACAGCCCCATCCTGTGTGTATATAATATATTCAATGAAATATCTTTTAATTGTGTGCCATTTAATCCTTGCACAGTGAATTTGAGGCTTAAAAGGCTTAGATCATCGTACAGGGAAATAGGTGAGAGGCTACAAGGTAACTCTGCATCCACACGAACCCCATAGAGGCTTACTGAGTGGACTATAGAACCCGTTGAGGGGTCTGTTTGTTTGACGATACTGCAACGTTGTTTCCTGAGTATGGAGTAACAGTGTATTGTCACCCCGGGTAAAAGTTGTAGTCCTGTATCACCAAAAAGTACCCCGAGATAGACTTCTATGGCAAGTGTGGAGCCTGGTTTCATAGCCATAAGATTCAATTGGGAATCGGGGCCGTCAAACCTTAAGTCTGAATGGTGTGTCACTAACATGTTACCCGTGTGATCCGGTATTAGACGAGTACTTAGACGTACGAGGTGCCCTTCACGCCGGGCTGATCGAACCCCCTAGTGTCTCCTAGGTCCCCGAGTGTGATGTTGGGTCGATGATCGGCCATTGCCGCCCACCTATACACGTTGTCTTTCAAGTGCAGGACGTACACGGCGTCTTCCTCGTCAGGCAGATCGAACCCCTCCGTGTCTCCTAGGTCGATGGCGCGACGTTGGGGCGATGACTGGTCATTGTTACATTACTATCACAAGATAGTTTCCAACTGTTTTTCTAATAACTTCTCAGGGGTGCACTTCAACCCCATGAAGTGTATGTTGTCGGGTAGGAATATCTTGGTGAGTAATATCGTGTCTGCCACGGTCACAGTGACCCCCTGCAGACTGGTGTGGGAGTCGACACCCACCCGCACATAAACAGTGCAAACCTGATACTGGTGTTGTTTCACCCACCGGAGTTTGATCCCCTTCACGACTTCGACTTCGCGCTGTGGTTCACCTAGGTAGACTTGGATGACCAGCATGGAGTTCGCTGGTAGACTCTCCAGGATGTTGACCACGCCTACGAATTCAGACACCACCTGCAATGCCACTTTTTGCGCCCTGGGCTTACTCGATAGCATATGGGCTGCCATACTGGAGAGTGGGCTGATGACTATGCTACGCCTCTGCATCGGGACGTAAGCCACGAGCAGGGTTCCGTTGTTCATGACTTTGTTTAGGTAGTTGTCTTTGTTCTCTGTGAACACGTAGGGGGAGCCGAGACTAATGTTGAGAAACCAATCGACTCGAGAGGGTAACAACACTTGTCGTCGTCGGTGAACACGAGCGTATATGGCTTGTTTCTGGTGACGGTCGTCCTCTCAACGTCTTCTAAGTCGAACAGTTTGCCACCGAACGATGGGTATACCGACCATCTATCATCACCGATGTGGACTAGGTCAAGCCGAGTGTTGAGGGCCGCTCCTGAGGTATCGACTATATCGCCTAGGGTTCTACCGCTGGAGGGGACTTCAACGCGTTTGTAAATGCTGTTTTTTAAGCTGTAAGGCGTACAGCCTACCCTCTACCCCGGGGTCGTTGAGCCCGCGCGTGTCCCTGTGGTCGGAGATCCCTACATTGACGCATCTCTTCAACCTTCCGTGTCTTTGTGCGCTAGTCATCTTATGTGCAGCGTTATGCTGAGGTATCCTATATTAACACGATTATGCTTTATATCTAACACTGATATTGTCAACTCTGGGATAGTGCCCCGAGTAAACCTCTTGTACTGCCGTGATGAAAACGACTCAGTTCTGCCGTCGGTTCGGTTCTCAGCAGCGTTGAAGGGTGTTCGGCATGAATGTTGTCCGTCGTGCTCAGCTGGCCGAGATGAATGCACAGCTCACGGTACGGGACTAGGTCGGGTAACTTCGTACCCGTGACCGTCATTGTGGGTTTTATCTCGTCCAACGGCAGCCCAAGTGTCTTCGCCAATGGTCGACCGAGCCTCAAGGCCTTTACTCAGTTGTTGGTTAATACGACTGTGCCGTTTGAGTCGTTAATCTTCAGTTTGGTTCCCACGGGCTCGAAGACTTCATCGCTTAGCGAACACACGCTGTAGTAGTCGTCAGTTATGTGATTTGGGACACCACTGACGAACAGCTTGTTGTTGCTGTGATTGATGTTGGTCCACCGCGGCAGGTAGGTGATATCGCAGAGTGTGACTTTGAGGTGACCCGACATGTTATCGATTGCATGTAGCAGCTGAACGGCCTTACCGCTCGTTATCCCTGGAAGTGTCACGTACATATTAGAGAATATGTACCATGATATATTACTTTTAAAATGTACAACCCGGGAGTGTTTACCCTAAGATGGACATAGACTTCACGCACATGAAGATCGTGGTCGACGTGGCTGGGTTGCACTTTGGAGCCCATTTCATTGATGTGTTCGACACTTATAGGCTTTCGGTGACGAACGTCAAGGCAGTCCACGCCTGGTTCAACAACCCGATGCAGTTCTGGCAGAATCAACTCAACTTCTCCGTCTGGTGTGCGATGACTGGGTGTGGCTTGACGTTGACCGACACTCGGCGGGGACCCCTGAGTCAGTCTGTGTTCACGTTCCATGCATACTACCAGGTCAGGCGTATCCTCAAAGAAATCAGCGCCCCGCTTCCACAGGACAAAGCATGGGATGCGGTAAACAACCTGTACGATAGAGGAGCCTACGAACACTTTTGCAATGAATTCGAAGTAGACCCGAAGACGGATTGGTGTTTGCCAGGGCCGAACCACGGGTTTGGTATTTCGTATGATGGGGGGGCGACCCGTGAAAGAAGTCAGTGATGACTTACTGAAACGAGATGTAATACGCCAGGACTTTGCTTTGTCGAGTAATGAATGGCGATATGACCGCATGACCTTTAGAGGTGGTGTTGCTTTCACCGTCCAGAAAGTGGAGCAGCCCACCGCGGACGATTGGAAAATGTTCATGTTGGACACGTCGAAAGGGTTTACTCGTGCCGGTGTCACCAGATTGAACGACTTGATTCGAACGTACGTGTGGGCGCTTGTGGGTGCGCAGACGCAAACGCGTTCCAGCATCATCGGTAATGGGACTGCTTACGATGCTCAGAAACAGTTTGTTGCTAAAGTTGAGGATGCTATCGCCATCCCGGTCGATCTGCCGAGCACCATCCAACGCTACCAAAACGTATTGGAATACGCCCGGTCTAAAGTCGACTACGTGTTCGACGTGGGACTGTACATGGACCTGAGCGACATGCAACTGAGAGTCAATAAAGCAGTGGGCTACAACAATGAAATAGTCATAGCCACGACTGACCAGAAGTTGGGTATCAATGTTGGTATCAACGTGACTCACGTACAACCTCCCACGGCCCGTGAAACGGGCATAGTCGTATCACCCCCGGAGCCCAGTTTTCGGCCCGCACAGCCACAGCCCCTTCCATTACGTGAACTAGCTGAGAACAAGGAACATATCGATAGTAAAACCACGCTAGTCATGGCTGGGATCGCAATCGACCTCATTTGGTTAAAAATGCCTAAGCAGAGACGTACACCAGCACGGCCACGGCAACGATGGCTGCCCACAGGGTTTGCCCGAGCCAGGTGACAGTTTTAGCCAGCGTGCTCAGCAACCAAGAGAAGATGCTACCCAGGATGCCGGGCAGGGCTTCGGCGGCCAGGGCCTCCCTGAGGGATTTCCAGGTGTCTTCTCACCTGTTGGGGGCGTACCTCCACCACCTACACCCGTCAGCGATACAACCAGGGTTGATATGATGAAGCCCAGTGCTGTAAGAACGCTGGCGATGGTGATCCCTTGCTCTCGGAAGAGGATTTGGATCCTGTCAGCCAACGTGGTGTCCTCATTCAGGACTCGATCGATGGTTTCTTGCATGCGGTTGATCTGAGATCGAAGCTGTTTCCGGTTTGAGGAAGCGGATTTCCATCGGGTCCTTCTCTCGTTTTGTAAGTCGCGCAATCGTTCCTCGATGATGGTTTTCAGAGACTCGTCATCTTGCACCTGACTCAGTTTTATTTTCTCGCGAGCGATGTGGGCGTCGAGTTCATTCAGTTTCCCCATACTGTTCACGAGTTCTCCACGAACGGTTCGCAATGCCCTGTCTAGCCCTCGCAGTTCTCGAACAGGAAATTCGAAACCCGGCAAAGGCTTGTTCCAGTACGTGTCTAACAGTTTTTCAATGCTGTCCGACGTTTCTTTATCTCGTTGGGGTGCGTCTCCGGGTGAGGGTGAGTTCGACCCTGACGTTTTGCAGATCATGAACTACTTTGGGTGGAAGTTGTTTGAGTCGTGCCCTGCCGTAATCTCGCATGTTTAATTCATTGTGGATCAGTTGCCCACCATGGCGACTGGCTAGCGTAGACAAGGCAAGCGGTTTTCTCTCGTGTGTTTGCTCATGAGATCGATACTTGAATGAGCTTTCAATCGCAGTGTCCCTTCGTTGTCAATTTTGAACTTGGACTAGTCTAGTCCCAACGGTTCGACGTCATTTTTTATCTCGCCTCAATGAGTTGTAATATTCGTCTACGGTCTGCTTTAAAAGTTTGTTGCTAACGGTGTCGCCCATGAATTAGGTGTCTTCATCGTAATCCCCATCATCGAGCAACCAGCACCCAAATCATCCATCAGAATATCATCCATTATATTAATTATATTAAACCTATATATTTCATGTGTATAACAATGTCATATGGTAGGAAGCTAGACCCTTTCCGGAGATCAAGGGAGCCTCTAGGCATCAGAGCTGTGCGCCAGTCGGTGACAATCACCAACAATCCCAGCAAGATAGACCAGAACCAAATGCTGCTGGTTCGATTCCCCAACCTGGACGAGAACGACCTCATCGTGCCCGGCACGGTTCGACTGGCATTTAACATTACATTGACCTCTGACAACGACAAATGCGAGCTCGTGCGGAACGTTGGTCGGGCCATCGTCAAGAAGACCACCATCAAGATCAGCGGCAACGAGGTGCTGAGCATCAACGACAGCGACGTATTTTACTGCTACACTGACCTCTTGAAAAGCGAGGGAGAACGCGTCAATGGCGTCTACCAAGGCATCAGCAAGTCGACTAGGTTGCCCATCTCAGCGGGTGAAAAGGCCATCCCTGAAGCCTATGGGAACAAGTTCTGCGTGCTGCTCGACTTCGAGTTGCTAACTGGGCATGCGCCGTTTTACCAGGTCGGGCTGGGCGATAGGCTTGAATATGAACTCACGTTTAACGACTATGGCAAAGTCTTGCGTATGCCGAACGGTGATGAAGCCAGTTATGCCATCGACAACATCTCTCTCTGGAGTTCGACATGGTCACTAGCCCGGAGCTGGCCAGGCAGGTTCGAACCCAGTACTCGGGGAAGGTTGCCATCCTCTACGACCGCATACTGCGATATAGAATGGTCATACTGGACAAGAGCGACACGATGTGAAATATCAACCTAAATGTGCCGGCGCGATCGATGAAAGGCGACCTGATCATCCCCGTGGAGGATTACGAGCCCTTCCGAAGGCACAGTGAGAAGTTTTTCAACCCCGAGATCGCAAAGGTGGAAGTGACCATCGAGGGCATGCCCAACCAGCTATTCAGCACCTGTATGAGGGCACACCAGCAGTGGGACGAGATAATGAAGCTGCCGACTAAACATCACCACGTCATCAAGGACCTGGATCTAAGCTCCACGGACGACGATCATTTGCATGGTAGCGGACGCCGCGTCGACAACGGCAGCGAGGGGATAACCGTCCAGATTACTAAGAAGGCTCAACCAGCAGGCAAGTTGAAATTATATCTGTACGTGATTATGGACGCGCAGCTTAATATAGCCTGTATCGGTTATTATATCATTAGAGTTAAGAATCGCTTGTTACATTATATGGAGTGCAACGAACTGCTCGAACAACTGTTGGTTGAGGGTGATAAGCGACCTGATGACGACTAATGGCGACTAATGTAGGACCTGAAACTAATGGCGCTGGTGGTCGGCGGCAAGGCCAAACAATACTTTGGGGACTATGCTCCCGATAAGATTCAGAAACTACCCAAGGTCGATAAGCTGTACGCGAGATACGAGTCCCGGCTCGGTGCCGAGATGACGAAGACTATAGGCTCGACCATGGCACACATCTACACCGGCATAGTGTCGTATGTCCTCCCCATTCCCCCGGAACGCCGTCTATACCTGTGGGAGGACCTCGAGAAGGACCCCTTTATCCAACACGCTTTGAGCGCCATCAGCTGCCTGCTGTACCATAAATACGGTATGTTCTTAGCCCCGGTGACAGCGCCGATCATCACGGCGAAGCATTGCCAATTTAAAGAGGGGAATAATAATCTTAATAGTATACAAGATGGATGCTCCAGTGACGATAGAGGAAACCCCGACCCTGACACAAGTCACCAAGCAGAAGAACCCTAAAAGGGTCGCCGCCAGTAGAAAAGGTGGTTTAGCTAAGCACCACGAAAAAATTATACTCTGTGGATTGCAGGCACAGCGTCCGTGGCAACATTATTTATGTTATATCATAGGCCACAAGCACCAACCCCATCCCCAACCCTAGCCCCACAGGCACAAGTATGGGTAAACCCCCATATTATGTTGTAATTAAATATATGTTTCTATATCGAATACATCATGCCTGAGGGAAAAACGTTCGTTAACGAAGCATACCACGCCACCGTGATCGGCGGCCTAGCTGTAGTATACGCTCGGTTGACCAAGATGGTCCTCAAACAACCGACTATCAAGCTCGACTTCGACCTGCAGGATATGGGCATGCTCATCATGAATTTGGGTATGGCGAGGATGTACTCGTGAAGCAAGGGATCATACCGGGGAATATTTTGAAGTAAATATAGGCATATATAGGATGGCAACGATCACTATGATGGTCGGCAGGGCTTTAGTCAACACCCTGTCATTTTCCGGGAGTAATTACCTGTTCTCAAAATTACGGGAGTCGAACGCGGCCGAGGTAGAAGCGGAACGAAAACGCCATGATATAGCCGTGGAGAAATTACAAGCCGCTCTAACTGGCAAACAGCTCAAACCAATCGAGGAACCCACACTCTCCCAGTATTACGCACCCAGCCCGGGACAAAAGGATCGAGAATTGGCCTTCGTCGTGATAGGCCTAGCAGCGACTGCATTGATCACAAAGCAATTAAGCGAGGTACACATATGAGTATACAATGAGACCTGCCCCGTATCGATGTCAGTACGTGCTTATGGGGAAAACCGAGACCTGCGGTAGGAAATGTAGGATGGAGGGGTACTGTTGTTTCCACAGGAGGTGTTTCACGAACTACACGTGCCACGTGTGCGGTATCGGAGTTAAATGCCATTACTGTTTATGTTAAGCCCACGGGGCAAACGTCATCCGGCATCGACTTATCTACGAGAGGAAAAAGGACTACATAAACGAACGTAGGCGCTTCCTCAGGATGGAGCTGTAGCTCTCATTATTTTTTTACTTAGAGCTGGAGGAGTTACCTCCATTCCCTAGCCAGTGGCCCAATTAAAGACTGTGTGTACACCTAGGTATAATAATGACTGCTATTCAATTCATTCGAATTCCACCCCCGAAATCTTGAAAGCCTGAGAAGCTGGTTAATGTTTCCAGGTAAATGCAGTATTGACGACATCAGACCTCTGATCATTAGCAAACTCGAAGAGGAAATAAACGAACTGGGGCACATCAACTTTCAAATGACGGTTGTTACTACAATGGATGTCTTCAGAGAACAAGTATTGACTGAATCAGCTAATATATATATGTTTATCACCAACGATCTGGAAATAATAAAACGGGAAAGCTATCCTGAGCCCAGAATCGATACGGTTATTCCGAATATAGCGCTGGGCGGGGGACTAGATTCGTGGTGAAAAACTGTCATTTTTTGCCTCCCCTCCATAGCCGGTGACCAAATTAGAGATTGTATACACCTTGGTATAACAATGACTACTGTCCGAGAGCTCAAGCATATTGCGAGAGAACGAGGCATAGTGGGGTACTCTCGATTGAGGAAACCCCAGCTGTTTAGCTTACTAGCCATACAACCCCCACCCACGGTGAAACAACTCTTCAGCAAATACGGGAATATTTGGAACGCTTCACGCACAGGGGTTCCGGGTGGGCCGTGGATAAAATCAATAAACTCTATCTAGTCATAGCTAACTACCTACCGTTCAGAGGCGGATCGTACCTAGACTTGCCAGCCTACTTCAAGAAAAACAAGCCATAGTCAACGTCAAGAACAGAGGTGACGATTGCATGAGGTTAGCGATCAGGTCAGCCTTGTTTCCGGCCGACGTTAATTCAAACAGACCTACAAGCTAAAAAAGGAGCAATGCTAAGGTAACAAGTTTTTAACATTTCACTTGTTTCCAGTATATCCACCACAAAGTTTAAGAGAAAGATGGTAATGCTCTTTCATTACCACTTGTTTTGAATATTTGTGATAATGTTTGGTCTTTTTTGGTGATAATATTTGGTCTTTAGCTTCATTTATATATTAAGGTTGATCATGTAAGAGAATAATTTGACAATGATTTCTCCGGGAGATGTTTAGTTTAATGAGCACTCCCTCGCTTGGCGCCATATTGTTTTTCGCCCTAAAGAGCTGGATGCCAGATAGCACGCGAGAGGACAGACGTCATAAATTTAAAGAGATATATAGATGTTTATTGCTGGGAGACACACTCTTCGGGTATTTGGTCAGCTGTAGAATTTGAATATGATGTTTTTTTTATTATTGTCAAAGTGTAGGTTTTTCATTATTTTGCATTTAAATGTGTGTGCAGTGAAACATACTGAGATTTGGAAGAGTCCATTATTTAGAATACAGGTATTGTTAGACATCAGCATTTTATGTACATTTTCCCTTGTCAAGATCATCTATCGAGTATATTAGAGAGAAGGTGTATATTTGTAGTGTTTTAAATCAGAGTTATTTTCAGTGTATGACCTACATTTCAATATGTTTTGGCCACCTATCACCCCTTTGGTCAAATAGTGTAGCACTTCCATTTCTTGGGAATTGAGAGTCAGAGAAACACTGTTTCCAAGAATTTGCGTGTGCCAGCGATGTTTGTTTACGAGTACATTTAAGTCTTTTCGAGTGTAGATTGGATTTGTAAGAGATGTTATTCAATGTCTTATTATTCAGGGTATGATAGATTATTTCTGGCAGTGTAGAGTTTAATCTCATTATTTTATTGTTCATGATTCTGATCTAGAGAAGCATAGTTATGACGTCGCAGATATTATACCCACACATAATTCATTATATGAGAGATATTCTAAGCGTTCCTATAAGAGATTAAGTGTAAACATTTCTGAATTATAAAGAAGTTATTTATCTGAGTTTTATGAGTGTACAAATGACAAAGAGAGAGAGAGAGTAGATAATAGGGAATATATTGTATACTTATGAGAGATCATTATTGTTTTTAGAACTCCATGATCCATACTTCCTCGTGTTTGGGAACAAACGGTGTTGGAAGACCTCCCACAATAGACTTGTTCTTTGACCTGTGAACCACCACCCATTTTGTTTTCTTATCATTTAATGTAAAATGGCTTTTGTTACAATATATGGCTCCTGTTAGCAAAATTGCAACATCAGTACAACTCCTATTTAATTTGAAATAATCGTTTCCGAGAATCTCTAAAGAAAATTAAATCTGACAGAATAACAACAATCTTCCATTGTTTTGCAGGACAATGTCAAACAATTTGATGTCAAGAATGAATGTTGATGGGCAAAACGGCAAGTTTTCTTTTAAGAATACAAGGTTGTATTCAATCATCTCTGGTAAGTTAATTACCAAATGCAGCATTTTCATCATGACCATAGCAAATTATATATGACAGTAAAGCATCGTCTAATTCATCCTAATTCATAGTCTAATTGAATAACCAACTTGCAATTGAGGATTTTCTTTGCAAATTTTAAAGAAAACTTCCATTCCTTTAGTTGAAAATATAAATTGTTTACACTTTTCGTCATATTTTGTATTGATGCTGTTCATATGTTCACATGCCAAGTTACAGCAGTGAAATGAACCTTTCAAGTGATTGATTAAGCAAATACTTGAATCATTTAAGACAACATATCTTCCATATAAATTTTTCATGTATTTAAATATAAAATTTCAGAATGATGGGAATGCATCCGAAGCAAATTTCAAGAAAGAGTTAGGAACGTTTCTGAAGTATCCACCTGACCGCCAGGCAGGGAGTGGCAGAAAGAAGAGGAGCTGATAATTGTGTTTTTGGAGTTGTTAGTTATTGTGTTGAAAAATCTGAACTGTGGTATTGAAGTTGGTGGCGTAAATGTCAGTTTAATGCTATGTGCAGATGATATTGTGTTATTAGCACAACAGAGATCACCTACAGACTATTTCATGTGTGATGTTTTACATTATGCTTTAAACCACGTTTCTCTGTGTGTGTGTGTGTGTGTTCATAAAGATTTCATGAAAAGTGACTTGTTTTATATGTTGTCTTCAGGTATAGTTCCTGGTCATCTTGGATCCCTTTCATGGTGAAAGTTATTGCATTGTGTTTATTCAGGGGTCTGTCTAATAGCTGAAATTCAGACAAAATGTCTTCTCGGGACAATTTCCACCTTTTCAAGATAACAATACAACAGTAAATAGTTTTTATTAATTTGGAATACTCTTTTCTTCTTACTGGAATTATACCTCCAACTGACATAAAACTTAAATGAACATTATATTGAATGTGGAATTTTATCTAAGTATTTTATCAGGTAAATATTTTAACTGCAATTTTATGTTTGAACACTGTTTATTGCAGGTAGCTTTTGGGGTATTTTAGCTGGATGCATGAGTTTGGTGTTACTTTAGTGTAGTTTAAAGATGAAGTGCGAGTCTATTTACAAGAAAGTGTAATACCTCCCAGACAAAACCACGGAACAACCCATTTTCAACGTTAATAATATGTCAAACCTCAACGTTTATTCCACGTCGGATATCTACGTCTAAAAACACTTTCATATACAACCACGAAACAACCCATTTTCAACGTTAGTAGTAGATATAATGATAGTCCTGGATCAAGTCCAACAAAAGCCTCTGCAAAGCTTTATTTCACAAATAAAGCTTTTGTCATATCTACTACTTCCCGGCCACACGTGGCACTACTGTGTCGCACGTGATACTACTGTACCACTATGTTACGTTGACCTCGATGAAACAGTTTAATGTGAATCGCCTATGATCTCTTTGGTGTTCGTAATAAAGGCTTGCTGGGCTTTTCGTACTCCCTGTTCTATGTACTTTTTGTTCTCGTCCTCGCTGATAGCAGACTTATGAGACTTGGATCGAATCTCTTGTTTCATTTGTTATATTTTGTGAGTTCAGAGAGGATTGAACGAAACTCCTCCTCTGAGATCTTACTGTCAGTGAGTGCCGTGGAAATACGCTCACTTACCGTGTTCAGCTTTGCTTCGGCCAGAACCCTGATTTCATCGTGTTTCAATGCCTTACGATGCAATTTGCGTGATGCAAACTTAAGCACCAACCCTAACACCCCTGCCACCCCAGCTGTTATTTCAATGCCTAGCACTATAGGTGCGGCCACGATGGTGGCTAACAACCCAACACCTGCCGCCCCTAGCCCCATGCTGGTTGTCATAAGGGCAGTATCAGCCCTGTCCACGGCATTGAAAGCTCTATGGTACTTCTTATATAGTGCTTTTCGAGTGTCACGGTCTTGTTCTAGTTGGCATTTTACATCACATAACTGTCTCAAGCGGAACCCGTCTGCAGTTTCCAGGGTCTTCGCTACTTCCTCTACGACTGGGTATAGCCCCATTCTGTGTGCCTATAATATATCTGATGGAATATTTGGGCTTCATTTAATAGTTCATCAGTGTACTTGAGGCTTACAAGACTTAGATTCTCGTATGTGGAGATACGGGAAGGGTCAATAGGTAACTTCTGGTCTATATCAACATCTAAGCAGCTTAATAAGGGGGGTAGTAATCCCAGTGGGTTGCCACTCAATCGTATAGTGATACGGCAAGTTATGAAAACTGCCAATAGGGGGTCACCCCAACGTATTCCCAAGCCAGGTAAAAGTTGTAGGTGTGTTGATCGTAACGGGCTGCCCGGATCAACAAACTTACCCTTGCAAACGACTTCTATGATGAGTGTGGAGCCTGGGGCCATAGCCCTAACCCCTGCTATGGCATCGGGGTGGGTGGCTTTTAACTGGGACCGCCTGGATGAAACTAACATGTTGCCCCCCGGCCAATATGGTGTTTTAGAAACTATCATCCTTTCAAGAGTTGGAATGAAAGACGTGAGCAAGATACCGTTGTTCCTAATTTCAGAGACATAGCCATCTTTGTCTAGTGAGATATAAGGTGCGGTGAGGGTTATGTTGAAGGGCGTCTACCAGGGACTGCCGTATGTACACACCGTTTTTAAAGTGTAGGACGTACGAGGTGTTTTCCCAACCAGGCCGATCGAATCCCTCTATACCTCCTACACCCCCGATTGTGTGATTTTGGGTAGATGATCGACCATTGCCGCCCGCCTATACACGTTGTCTTTCAAGTGTAGGACATATAAGCCACCTTCCTTCACCAGGCTGATCGAATCCCTCCGTGTCCCCGAGGTCGTTAAGCGTAGCTTTGGGACGGGGCCTAGTCATTGCTATAATACTATTACGAGATAGTTTCCAATTGTTTTTCTGATAATCTCTCAGGGGTGCACTTCACCCCCATGAAGTGTATGTTGTCGGGTAGGAAGATCTTGGTTAGTGATATCGTGTCTTCCACGATCACGGTGACTCCCTGCAGACTGGTTTTGGAGTTGACACCCACCCGCACGTAAACAGTGCAAACGTGAAACTGGTGTCGTTTCCCCCACCGGAGTTTGACCCCCTTCACGATTTCGACTTCATCCTGCAGTGGTTCCCCTAGGTAGACTTTGATGATCAGAGTGGCGTTCTCCGGTAGGCTCGCCAGGACGTTGACCACGCCAGCAAATTCAGACACCAGCTGCAATGTCACGTCTTGCACTCCCGGTTTACTCGATAGCATGTGGGCTGCCATACTGGCGACTGGGCTGATGACGACTTTGTTTAGGTAGTTGTCTTTGTTATCCGTGAACACGTAGGGGGAGCTGAGCCTAATATTGGGAAACCAGTCGCCTTGATCGGGTAACAACACCCACTTGTTGCCGTCGGTGAAGACGAGCGTATATGGCTTGTTTCAGGCGACGGTAGTGCTCTCAACATCTTCTAAGTCAAACAGTTTGCCCCCGAACGATGGGTATATTATCCATTTATCATCACCGGTGTTGACTAGGGCGTACCGAGTGTTGACGTCAGCTCTTGAGGTATCTACTATATCACCTAGGGCTCCACCGGAGGGGACCTCAACGCGTTTGTAAATGTTGTTTTTCAGTTGCAAGGTGTACAATTTACCATCTATTCCGGGGTCGTCGAAACCGCGTGTGTCCCCGAGGTCGGAGATCCCCGCATTGATGCATTTTTTCAACCTCATCCCGGGGCCTTGTGCGCTGGTCATTTTATGTGCAGCGTTATGCTGAGGTATCCTATATTCACGGGATTATGATTTATATCTAACACCAATATTATCAGCTCAGGGATGTTGCCCCGGGTTAACCTCTTATACTGCTGCGGTGAAAACGACTCGGTTCTACCGTCGTTGTATTACAGCTTATTGTTGCTGGCGTTGATGTTAGTCCATCGCGGTAGGTAGGTGATATCGCAGAGTGCGACTTCAAGTTGACCCGATGTGTTATCGATCGCGTGCATCAGCTGAACGGCCTCGCCGCTCGTTATTCCTGGAAGTGTTATGTACATGTTAGAGTATATATGCTCATTATATAATAGTTTTAAAATGTACTCCCCGGGAGTGTTTTACCCTAAGCTGGACATAGATTTCCCACACAAGATCGGGGTCGTTGATGAGCTGTATTTCAACGCCCAGTTCATAGATGTGTGTTCAATCGGTATAGGTTTTCGGTGACTAACGCTAAGGTAGTTCATGCTTGGTTCAACAACCCGATGCAGTTCTGGCAAAATCAACTCAACTTCGCTGTGTGGTGCGCTACAACGGGGTGTGGTGTGACAGTGACCGACACTCGGCGTGGAACGCTGAGTCAGTCTGTGTTCACGTTCCACGTGTACTACCAGATCAGACGTATCCTCAATGAGATCAGCGCCCCGCTCCCACAGGACAAAGCATGGAACGCAGTAAACAACCAGTACGATAGACGGGCCTACGAACGTATTTGCAACGAATTTGAACTAAACCCGAAGACGGATTGGCGATTGCCGGGGCAGAACCACGGGTTGGGTATCCCCATCATCCACAACATGCCCCTCGTGGATGCCAGCGAGAAGATGAAAGAATGGGGGTACAAGTCGTATCATCACCTCACAACAAACGAGTGGGATGACCGTTACATGGCTTTCGACAACAGCAAGGATTACCGAGTCTGGAGGTTCGAGCAGGGGGCAGCAGATGACTGGAAAAAGTTCATGTTGGACACCTCGAGAGGGTTCCCTCGTGCCGATTGAACGACTCGATTCGAACGTACGTGTGGGCGCTGTTGGGTGCGCAGACGCAAACGCGTTCCAACATCCTCGGTAAGGGGACTGCTTACGACGCTCAGAAACAGTTCGTTGTTAACGTTGATAATGCTATCAATTCTCCAGTTGATCTCTCGAGTGCCATCAGACGCTACCAAGACGTGTTGGAATACGCCAGGTCGAAAGTCGACTACGTCTTCGATGTGGGACTGTACATAGCTCTGAGCGATATGCAACTGAGAGTAAAAAAAGTGGTGGGCTACAACAACGAAATAGTCATAGCCACGGCGGACCAAAAGTTGGGCGTCAACCCCGATGTTAACACCCCCCACGTCCCACCACCAACGACCGGTGAAACGGGTATAGTGGCGCCAGCCCCGGAACCCAGGGCTCAACCAACACCCCCACAGCCCCAGCCTGCACACGTTCAGGCGCCCAATCAGTAGCACATCGATCATAAAACAGCCCTGGTGGTTGGCGGGGTAGCGGTCAGTTTGGGGCTCATTTGGTTAAAAAATTCCTTAGCCGCTACGTACACCAAACCCACCACGGCGACGATGACTGCCCATAGGTTTTGGCAGAGCCACGTGGCAGTTTTAGCCAGAGCGCTCAGCAGCCATGAGACGATGCTACCCAGGATGCCGGGCAGGGCTTCGACAGCCTTACCAGCCAGTTTAGCCAGGGCCTCCCCGAGGGATTTCAGGTGTTTTTTTATCCAGTCTTTGACGCCACATGTGGGTGTTGGTGTGCCACTGCCGTGGGGGTACCCTCACTCAGTGACACCAATAGGGTTGATATAATGAAGCCCAATGCAGTCAGAATGCTGGCGATGGTGATCCCTTGCTCCCGGAACAGGATTGGGATCCTGTCAGCTAGCGTGGTGTCCTGGTAGAGGCCTCAAACAACAGTTTCCCGCACGGCTGATCTGTGATCGAAGCTGGTCTCGGAAGGAGGAGACCTTTCCAGCCGGGTCTTCCTTTCCTCTTCCAAATTACGTATTCGTTCCTCGATGGTGGCTTTCAGAGACTCGTTCTCCGTTTCACCAAGTTTGACCTTTTCATGGGCGATGTGGTCGTCTATCACGTCCAGTTTGGCCGTGTTGTTCACGAGATGTCCGCGAATGGTGTGCACGGAGAGGATATAACCCTCTCATTTTATGGGCGCCTTATTATTTTTTGATGGTTGGAAGAGTTACCTCCCTTGCCGGCGGCCTAATTAGAGATTGATATACTTAGGTGTGTATGCAACTATGTCTACTATTCGTGAGCTCAAGCAGATTGCGAGACAGCGGGGTGTAAGTGGTTACTCTAAAATGAGGAAATCAGCCTTGTTGAGGTTACTAGGCCTGCAAGCCCCTCCTACGGTAAAACAACTAAAACTCCAAGCAAAAGAGCTTGGGTTGACGGGTTATTCCCACCTGGGGAGAGCCGGGTTAGTCACATTATTATCACATGACCCGTAGCAAAGCCTCCCAATGTAAAACAATTAAAAGCCGAGGCACGCGATTTGGGGTTAGGTGGTTATTCCCGTATGAGGAAACCACAGCTTGTAGAACTATTACGTCAGAATAGAGCTATTGACCTACAGTTCATACCCACTGAGCGCGCTGTAGGTAACTGTTTGAGAGGCTGGCGCATGCATGTTTATAGGAACATAGACATCACCGATATCAAGCCTCTAATCGCTGATAAAGTCAATCAGGAACTAAAAATCTGGGAAGTATAAAGTTTCAAATCACAGTGAAAATGTCACTCGATAAACAGGTGAACGTAGGGGCTCGGGTCACTGAGTACGTTCAGCCTTACTTTCGAGGTAAACAAGAGGTCGTGACTCATACAGAGACTATAGACACATCAATCGATACCAGTTTTCAGCAGATACGAGAATACCTAGAACGCTACACACACATGGGGTCCGGGTGGGTTGTTGATAAAATCGATAATGTCTATCTAGACATAGCTAACTACGTGCCGTTCAGAGGCGGGTCGTACATAGACTTGCCCCCCTACTATAGGAAAAAACATGCCATGGTCAACGTCAAGAATAGAGGAGACGATTGCCTGAGGGTAGCTATGAGGTCAGCCTTGTTTCCAGCTGACACTAATTCAGACAGGCTTTCTAGCTATCCCCAAGATGATGGGCTCAACTGGGATGGTATAGATGAACCAACCCCCATATCCCAGATAACTAAAATAGAAAAAAAGAATGATATAGCCATAAACGTCTTAGGGCACGAAGGCAACACAACAATAGTACACAGGGTCAGTCCGTTGGGTCTGGGTCGCCGCGTTATCAATATATTCATGATCCAGCGAGGCGGAAAGTATCACTACACGTGGATAAAACATCTCAGTCGGCTGTTGCACGACCAGTCGAAACACGTTGGGAAACACTTTTGTGTACGATGCCTGCACGGTTTCAGCCGAGCTGATTTATTAGAATCCCACCGGGAGGATTGTCAAGGTGTGGGGCAGACGGCCATACGAGTCGACATGCCTAAGGAAGGTGACAATATCCTAAAATTCGACAACCACAAGAACCAAATGTGCCTTATGTCATCTACGCCGACTTCAAAGCCTTGGTCAAACCTGTTGAGGTTGCCGCCGGCGGGGCTGTTGGGGGTACCCCAACCACACAGAAAACACAAGAGCATGAGGCCTGTGGGTTTGGATACGTGGTCGTCCGATGCGACGGGGAAACGAAAGCTCCCGTAGTGTATAGGGGTCCCGACGCGGCTGAAAAGTTTCTAAAGTGTTTGCAGGAGGAAGAAAAAACTATCAGGAATGCACTGTATACAGTCGCTCCCATGCGTATGACCAAAGCCGACCGGCTAGCTCACGCCTGCAGCACTCACTGCCACGTGTGTGACTCACCACTGAACGGTGATTCGGTGAGAGATCACTGTGATGTCACCGGTAAGTATAGAGGTGCCTCAAGCTTAGAATCACCCCCAAGACAATAAACATCCGCGTGGTCTTCCACAACTTGAGAGGGTACGACTCTCATTTGATCATGCAGGCTATCGCGAAAGTCGACGGCAACCTGACGTGCATCCCCAACAACATGGAGAGATACATCTCCTTCAGCTTGAATGGCCTGAGGTTCATCGACTCGATTCAGTTCCTCCTGTCGTCAAACGACAGTCTGGTCAAGGCCAACGATACCTTCCCCATCACCGATCGATACACCGACGCCGAGACTCGACCCCTGCTGATGAGGTAGGATGTGTACCCCTACGAGTACATGGATGGCTTGGCCAAGTTCGCCGAGACCCAACCACCCCCCATCAGAGAATTTTACAGCAATCTGACCGACTCGACAATATCCCAAGACGATTACTCGCACGCGATTATCACGACCTGTACTTGAGGACAGATGTACTGCTGCTAGCCGATGTGTTTGAGACGTTTAGGCGGACATGTTTCAAGCAGTATAAACTCGACCCCGCATGGTATTACACCAGCCCAGGTCTGTCGTGGGATGCATTGCTGAAAAAGACCAGAGTTAAGTTGGAATTGCTCACCGATTACGACATGCACCTATTCATTGAGAAAGGCTTGCGAGGCGGGATTTCCATGGCAACCAAACGATACGCGAAAGCAAATAATCAATACGTGAAGGGCTACGACCCGAGCAAGCCAACCAATCATATTCTCTACCTGTACGGCTGGGCCATGAGCCAGTATCTCCCCACAGGGGGGATTCGAATGGGCACATTACGAGGTTGATGTTATGAGCATCGCACCGGATTCGAACAAAGGTTATATCCTCGAGGTGGACTTGGAATACCCCAAGGCATTACACACATCACACAACAGCTACCCCCCTGGCCCCCGAACGTATGAGGGTTAACCCAGACTGGTTGTCTGAGTACCAACATAACTTGTTAGGTGGGCGGGTGGCAGACGTGGAGAACTGGTAAGACTATGGAGAACCTGAGGAAACGTGTGACCGTGAAGCTGGTTCGGTCAAATGAGGAAGACAAGCTCAGGAGACTGATAACCAGCCCGGCATTCAACCGTAGGAAGATATTCACCGACGACCTGGTTGCCCTACACATGAAGAAAAGCCCATCAAATTCAACCGGTCTGTTTACGTGGGGATGAGCATCCTCAATTTATCCAAACACCTGATGTACGACTTTTACTACAACGAACTGCAAAAAAACAGTACGACGACAGGTGTGAAGTGCTGTACACTGACACGGATTCCCTGCTGATGGAGATTCGAACCGAGGACGTGTACGAGGACATGAAAAAACGCCTCGATTTGTATGACACCAGTGACTACCCCAAGGACCATGCCATACACAGCACGGTAAATAAAAAGGTCCTAGGTAAGATGAAGGACGAGTGTGATGGCACGCCCATAGCCGAGTACATAGGTTTGAGGCCTAAGATGTACGCCCATCCTGAAGGCCGACAATGGTGAGATCCGGAAGGCGAAGGGTGTTAAGAAGTACGTGGTGAAACAACACATCAAACACGCCAGATTCAAGGAAGCCCTGTTCAAGACCCGTACCTTCAGGCATAAAATGAACACGCTTAGAAGTGATGGGCATAGGATATATGGACTGACTATAAACAAGACGTCCCTGTCGCCGATGGACACTAAACGTTGGATAGCTATTGATGGGATAAACACGTACGCGTACGGGCATGAGAAAACTGAACCAAGAACATAGGTGTACATAAACACGATACCCTGCCGGGATGTCACGGAACCAAAGAAAGCTTGAGGCTATTTACTACAGCCCGCCGTACATAAGCTGGCTAAAATGGCGAGAGTACCCCCGGAGGAGGCCAAAGCGTGGCTTGAAAAACAAGGCCTGTGGCAGATCTATTTACCGGCACCACGCTACGTGCCTAGAAGGAAGTTCGGTATTAACGGCCAGTCGCTACAAGGAAGCCGGGTGTGGCCGGGAAGTAGTAGATATACTGGTGCGGAATCTAAGGACCTGACAAAAGCTTTATTTGTGAAATAAAGCTTTGCAGAGGCTTTTGTTGGACTTGATCCAGGACTATCATTATATCTACTACTACGTTAATAATATGTTAAACTTCAACGTTGATTCCACGTCGGATATCTACGTCTGAAAAACTTTCATATAAACTTTCATATAACTACTAACCAGGATGTCAAGAACGCTGCTGTTTCTCTGGTCAGGGGAGATAACTCTGTAGTATCACTGGGCAGGGGAGGTAACTCTCCACATTTTGTATGTTATGCGGTCGATAACGTTGATAATAGGTCAAACTTCAACGTTGATTCCACGTCGGATATCTACGTCTAAAAAACTTTCATATACAACCTATTTTCAATCTAATTTTAACGTTGAGGACCAACCTATTCTCAACGTTGAAACAACGTTGATGTACCTGCTGGGTTACTACAGCCCGCGTGGGTACTGGAAAGGAGTGAGCGCCATACATAAGCTTGCCAAAATGGCGAGAGTACCCCCGGACGAGGCCAAAGCGTGGCTTGAAAAACAAGCCCTGTGGCAGATCTATTTACCGGCACCACGCTACGTGCGTGGTGCATTGCCGTACCCAATAGCGTCCACCAGGCCGACCTCCTGTTCCTACCCCACGATAAGAGGTACAAGTATGCCCTAACTGTCGTGGACGTGGCCAGTCGCTACAAAGAAGCCGAACCCTTAACTGCGAAAGACTCGGCCCAGGTAGCCCGAGGATTCGAACGCATATACAAGCGCAGCCCGCTCACATGGCCCACGGAACTGCAAGTCGATCCCGGACGGGAGTTCATGGGTGCCGTGTCACAACTGCTAACTAAGCACGGCGTCCAGGCCAGGCGTGGCGCGGCCGGTGCTCATCGCAGTCAAGCCATAGTCGAGAGATTCAATAGGACTTTGGCCGAGCGCTTATTCGGGCATCAGTATGCGAGAGAGATGGCCAACCCGGGAAAACGATCCACGGAATGTGTAGCGCGGCTACCTCAGGTGGTGTCGGCTATCAACGAAATCACTCGGCTCACCGGCAAGAAACCGGCCGACGCTATCAAACTGAAATCGGTGACGGCCGAACCGTCTGCACCATCGCGTGGGAAGGAGAAACAGATACCCGACCGGGTCCTCGTGAGCACTACAAAATGACTTGGTTTCCTGAAACCTGGAAACCATCCGTATACTGGGTAATTTGGGAATCCAGTTGGTTTCCATTCACTGAAACTGAGTAACTGAGTTTCCAACTATATTCCATTTTGGATTCTTTGATTTTTGCATTTCTGTAAATGGAAACCAACAAAAAAATAAAATTAGATGTTTCTTGTTGGTTTCCATTACTGGAATTTGCAATTGAAGTTTCATTAAATGGAAACCAGCATAAAACCAGAATATGTAGTTTCATGTTGGTTTCCTGTGCACTGTTTTGAACTGAGTAACCTAAAATTTGCAAGTATTTGGCATGAAGTTACCAATCCTGGCATTTCATATGATGGGGAATTTTGAAAATCTAAATAGATGGATGATATTCTACGATGAGTAACAATTTTCACTGTAGTAATGAAAAATCTTAAAATTCAAAAAGTGAAATTTGAGGGAAAAATCGGTTTAATTATGTTTGCCTTAGAATGTGAAAGAGTATAAGCATTTAGGAAGTTTAGTATAATGTAATTCAAACAATTGTCAATCCGGTACATACATTACGGATTTTTCAATAACTAGAATATAAGGGAATTGTAGCCTACTATGAATAGAGGTTGTGAGTAATGTTTACCATTAAAAGCATTTAAAGTTAATATGCTTTGACAGTGAGTTCAAGTACTTGACAAACAATTAGTGTCATGTCATCTGTATGTCGGGGTCTGTGTGTCGGCTTCATTGGGGTTGTCTCGTCTTAACGGGCACCCATAATCAAAATTAAATTGCTGTAGAAGTAATGAGTCGGTAATCCGTGGGCACGCGCGAACTTGTGACATTTTATAAAAGCAATGGTTTTATGTACTGAAGTGGTCATTTTCGTCTTTTATGTCTTATAATCACAACCAAATTGGGTCAGATAATGTTTTCATACCTGCCAATCGAAATGGGATTAGGTATTTTGTTATTACCCACAATGCCCCTACACACAATTGCCGCCATTTTGGCACTTGATCTAATGAGAAGTTGTTTTGAAAGTGGGCCAAAGTGTCTCCCGTTATTAACACAATAGGGACCCAGCACAATGAATTATTCATTCGCTTGTCCATGTTATCTGAATCAAGAAAATGGCAATGCGAGTTACACTAGAAGCTTTGGAGGCTCGGTACGTGAAATCATGAAGACAGGAGCAGTCGTCGATCGCGGATGAAGACAGGAGCAGTCGTCGATCGCGGAGGGAGAAAGGGAACATTCCACGACCATTTCAGGTACAGTGTAAATTTCTTGAATTAAGCAATAGCTCATGTTATGTGTAACGTTTAATGTACATAAGTAGCTACGACAATAAATATGAAATTAAAATTTTAGACTTGATGGAACTCGATAAGCAATTGCGTGTCGAAATGTTGGCAAGAGATGTGGCTTCCTTTACTTAGTCAACTCAAGAACTCGATTGTGATTTCGATCAGGTCACATACGACTAAATGGTTCATGATCGAAATGTATGAAATATTATCTTTGCAAGAACAATATGAACCGGAAATATATCCAGCAATGTCACGACTCAAGACAACTTCCAAACGTATTTAGAAGTATTCAAATATTATTGCAAGAAATCCAATGATTGGAAGTACTATTTTAAAGTTTGTTATTGAAAATTGCTTTTTATATTTGTACCACTGAAAACAATACAGTGGGGGATAGTGAGTCATTTTGCAATTATAGGAATTCTCTGACCAGATTTGGTGCATGGTTAGAGTGAAGTTTCAAAATTCATTGTCTAGTTATTAGAGTTACAAGACAGCCTATGACCAAAAACAGTCGACAATATTTTTCAGCCAACTTTTAAGACATTTATCATGATACTATAATGCTGTTGAGTGGATAAATTGTCAACACAATATTTTTGGAAAATCTTTTTAAAAACAATTTTACACTTAGAATGTCAAGGTATTTAACTCTGAATGAAGATATGTGGATTTTGTTAGAACCACAAAAGAAGTTTGTAAAGAAAGTTGGATATATAGAACGTTTAATAGAATATGTTGGGAATACATCGATGTACATTGCCAACCTAAAATTATATGAACTTGCTAATTTTGCTTCTTTTCATATTAGCATATCTACACCTTGCAAACTGATATTTATTCTTCTATTTTCATGCCTTATTGCTATCAAGAGTACAATATCACTTAGATAGTTCCTGATTTTTCCCTTAATTTCTACATTTCCAGCATTCCATTGGGGCAGTGTTGGAAAAACTGAAGATGACTAACTGATCTTAACCTGCAACAGGTATGTGTAATCCAAACCCTTCAGTAAATGATGTACAAAAATTATCCAAATAATGTAAATCCTATGAATCAAGAAAAATACATAAAAATTACACAACCACTATTTTCGTAACTTCCAACTGGAAATATTTTCCACTTATACACATCTCCTTTCAGAAGCAGTTTGACGGTTTTGGACGAACAAGAGGGTTCGTTCACCTAGAAGAAAAAGAAGTGGGAAAGCAAAGGCCCTTGTCCGCAAAGAACAACAAAAAATTCAGATCTGTAAGTAAATTCTAGTCGTTATCAATTCTAATCTTACACAGGTTAAATTTAAGGAAAACCTTATTTGAAAAAAAAAATCAAGTTAATGTAATTTCTTGAAAATGTACACTGATATTCGAAAGAACTTTCAAAACAAACACTTGTTTAATACGTGCAATGTATAATTAGAAATATGCAGCTAAAAGAGTTTTAAATAGTACATAGTAAAGCGCCAATGTACATTATTTTTGGTCTGGACATATTTCATCTTGCACACATCAATTAACAATTTATTAACAACACCCCACTAAATAGTAGCTGCAAACACATTGTCAATAGCACTATGAGATATTAGTTATGGAGGTCCGCCTATGACCCCATTCAATTTCTTGTCTGTCAGAATGACCCCACATTATTTTTTAAACCCGAAAATTTATTTTCACAATACTTTCAAAATAATGGATGATTCGTAGTTCTATACATATAATATCAAAGCATAATGTATGTAACATTCAGAAAATAAGTTATAGCTTTCACATTAGAATTTCTGGGAAAAATAGGCAATGATAGTATGAATTTAGTGTGCATTCCTAAGAGATGTTATTAATTCAATGTCAATGTTTTCTATAAGTCACAACTGTTATTTAGTGAAAGAAAATCTTTTTTGTCATTCATCAAATGTCCAACCCAAGCTAAGGAAATATGTCCTTCTCTCGCTTGTCTCTCTACTCTTACAAATTTCACTAAGTTCTTCTGCGATTATCACTTTTCAGGTAAAATGATCAGTTTTGATTTATTGAACTTCGTGCTTATTGGACAGTGGTTACTGTTTATTTTTCCTCAAGCTTAAGGAACATTGGACAGTTTTCCTTTCTCCAGCTAGCGATATTGTTGACGAATGCTTGTTTGTACTGATGATTTATTGTTTTCTAACTTTCAGAAGCTGGAAAGCAGGAAGAAGGTCCTGACAACAATTGACTGTCCGGAGAAGAAGAAGCGGAAAGTTCTTTCTCTCTTGGGGAAAGAGTTAACATTTCTCAAATTGGAAAAACAAATAATATGGATTCATCTACATTGATGAGTTTAGGAAAACATTCCATACTCACTGCTATTTATTCCCTTATTGCTTTTAATTATCACAGCAAAAATAACTTGGTTTCCGCAATGCGGAAACCTGGTGGAAAGTGGACTGAAACTTAAGTTTCCACCTAGAATCCAGTGAGTTTCCGTTCTTTTACATTGAGTTTCCGCAATAACGGAAAATTACAATTACCCACTTTCTAAGGGTTTCCGCAAGGTTTCCGTTACCCACACTCCAACAGGTTTCCGCAAGGTATCCGTTACCCACACTCCGACAAGTTTCCGTTGAGTTTCATTAACTTTGAATCCATCAGGTTTCCGCAAGGTTTCAGTTATTTATAAGACTCCAACAGGTTTCCGCAGAGTTTCAGTTACCAACAATCCGACATAGTTTCCGCATAGTTTCAGTTACCAACAATTCGACATAGTTTCCGCATAGTTTCAGTTACCGGTTTCAATTTCAGGTTCACAGGTTTTCATATGCGTTTCAAAGAGCCAAATTTAAACATTCTTCTTTATTCATATCATAAACTCTTGTTAAAAACAATATAAGCAATTTGTTATCATGACATTTACTTAAAGAAAAACAGAATATATAATAAGATTCATTGTTTTATTTTCTCAACATGAATATGAATTAGCATTTAAGGCAAATAAAGATCATACATATAACTAGTAATATAGCACTAAAGGACAGGGCAAAACATTTTGGCATAACTCAATCAAGTTTAAGAAATCATATATCATTTATAACAAAGTAGTAATTTTTCATCAGTTAAACTTTCATTCACTTATTATCTTGAAATAGCATGTTAGATATGAAATTTATTTCTAAAATCATGCTAATGGTGAAAAATAACATTAACATACAGCTTAACACAGTAATAAAACATAGCTGCATCGGACATTTATTTGCACGCCTTGGCATTCAGCCACACACTCTATGTCACAACTATCGCCAAACATCCACTATGATATACATCATACAATAACACAACATACAGCTTACAATACAAAAATAAAATAAAAATTACATTACGAAATTGAAAATAAATTCAATTATATTGCAAGAGTTGGTCAGTTAGCCCAATAAGGGGCATCCCTGGGCGGAGATCCCTCCGGTTGATTGGATGCCTCATCCTCGTCCTCACGTTGGCCATGACGAGAGCAGTGGAGTTGTAGATTCTTTCCAAGTCCAGTGTCGTCGTGTATGCCCTAAGCTTGCTGGACTCCCAGACAAAGGGGACGGAATGCAACTAATTGACGTCATCTTCGTCACTCACGACTGGTGATGTCATGTCTATGGTGAGTGTTGTCGCTACATTTTTCTTTCGTCTATCTGGCCAATCGATAGATGCAAGTCTGTTTAGGCGTTGTGCAAGTTTCTGAAAATGGCAGGTAATAACGAATTACTGGGTTATTTTGATAAATTACTCAAACACCAATCAACAAGAAACTGACAATGCCAAGGATGATTTAAAATGAGTAATGCAAAAGGAAGTTTGAATAAAAGAGAACTAAATTGAACAATCACACTTTGCACTAGTTTTCTCAAAACTCAAATTATGCAAGTCATCACACTTCATTGACCGAATGAAATATCTTATTTTCTAAAGAGGACACACAATCTATACAAAATTTGCTCTGCAGTTACATGCTTCCCAGTCCAGAGGTAGTAATACGTTTTATATATATATATATATATATATATAACGTATTACTACCTCTGATTTTATACCAATAAATGTTATATATATATATATATATATATATATATATATATATATATATATATATATATATGAACATTTATTGCATTTTCTATATAGTAATAATGATACTAGTAATAGATTTTCATCAAATTGCTATATTCAATCTCTTACAGTTCGTATTGAGCCCATTTCTGGTGTCCCCCGCCGTGATGTTGCTGGAATATTGCTAAAAGCGGCGTAAAACCAAGCTCTGTCAGTCACTCGTATTGTTGAAGGCACAAGTATATTCACCCAGTAGTGACTGTATGTTTACACCATTAAGTCTTTGAGGTGTATTTAGAATTGAATTATGCAAGACATGAATGTTTACGGATGACAACGTCTTGTGAAAACACAATGTTTCGGAGTGAATGCTTACACCTGACGAAGGGGTAAGCATTCACTCTGAAACATGTTTTCACATAATAAAGGAGTTGACATCCATAAACCTTGTCTCTACACTATTAATTGGAAATTATTTACTATTTATAATGAAAGTCACTACAGATAGGTCAAAATTACCGTCACATGTTACTGCTGACCATCCTTGATCATTTGTTACACAGTCTCCAGACTCATCATCAGATTTGCTGGAAAAAATAAACAATAACACGTTACTTTTCTTTGCATTTCCCCATTCATTCATTCGAGTTTTAAAAAACCCCTTAAACCTGCAGCGACATTTATACCAACAAGCAAACTACAGATTTATCACTTTAGGTTATGCAATCAGTAAGTGAACGGCCTGACATAAACATCCTGATGAATGAAGTTTAGTTATCTCATGTGACATAACCTTGGAGTAATTACGGTTTTGTAAAATCAAGGGGTCAGTTTGACTGCAATTTCACACAGGTGTGAAGTTAAAAGGTCATATGCAACCAAAAAATCAAACATAATTAAAACACAATTATCACTTATTCATGACATATAATATACATTGCTGGTTATGAAAAAAACATATAAACAAAATTATAAGCGTACAAACGCAAATCAAAAGTGCAAAATTGTGTACTTGGGTTTACTTCCCAAGAAACGAAGCAGCCGGGATACCGAACCCAGTCAGAGCGGGCGGGTGTGCACTCAAGTGTAACGGCTGGTTCATTTGCAGATGTCCTCACGGCTCATTGTGTGTGTATATATAGAGATGTTGGGTTTTGTAAATACTTGCTCATTTTTTTGTGTATAACATTTTGAAATCAACAGACATCATAACATGTCATGTGTTCAAGTATCACACCTGCCTGTCTGTGTAATTACATAATGTGACAGAGACCGAACTCGGGCCATAAATCAATGCATTTTGTTTATGGTGTATAGCCTGATTGGTGTTAAGTTCAAATTGCATGTGGTCAGTGATAGCAGCTGTGTATTGAATATTGTCATCAGCAGACAGGCAGGCAGACACATAGGTGTCAATAAACAAGACATTGAGTTTTGTCTGTGACAAGGACATATCTATATCACAGTTAGAAATTCTGTCAACGCAAATAATGACATTGCTTTTAAGTATCGAACTGAGAAAGTGTCTCGGTAAGAAGAACGTGTGGTGAAATAGACAAATGAAATTATATAAACAGTTAATTTACTGTCATAACATATAAAAAGCTCGCGCCTGTGAGATATCAACAAAACATTAGAAAAATAGCTCACACCAAAGCCTTCACCGAGTATTCACCCGACAACCCGCTTCCAAGCTGCGCGAACCTATTTACTTGCGCACGTGCTATGAGCGCAGCCCAGCTGTTGAAACCCGTTTTCCCCCCGAAAAGTCGGGGGAAAATTAGTGAAACGTTTGAACTCCGATTTCGCGCCTTTTTTTTCATCGCGTTATTTTT
The DNA here is from genome assembly GCF_003918875.1 of Haliotis rubra. Taxonomy (NCBI): domain Eukaryota; kingdom Metazoa; phylum Mollusca; class Gastropoda; order Lepetellida; family Haliotidae; genus Haliotis; species Haliotis rubra. Next base: position 102,078 of record NW_025764964.1, read on the forward strand.
TAACTTTATAAGTTGAATTTGCATTTTTGACGAGTTGTTTCGGTAAGTCCATACCGAAGGGTATCAGAATCTGCAAAGTTATGTTTTACGTTGCATGTGACCCTTAAGATTTATTTGGTCCAATTTGAAATCATGATTAAGTTACCGGTTATTCAAATCCATTTGCAAATGTAACTTTAGTATGGTTCATTTTGTGAAAATGTATCTAGGGAAGCATAATAATAAAATATTCAAAGTGAATTTTTGTCTATGTTTCGTAGTACCATAAACACATACCTTCAGTAAGAGAGGGTGATCTTTTCCTCCAGTAGTAGTCGTGACACATGTTTCCTCACAACAGCCTAAATGAATAAAACAAATCCATTAATATATAATCTATTTGCTATATTTTTCAAAATTGTAGTATATTTTTAGATAGACTTATTTTACTTCACCAACCTTAGTTCGAGCAAAACAGTTTATACAGTCATGGGACTTAAATATACGTCCTTCGGCAAAATTCTCATAGACTTGCATGCTATTTTAGTGTAGCTGTGTAATTTTCATTAATTCAGTTTTCCATATTTGGTTGTCAAATTTTGCAGGTTGTTAGGAAATCATCTTGGTCACAGATACATAATATTCCGCATTGTAGTTACATGAGCAACATATATACAACATTGCGTATTCTTTCCCCATAGACCGCCATGTTAAAAATTGCCATAACCATGACAAACACTGAATTGAAAATAAAACGGAAATTATGTCTTTGTAGCTGAGATGATTCATGACCCATGTGCAAAATATGAACAATATCAAACGGATATTAAATAAATTCAAGACATATTTCTAGCTGAACCAAATTAACATGTACTAGTAAGTCGAATAATGCACAGTGACGAATACCTATGGCCAGTGGCTGTAATTCGATAGATTAGCTTGTTTACCAATCCAGATTTCTGTACGTAAAGTAAATAATTCATTAAACGTTATTTGACAACAAAATAAATTGGTCTTACCTGACAGGGTCGTGGTACTGCGAGTTTTTCGCAGCCATTTCCATCTTTCTTTTCCAGGTAGCGAATTCTCTCTTCCAGTGCTTGGAGGGAAACTGAGGCGGCTATGAAAATGGCGTCTCGCAAAGACTCACGGGAAAAACACTTTGTTGTTGTTTTTTAATCTAAATCTAGCATTACAGTTTGACAATATCTTTCCGCGTTATACAATAAAATAAAGATACACTATACACCTAAAATGTCAGCTGTGTGTTTTTATAATGATTTAGGTAGTCTCGCGTGGACGTGATCCTGTCGCCATTGTTTTATTTGTTTACATTGCCGACATCAAAGGTGACCGTGAAAGGTGGAAATGAGCAGATTGAATGTGAGTACCCAAAGTGACAACAGTGGACTGTTATGGGCTTAAGGGTCTTTTCATCGGATTATGGGCACTAATTGCTCCTCTTCAGTGTCAAGCATCAACATGTAGGCCTAGAGATAATTAACAGTGAATAAATCTGAAAACATATTCACGTTACTTTAATAGTCCTGGGTGCCGTTCCACTAACCGATCTTATCTAAGATCAATCTTAGCAAGTTACGCCAATTTTACAATCGTCTTAGCTAAAAGTTACACCCGTTCCACTAACCGATTTTAGGCCGATTGTAGCCGGTCCCGATCTTACGATCCGATCCAAGCTTAGATCGAGACTCTTTCGTGCGAGAGATAGAGGAATGCGCGGTACGCGTTATCTCCCTTTGCATAGTCTAGCAAATGATGGAAGTAGTTTACGAACCAACTGAGTGAGTGAGTGAGTTAAAATTTTAAGCCGCACTCAGCAATAGTCAAGCTATATGGCGGCGGTCTGTAAATAATCTAACTAAGATGCATAGCGTTCATTCTACCATGAATCAAGAAAATACTAGATTCTGATTGGTTGTTCAGAAAAATCAGACGGCATCAATTGTGGATTGACGCTCATCTGATTGTAAGGCCGCTTCACCGCGAATTGACAAATCTTATTGTGAGAACTACTTCCGTTTGACCACAATGATGGCGGATCATAACAACAACTCCATGGATTTTGACGCTGACTTTCGAATTTTCCACATAGGCAATTGGAAATTTTTGGATTAAAAATGCGTTTGATTTCATTGCGCTTCACTGCGCACGTATAGAACACTTCAGCTTGACCACCAACATGACTAATATCAACACAACAGACGTGATGGAAATGCTGATAAAACATTTATTTCAACTCGAAAAATACAATTATATGATTCCTCTCCCACACACACACACACACGCACCCACACCCACACCCACAATTATGAGGGAACCTCACTATCATATTACCTTCTATTATAAATATATTCAAACTCAATTACAATACACAGCCCCAAACATAAACAAACCAATATCTAACATATAAATCAGAAAGCCTATCTATACAAAATATGCAGCAAAACATTAGTTAACATTTACCTACCTGGTAAATGGTATATTTAATTCCGTTTAGAATGGGAAATTTGCAAGATAGATCTAACGGTCTGGCGAAACACCACATTTATGCCACTCATAGTCATACTCCATCATATCCCGTTGCATCGTTCACAAAATAATTCTGCCCTCTGCCAGCTTCCCCGCAAGGTTGTCACTGTTATGTTTGAAAAACGCTTGGACACAGTCCAGTCCCAAACGATGAAAACAAAGTTCCAAGGAATCACAAGTTAGTCGCATGTACACTAAGCAGCAGCACTGTCACCCTTTTGTCGCATGCCGGGGTGGAGGCAGTATGAAAAATCAACAGTCTTTGATGAGTTACCGGTCGTAGGTTGATCAGGAAAGTATCTATCCTTCGATTCTGCAGGGTTCAGATTCGACAGTGAGTCAAGTATTGCCCATTGTCACTTCAAATTTCAACCTTTCGCAAAATGTAAACACTGGCTCGTCCGCCATTTCAAACTGTTGCGTAACTGTCTACTTCGAAGAAAATAAGTAGGTCAGACGATTCCATTATAGTGTGGCCAGGGGAGTACAGTTTCACGGCACACAAAACAATAGGCTGGTTTTCATAGTCGTGTGGAGTTGGGATGAAAAAGAACCCAAGATCTCGGGTATTACATAATTGCATTGAATAAACAGTAGTTTGATTTCTTTGGACAGAATATTGTTATGTTGTAATGTTAAAAAGATACGAACGGCACCTACCGCTCCCTTCACAGACGAGTTCAATTCGCCTCTCGTCCCATGCCGGATTACGCAGTGTCTTCCGCAGAGCGAGGAAGTTCGATTTTAAATGGTTCATGGTAGAATGGAGATAACCCTAGTGTGTTTGAAAATCAGAGACATGCTTTACTGAATTGATGGCGACTAAATATTTCAATTGAAACCTCACGCTACGCTACGCGTTCGGTTCCAATTGAAATTTAGTCGCCATCAATTCAGTAAAGCATGTCTCTGATTTTCAAACACACTAGGTTTATCTCCTAACTAACATGAGCGTTCATGTTAGTTAACGCTATGTATCTTAGCTATAAATAATCGAGTCTGGACCAGACAATCCAGTGATCAACAGCATGAGCATCGATCTGCGCAGTTGGGAACCGATGACATGTGTCAACCAAGTCAGCGAGCCTGACCACCCTCGTACGACAAGCATGGGTTACTGAAGTTCAAAATTCTAACCCGGGCCTTCATTGGTATTTTTCCAACCAAGTGTAAACGTGGAGAAAAAGGCTGGAGCAAAATATTAGGGTAGTGAGCACCTTGGTTTCAGGTGCAAGTGCGTGTGAACGCTGGGTATCAGGCATAATATAATAATAATAAATGCATATTTATAGTGCGCCTATTCCACATCCTGGGGCATGCTCAAAGCGCCATGTACAGATAATTTACACGAGAGCATTTACAGTCGAGATTGTAAGTAATAAACTGAGAACAGGTTTTAAGTCTGGACTTTAAAAATGTCAATTGTGTCAGAGCTTTTGATATGTGCCTGAATAACACGCGGTCTGCCTTTAGAATCCCCCACCAAATATGCGCAGTGAAATCAAACATATTTGTATCTTTTTGCTTCAGAACATTGTTCACTTCACGGCTGTCCCTATTCTTAACCACCATGACGTTGCAATATTGTTGTACAATACAAATGTGTTACACCGACTTGCTCGGTTGTGTTCCCATGACGACAGTGGTCAGACTGGCCTGACATTTGTAAGGCTTCAGTGCAGTGTTTGTTTACATCACAGAAATATACAAATTCATTTCATGGGGGGATTTTAGGGGACGCTCACGGTGAAATGCTCGCTCTTATTTTTCACATAGAATAGGAAAGCCACCATTTTGGTTTCTCTACGATTGATTTTAGCTATCCTAAGTTGGTCATGAGCAACTTAGACTTTGAATCTTAACTTTACGATTGACTTAGGTAAGATTGGTTAGTGGAACGGTATGCCGATCGTAACGTCACGCTAAGATTGGGATTTTATGGGTTTACGATTGGCGTAGGGCTAAGATCGGTTAGTGGAACGGCACCCCTGATCGAGCTTCATGAGTCCTACTCATGAGAACTTGTGTTAGTGACAAATAGGTGATTTTTCAAAACCCTGTCAGGAGTAGGCAATATACGAAAATATTTTTGCTGGACGTAAAACTTCATCATGTAAGTAATTTACCCATTGAGCTCCAAACATGCAAGTGTTTTAGACATGCTTATATCATGTTCATTCTTTTCAGTTCTACACCTAGATATACTATTCCCATGTATTATAAGTTAAATTATCTAATTTTGCAGTATATATTGCTAGCTTATATGTAATGTCAGCTCAGAGTGAGTGAGTTTAGTATTACGCCGCACTCAGCAATATTCCAGCTATATGGCGGTATTTATCCAATTATACCAGTTCATCTGTTTTATCACTTTATAACCATTAAAACAATTATTACATATACTTTACACTCATAGCTTTGTGTAATAATTTGTGTAATCAATTATTAAACCTCTTAGCCTTACAATGCATTGACACAAGTCACGTATAACATTTCTAAAAGAATCAGTTTCAATTTACAGATACGTATTGTGGATCTAGGGACTTGTTGGAGATTGACAAGAGGCTTGGCTTGGTAATCATTTATAGTTACACCCTACCATGCTCCTAATTTCATTAAAGGAAATCTTAAAACAATATTTTTTATTCATCAGCATTTAGTCAAAAACAAGTAAACACTAAATAGATACATAGAATAAATTTCTTTATCTTTGTGAAAAATATAATCACTCAAAATGTAACAGTGCGTGGATTCCAGTGTAATTATAAGTTGATATGTTTTTCAGTTCCAAGAAGAAGACCAGTTTTCTGGCCAGTCGCTTGTTTCAAGGAAACAAGGAATCCGTCTGGAATGGACGGCAGTTTCTCATCAGGTTAGTCGTCAAAGATACTTCACTTCATAGGTTTCACTTAACGACTTCAGTTTGATCTGTCCCTTTGTTATCCATCATATATCAATAATGAATATATTTAATTATTGTATATCAAATATGTAACTGTAACTGAAAGTGAATAAGTTGTGTTACACATTTTACAGTTTTTAAATTAAAGTAAAGGTCACATTAAAAAATAATATTTTTTGTTATTATATTGCTGTGAATGTTTCTTTAGAGGGTTGATAAAACTAAGAAATACCCACGATTTTTCATTCATGGGAAATGTTAGGTTTTGTATGCTTTTCTCAGTTGAGTTGGTCATTTCAATTTGAAATGAATAAGATCACGTATATAATCAGGTGTTACATTCAGTGTTTAAACATGATTCGTATCTATTTAAAATATGTATGTACCGTTTTACCTATTCTTAGATTTCAATTTGCGATTTGGTAGTAGATGTTACCTTGAATATGAGTACAGTAACAGTAATAAATATTACCACAATTTGCTTCAGAATACTGGATTGGCTACTATTTTCTGGTACCAATCAATCAAATAAGTGACATGTCCAATGGAAGATACAATATACATGTATACTACAGATCTTTCCTTTGTGATTGTGAAAAAAATCTTTTGGTTACATCTACAAATTAGTCGTTCTAATTTTATAATTTCATTGTGATCAGATATACCACTGTGCATGTTTTTGAATATGTATACATGTGTTACTTTGGCTGTTTTTGTAGTTTTACTAAGCATTGTATGTATTGTATTTGCAGGATGATGCAGAGTCTGTGTGGGACGATGAGCACGGCAACGATGTTGTGCCAGACATCAACCAGGACTCTTCATATTCACCCACAGATCTTAAGTAGAGCATACACCATCTGTTTGCGGTTGTGGACTGGTTCAAGCCTTGTTGTAATCAACTTGGTTATATTTCCCCTTTCTCTGTGTGGCAAAACAAATGTCTCAACTCAGGCTCTGATTCATATGTACCAGATCAGAGGATTGCTGTCAGCTCAGTATGAGTGCAATAGAAGCTTCATGGTTGTCAGCAAGTTGCCAAGTCTTTACTATGTGAGATTGTTAGTGTGTATATTGAGGCAGCTTCAAATGTACACTTCATGTATATGGGCCCATGACCTTTCATACAATAAACATTTGAATTTGAATTTAAAATCTGTTGAATAAATATCACAGCAAGTATGTTATGCCTGCACTAGTAGACATCATTTCATCATATGCATAAAATGTTGTAGGGTTTTGACATATTTGTATTTGCATATTCATACAGAAGTTGTGTTCTCCAATGCTGAAGATTCCCTCTTGATGTGGCTTCTCTCATACATACATACATACATACATACATACATACATACATACATACATACATACAGACATACATACATACATACATACATACATACATACATACATACATACATACATACATACATACATACATACATACATACATACATACATACATACATACATACATGAAAGTCGTAAATCTAAATTTGTAAATGTGTACATGAAATAAAAACAAACTTATATACCTACCTGTCTTATAAGGACAGTAAAATAACTAGTCTATCACAAATGTACACTAAAAACTGGCATGTAACCATAAACACTTTAACGGTACAGTATAAAAATGGGCTATAGATTGCCAACACCTGAAGGTTGATCAACATAATTTATGCATTATTAATGTGAACTTTCTAAATATCATTTGTTTATCAGCAAATTGTTGAATGTAAATAAACCTATCATGACTTTGTGTTTTATTCTGTTATTTGTCATCCTGACGGTTTTACCATTGTGCAATTGTATAAAATACCTCATTTGGTATGTGTGTTGCATGAAACACAACCTCTTTTCTGGAGGAGCGGGTAAGGGGCCGGCGCAACAGATTCAGTTTCATGGAAACCAGGTTATAAGCTGGGAACTAGGTTGGAAACAACAATAAAGTAAGCACCAGCAGGAGCCTTCATGGACGAGTGGGTAAAGTCCCGACATTGATACCATCCAGATACTGGTGCAAAATGTAGTTTCAGTTGTAATGGAAACTAGGTTATAACCTGAAAACTAGGTTGAAACCTACAACAAACTAAAGCATGTAAACCAGGTTGAAACCTACAACAAACTAAAACATGGAAACCAGGTTGAAACCTACAATAAACTAAAACATGGAAACCAGGTTGAAACCTACAATAAACTAAAACATGGAAACCAGGTTGAAACCTACAATAACCGAAAAAACGGAAACCAGGTTGAAACCTACAATAAACGAAAACACGGAAACCAGGATGAAACCTACAATAAACGAAAACACGGAAACCAGGTTGAAACCTACAATAAACGAAAAAACGGAAACCAGCTGGATCCGGCTTGGAGGAGTGGGTAATGAATCGCACTGGAAACCAGCCGGAAATGGTGCAAAATTCAGTTTCAGTTTTCATGGAAACCACAATGAAACTTTTGGAAACTACATGGAAACCCAACTGGAAATGGTGGTTTCCATGTCGTTTCTCCTCAGTTTCAGTGTTCCGGAAACCAACTTATTTTTGTAGTGGAGGTATCTCTACCAGCCGGGAGAACATGAAAGGGACACTCGGAAACGAGCCACCGACCCGACATGGTCGGTCAAAACTTACAACATAGATAAAATGTTCATCAAAGCCGACGAGCCGTACTTGTACTACTTGAAAGATGGACCAGGGAGAGGTTTCGTCAGAGAGGAATTATTGATCATACCAGACGGCACAATGTTACCCCCACAAGCAAAATATTTAACACTTACCTTGTCGAATAAACCCAATAGTATCCTGTAACCAGCTCATAGGCGTTTCACATTAAACTGTTTCCTCGAGGTCAACACGACATAGGGCGATCACAATAGCATCACGTGATCAGGAAAGTGTTGGTTCGCGGTCATAGTGACCAGGAAGTTAACTGGGGGTTCAAACCATGGTATATACAATAGCGGACAGAGATAAGGGCCTGACAAAAGCTTTTTTTCATAAATGAAGCTTTACAGAGTCTTTTATTGGAATTGATCTCGTACGGCTATTGTATATACTACTCAAAGCACAAAGTCACTCTGTTCGTTTGCCTGATTACTCTGGAGGGATATGATGTATAATATGCACAATTTGATTTTGACTGATAGCGTCAACCTTTCAAGTAGTGTCCACACTATTCCGTGACGACCAACACGTCAATTTGGGTGTAGTTCTTTACAGTACATCCCATGTTCTGATGTCGTTCTTAGATCCACCGATAGGTGTCGCATCGCGCAGGCAATAACCTTAAATATAACAAGACAAAAGATGCTAAAACTAGTCCATAATAAGCAATTTTTGAATCAGCGAAGGAAAGGTCCATCCGTATTTTAAGACCATCAAAATGGAGTGATATTTCCCAGTGAGTGAGTTTAGCTTTACGCCGCCTCTAGCAATACACACACACACACACACACACACACACACACACACACACACACACACACACACACACACACACACACACACACACACACACACACACACACACACACACACACACACACACACACACACACACACACACACACACACACACACACACACACACACACACACACACACACACACACCATTTTTTAGAAGAAATCCCAGCGAGTTATTTACATCCTTAAAAGTTGATAACTTGTACACTTGCTGTAAGTGGACCACAACTGGTTACAGGAATATATTTCAGTCACATCGCTATTCCTATCAGAACAAATCAAACCTTACATCTTTAATGAAAGACAACCTAACAATGTCTGATATGCAATGGTTTGTGTAGAAAACACACAGTACTCACGTCCGACTGATGAAGTCCAATAAGCGTCATCCGATTGCATCACAGGTAAGTCCTCACACCTGATAATCACAAACGTTATTGATGGTTATATTCGGTTATTCGTATGTCAGTGTCGTCAGCCCAAGTGCGGTGCATACAGCGTAAAGCAGGCATACTCAGGTAACTGCTGCAACTGCGTAGAAGCCGCCTAATTGTGCAACTGCCATCCTAAAAGCGGTATGTAGGTCATTGCGTCACCCAATGTATTGTCGCGTATTGACTGTCACCAAGACAAAAGCCTTCACGGTGGGCTGTTAACTGAACACCCATATATAGTAACGTTCCTGACAAGTGGATATCTATGTAGTTAGTGTGGGCTGGGTAAGACAGAAAGGCTAGGCCATAATTTAGGGCTAGGCCTAGGGTCAGACAATGAAGAACAGTTGGCCCTTTGGTAATGTCCGGGTCTGAGATCAAGGTATAGGAGTTAGGTATTTAGATATATCTGGGTCTAATGTCAGCTTTATGAAGGAGATTTAGGCATGGGTCGAGCGTCAGGATGAGGAGGAAAACACAAAGGGGAGGCCAAAAGACATATGACACAGGTGGGCTGCCAAAAGACACATTACACAGGTCGGCTGCCAACAGATACGTGACACAGGTGGGTGGCCAACAGGCACATGACACAGGTCGGTGGATAACAGACACATGACACAGGTTCGTAGCCAACAGACACATGACACAGGTCGGTGGCCAACAGACACATGACACAGGTGGGTGGCCAACAGACACATGACACAGGTCCGTAGCCAACAGACACATGACACAAGTCGGTGGCGAACAGACATATGACACAGGTTCGTAGCCAACAGACACATGACACAGGTTCGTAGCCAACAGACACATGACACAGGTCGGTGGATAACAGACACATGACACAGGTCGGTGGCCAACAGACACATGACACAGGTCGTGACCAACAGACACATAATACAGGTGGGTGACCAACAGACACATGACACAGGTCGGCGGCCAACAGACACATGACACAGGTCGGTGGATAACTGACAAATGACACAGGTTGGCGACCAAAGACACATGACACAGGTCGGCGGTCAGCAGACACATGACACAGGTTGGTGGAAAACAGACACATGACACATATCGGCAGTCAAGAGACACATGACATAGGTGGGTGGCCAACAGACACATGTCTGTGGAAGACAGATACATGATTCAGGTCGGCGGCCAACAGACACATGACATAGGTGGGTGACCAACAGACATATGACACAGGTGGATGGACAACAGACACTAGACACAGGTCGGCTGCCAACAGACACATGACACAGGTCGGTAGCCAACAGACACATGACACAGGTCGGTAGCCAACATATACACATGACACGGGTCGGTGGAAAACATATACATGACACAGTTCAGTGGAAAACAGACACATGACAAAGGTGGGCGGCCAACAGACACATGACATAGGTGGGTGGCCAACTGACACATGACACATGTCGATGGAAAACAGACACATGACACTTTATCTCCTATCACAGCCTCTGCCAAGGTGAGAAATCTTGAAGTTAAGCAACGTCGAGCTCGCACAGTCCTTGGATGGGTGACCGTGTTTGGCAGCTTGACTCCTGAGAGTCTCTAGGACTTCAGTCCTGCCCAACAACGAAGCACATGTGATACATGTGGTCTCATCTTAGGCAAGTGAGTTTGTTCAACAATTGCCTCTGTTCACCCAGCAGAAAATGGGTACCCGGTTGGATAAAGTCATGTGACTATAGCCTTCTTGCGCCTAACCGGCAGCTTGGGTTATGCGGGGTAATAAGAATCAGATTCTGATTAAGCGCCGCGGGCGATCACTTGGTGGACTGTGCGCTACAGAAGATGATATTTTTATGTTTTACAGATTAAGATGAAAATGCAGCAGAGAGGGTTCGGATGATCCTGGCACTGTCAGGCTGGTAAGGCTCATCATTAGCTCAGGGCCCTTGCCCCCTCTAAACGCAGCCCAGACTGCGAATGGGAGTTCTCCCAGGAAACACTGTCTAGTCGAACCCACCAAGAACTTTGCGGAGAATATGAAGGCTCCCCCAACACTGCAGCCTTCTGCATTACCCAGAGTGTCAGAAGGGCTGTGCTCCCTGTGGAGAACCCAGGCACTCTCCTGATATGCGCCAAAGGATCAGGATGTACCAAACCAAGGGCACCGAGAACAACGGGGAGTCTGACGATAGTGTACTTGGGATGCAAGCGAGACATTTCAAAGGCGAGGTCCGCATACTTAGTATACGTTTCCTCAATCTTGCCAATCACATTGGTGTCAAAAGGAACAGAAAATTCAATGATATAAATAAATTCATTGGCTTTATCAAAAAGGACAAGATCAGGTTTGTATATGTTCATCTGCCAACTTTCACTTGAGACAGATCGCCAAGCTTCGACCATACCTGACAAGATCTGCAGTTGAGAAATTAGGTCTGTCCCATATAACATCTAGAATGGATTACTGCAACAGCCTGTTATTCAACATCCCCAAAGAACAAATACATCGCTTGCAGTTGATTCAGAATGCGAACAGTGCGAACGATCTCCGTGTTCACAAGTACGATCACATCTCCCATCACTTAAAGAATCTTCATTGGCTCCAGTTTCATCACGGATTCACTTTTACGTTGATTACACCTCCAAGAATTTTACGTTGATTATCACACGTTGATTCGAACTCAAAGCCATTTACATCAAACCAAACCAAAACACATAATAATGCTAATTTTGATGATGGGATTAAACCAAAAATTAAAACACATAATAATACCGAGTGAAGTTCCTAGGAGTTTGACCATGTAAAAGTGATAATAACAGTTCAGTCTTAATAGAGTAGTTTAATATCGTTGTTAGGTTTTATTTATTAGTAGATGGGTTTGTTTCTTGAATGTAATTGTGGACTGATGTTGCTATGTTATTAGTTTCAGTATCATTCAATAGGCTATCACTGTATAGAATAGTTTTCATATCAAATCCTTTGATGTAGAAAAAATTGTTATGTCTTAAATGATTAAAACTAGGGCACAAAAATATAATGTAATGGATCCTCTGTGGAATGGCCACAAGGACAGGAGGATATTTCAGTCCATCCGCTTATGATGCACTCCTCCACTAAACGGGGTCTTCTCATTTAGCCACCTACTGTTCTAGGTTGGAAAACCACTGACAATAGATGTCTCTGAAATTTTGATCCCTTTGAATTAAGATCCCCCAATAGTATTCAACATCAAGCATCACATAACGTATACAATATTATTACCTACGAGGGCGAAAATATCGGTGTTCATATGTTTCATACGATGCCCTAGGGCAAAATATCATGGTCATGGTATCATATCATTTGTCATGGTGACGTGACGTCATGAACAATGCTATGACGTCGCGTTTCTTCTATGACATGCGGCGACGGCGGCCAGCCAGCCTATGTTTGAAAGTAGATTTGGGGTTATTTTCCTCAATTTGACGGTTTCGCTAATAAACAGAATTTATCATCTAATTTAGGGTGTTATCGGTACAATAAAGCAATCTGATAAACTTGGTATCCAAATCTGATAACTATGCAAATTAGGTCAATCCACGAACTACTTTCACAAAACTCCATACACGCCATGCGAATCCTAAAACGTTAATATTTCATTGATGACGTCGTCGCGAGTTTACATTGTTTGTAAACAAACATGGCTGCCCCCATTCTCAAAATTGGTGATTCTGTAAGAATTGATGACCGAGGTTCTGGAGTCGTTACTGCAGTAATTGACTTTGGAAAACATGAAACGGAGAACTTCGTTCAAATTGAAGGTACGGATTATGAGGTACGACTGAAAGGCAATCGTCTAAGAAAGGTACCAACCAAGGATTTCGATCTATCGATCACAATACTGACGACGAATCCGTTCCGTAAGGTATCAGAAACTGATATTGATGAGGTGATTACCCGCAGTGAAAACAGAAACACTGCCAGGAAAACCCTGCCCGATTTTGTTGTTCTTTTTAGACAGAAAGATATTAGGTGAGGTGAAATTGGGTTTTACGTCGTGCTTCAGAATATTTCGCTTATATGACAACGTGCATGCGTGTGTATGTGTATGTGCGACTGCTTGTACTAGCCCAGACTTAAGCTGGTTTTATAGTGCTAGCCAACTGTGATACCATGCCCAGTGAAGCATGAATAGGACCAACAAGTACCATATTTTAACGTCTTTTGGTATGACGCGGGCGGGGATCGAACCCGCGACCTTCCGCTCTCCGGGCGGACGCTCTAACCACTACACCACGGAGGCGGTCAGAAAGATATTATTTGAAGCATGAGTTATGTTTGCACTGTATTAGCAACTAGTCACAACCATATGCCGCCGTCATGAACGACCTTCACCTTGCTGTACCGCTAAGTATTCTCTTCATATAAATTCACGTACGATTTGCTTCTATTTTTAGAGTAATTTTAAGAATGACATTATATGATAAAGAGATTATTAACCTCGTGTGTTTCCGTATCATTAATATCATATATTAGGAATAAAAATTATGTATTATGCTCGTCAAAGGCTCGCATAATACTATTTTTATTCCTAATATATGATATTAATGATACGCAAACACACTCGGTTAATAATCTCTATATCATATTCGTGCCCATATCATAATATGTTTACGACACTCGTGTCTAAATATCGGTATATCCCTCGCTCTTGCTTGGGAAATACCAACATTTAGGCACTCGTGTCGTAAACATAGTATGACATGGGCACGAATATGATATCCTCTATGTAATCAACATTAAGTATCACTTGGACATATATAGTATTAAATACTCTTATGATCAGGTTTATTAGTTTATTTATCAGCACATATAAAATATACAATAATACATGCAAATATGTGCACAATTCAATAGCAAGTTAAATGGGAAACGGCGATACAATGCACATTTGTGTTTCCTGCCGCAAGTTGTTCGTTAAGATCTACTATTCAAATGGAGATATTGATCTTCTTGCGTGGTGGATTTCTATTATTTACAGACCGTCGCCATATAGCTGGAATATTGCGGAGTGTGGCGTGAAACTAAACTCACTCACTCACTCTTTTCCCTATCTAGAGAAATTGATTATTTACAGAAGATCAGTGTATTTATAGATGCTGTGCTGACGGGTATGAAGCAATTAAATAGTCTGCATTTTTTTATATAATAAGTACTTACTGTTCAAAATTGAAATATTGATTACATTCGTTTTCTAAAATATTATTAGGATGTAGTATTGGTTAATTTGTCAAAACTCACAAAGCTCTTGTTTAAGTTAGTCAATAGCCCAACTCGCACTAGAATACCATAGCCAATAACATGCTTGTCCAACACTGCACAAAACTATTTTAGCAAACTCAGCAGAAAAAGAATGCAACAAAATGCACCAAGGGATCTTCGCAATGAACAGAAAAGTTTTGAATTTAACGTGCAAAACGTACGATTTTGAGTTGTGTGGTGTAGTAGTTGGGTAGCAACATTTGCTTATGTTTCACCGCAGTACGGGAATTTAGAATTGAAACGATGTGTTAAACCAAGTTTATTAGAAATAGAAGTTGACGTAATCCACAACTGGTGGGTAAAGTTGTTGAAATAGTAAATAATGTAGTTTTTAGAGCTGCATTAAAGGTTTAAAGTTGTTTTTTCAGAATGTTATGATTTGATTTATTTTTGTTTGTTTTTTAACGCCACGCTTAGCAATATTCCAGTTATATTGTGGCAGTGTGTAAATAATAGACCGGACAATCCAGTGATCAATAACATGAGCATCGATCTACGCATGGGATGCGATGTCATGTGTCGACCAAGTCAGAGAGCCTGACCACCCGATCCAGATAGTCGCCTCTCAGGACAAGCATGGGTTGCTGAAGACTAATTGTAACCCGGATGTTCATGGGTAATGTGTTTTTATTTCTGGGGGCTATCTCACTTCACACGTATGTTAACGTTCGCTGTTACTGTAACAGCACTTACAGTTTGTTCGAGTACTGATCGTCTGCAATAATTGTCATCTCCTCACTTTATGCCCAATCTCATCTTAGCAAACAAAGGTAGGTCTGAAACGGTGAAGGGTGAAAACAATGATAGAAGCTGGTGGACAATTCTGGACATGCTTGTCTCAGGACATTGTTTGGTATGTGGCAATTAATATCTGATTTGACAAACCACAATAGCGTTACATGTTTGGATGGGGCTTGTCATTAACGAAACCCATCTGATAATTGGAGTATGTTGTTCTTCTATGAACTTGGTTGGCTCAGAGATTTCTTGTCTAAACATTCACTGTAATGAAAACCAGCATCCTTCGCTGCATTGTAACCATTTGACTTTCACTCGATATAAGTCTAGGGGGCGGTTGGGTAGCCCAGTGGTTAAAGCGTCCGCTCGTCACGCCGAAGACCCGGGTTCGAAACCCCACATGGGTACAATATGAGAAGCCCATTTTCTGGTGTCCCCCGCCGTGATGTTGCTGGAATATTGCTAAAAGCGGCGTAATACCAAACTCAGTCAGTCAGTCGATATAAGTCTAGGGCTGTACTCTTTTGAGTAAAATGATACACAGACTCAGAAATACAATCACGAGGTTTAATCCTTCATAATAACATTTCGCATTCATAAAACAGGATTAATATTATGCAATATTCTATAGAAATGTAAACAAAATATAGAAATAAATAATAGTGTATACACAATTACCTAGATCTACCAGATACGTGACATTAGGTTGTTCATGCTACACGGGGTTTATAAAAGCCTCAACGAAAACAATCGCAGGATTGTACAGTTTTGGATATCAATGCAGTTCTGAGGAAACAGGACAAATAGGCTCATGATTATGTCGTGTGTTTGATTACCTAATGAAGTCAGCTGTCAAGCAGAAAACCACTCGGGAGGGACACATAAAACTGCATTCTCAGGGACGGTGGGGTAGTCTAGTGGCTAAAGTTCCCGCCCGTCACGCCAAAAGCACAGGTTCTATTCCCCACATGCATACAACGTGTGAAGCCTACTTCTGATGTCCCCCGCCGTGATATTGCTGGAATATTGCTAAAAGCGGCGTAAAATCCAACTCACCCACTTCTAGGCCAACACACCGAGATGTGCCTTTCTTCCTGATACAATATTAACTAAAGTAGATTGTGATAGTAACATTTCACCCTCCATCAACGTCAGTTTAAAAGCAATCTTATATATCCAGTCTTAATATAGACACATCGTACACCATAGTTACCAGGACGTCGAGAACTATGACTACATTTCTCTGAGCGCCTACAACTATATCAATCTACCTCACAACTAGAAGGGTATGTGATTATTATGTGTACGTTGAAGCCTCTCTTCGTCTCACCTATCATACGACTCAGTTCGTCAACACTCGCATCTTTCCGTTATCGTCATTCGGCTGGTCTCGGAATGGCAAGAGCTGGCAGCGAATGTCCAGCGTGTTGTACGACGAAGGGAGGTAACTCTAAGCACACTACTGCACGGCAATACATACTCTGTTTTTTTAGCAGAGATTTGGTATGGTATTTCATCCTGATCAGACATAATTTTTCCCTTTTAATTTCCGATTTTGTAAATTTGTGAGGTAATATTTATGACCGAACAGATAATGTATTTTCCTGGCCCTCATTTTTTACTTTTTGTCCAACAAATCGAATCGATCTCATGAATATAACATCAACGATGAAAACAAAAGTTACAGTTATGCAACTTAATGAAGGTTAATTGCTCTTTTTCTTTCCTTTGATTCACGTACACTATTGCTAAATCCTGAGAATAACGTGAAACACAAACTGCAAACTGCTGAACTGTAGGAAACATACAAAAACCTCCATTAAAGACAATCCCGACATGAAGGGATTCAATTGTAATTATACCATGCATGCTATTTCAGAAACTTCGTACATATACAGTCACCTTTTCTGGATTTCAGTAGATATCAGCACCTTGGGAAATACAACCAAAACATTTACACATTTCTCTTTCTCTTTCTCCCCCCCCCCCTCTCCAAATAATAATAATAAAAAAATAAAAACATATAAATAGAAAAAATATATATGAATAATAATAGATAATAAAATAGTAATTAAAAAATAAATACAATAAAATAACTAATAAATGAATTAATTAGTTAACAAAATTTAATAGAAAAAAAAGAAACAAACCAAATCACACAAAACAAAACAAAAACGAAACAAAATATTTTCAAATCCTTGTAACCAAGCAGGACAACTTTGTCCATTGGTCCACTGTGCTGCATCGCATGTCGCTCATAATACCAACCCCCCGTTTGTATAGCCAATGTATTATGGCTTGACTGTAGTTGATATCTCCGCGATCGGTACTTGTAGTAAACTGACACACGTACAATGTTTGCGAGTGGTAAGTCACAATCAAAAATATTAAAATAATATTTACGTTGTTTTTAGGAGTGTATGTTCTTTTGTGCGTCAGCTTCCTTTAATACAAAATTGTTTTACACTCACTACTGTGGGTAAACGAGAAACATCAACCCAGCAACCAACACAACAACCACGGCTTCTAATGGAGACAAACAAATGTTTCCTTGTTTTCACTTGCACCATTTGAACATTTTTGTCCTAAACACCCTCACTTTCCTCCTGTGATAGAACACGAGGAGGAGGACGATGAGGGCCACCATCAACAGCAGGCTGATGACGATCAGGGCGATCAGACCTCCACTCAACCCCCTTCGCTCATCTGGAACAGAACACACAATATCTTTTACATGAGCCTGGGAATCGCAAGTCAAGCCAGACAATTAACACAACCTTCACTGGTTATATGTTCCAAACAATTTTCACATAATGCTGCTATTTCAGGGACATCCAAGCAGGACATATGGCGATTTCTTTTCATTTGACAATGCCGTATTTTGAGATAGAAGTTAAACAGACTACGATAAAACACCTGGGACTTACTTTCTGCAAACTCCAATCTTCGTATATTTCTGATTGTCTTACCTGACTGCTGGTCGAACCTCATACATGACATGCCAAAATGAACCCAATGCATGGTGTGCGCACAATAACTCTCAAACATGGCATGCCAAAATGAACCCAATGCATGGTATGCACACAATAACTCTCAAACATGGCATGCCAAAATGAACCCAATGCATGGTATGCGCTCAATAAACCTCAAACATGGCATGCCCAAAAATGAACCCAATGTATGGTATGCATGTGAGTCATATCACGGTATCTCAGGGGATTTGGATGAAACACGCCGCTGAAGTGGCCGCTTGAATGAAACAAAACCTAGCACCGACAGGTGCCAACAAACCTGGTATTATAATGTGCGTATAATGCTTGTCGTAAGAGACGACTAACGGGATCTGGTGGTCAGGCTTGCTGACTTGGTTGACATATGTCGTTGTATCCCAATTTCGTAGATCGATGCTCATGTTGTTGATCACTGGATTGCCTAGTCCAATCTCGATTATTTACAGACCGCGGCCATATGGCTGGAATATTGCTGTATGCGGCGTTAAACAACCAACCAACTAAGATTGTACAGTTAGTCGACACATAGCTTTGACAAGTGAACAACTGAGCGATATGTTAGGGTTAAAGAAATTTTGACTCCAGTGAACTCGGAGTTGGAGAGCATGGTTAACTTTGACATAATCTTGAGTTTTAATTAAGGTGCAGATTAAGTGAGGGGATAAGAAGGTGGGGTGAGAGGGAGGTAGGCTTTGTAGTTGTAATGTGATGTAGTGCTTCGTTTTATTATCACATCACATCGCATCGCATCGCATCGCATCGTATCAGATCATATCAGATCATATCATATCATATCATATCATATCATATCATATCATATCATATCATATTGCAGTTTATTTTACAAATACAACAATCAACCCAGTTATCTCAGAACACGTTTGCAATGCATTGTGTATTCCTTCTTTAGCAATGTTTCCAAGGTTCTACCGATGATTAGTGTAATTCCTAAGTTCGCCCACATTATAATACCAGGTTTGTTGGCACCTGTCTGTGCTCGGTTTTGTTTCATTCAAGCGTCCACTTCAGACGCGTGTTTCATCCAAATCCCCTGAGATACCGTGATATGACTCGGACTGAAACGTTGTTCGAAGCAGGATAGTAAGTTCATTAGTTTACAATGTCTGCAGTGTGTGAAGATCAGTGCCCGCATAACATGTGTGAGGTTTTGAGCATACCATACATTGGGTTCATTTTCTGAGTCAGTGCGTTTAGTTTTATGCCGCACTCAGCAATATTCGTATTTGGGCTACGACGACGTGTGTCAGCCAAGTCAGCGAGCCTGAGCCCCCGATCCCGTTTGTCGCCTCTTACGACAAGCATTGGTTGCTGAAGACCAATTCCAACCCAGATCTTCACGGTTAGATAAATGGTACACATTCCGGGCATATTATGGTGTGACGCAGCCTACAGAGTACTTACTATCGAGTGGAAGTTGAAAGGCTGTGTAGTCTCCGCACACTGGGTATCCATAAGGTTTGGCGGGGAGTTTTGATGTTGATTCGTCCAGTAGCACGGCTAGACCATTTGTGTTGTAAATATCTACCATAGACTGAAGGTACCACAGACCCAGATTATCGGCCTTGAACCTCAACACGACATATCCACCAGATGGCACTACAACTGTGTCCTTCAGAGGAGGGATCCGAGGATTGACTTCCGAAGCTTGCCAGTTCTGCCCAGGTCTCCACCTTGCCCTATTGCAGTAGACGTCCACACACTCAACATCTTGATTGTCATTCAACACTTCACCAGAGTAATCCTGGTACTCCGGGAAACCTTGATGTGCAACATAGAAGGAATGGCCATGGAGATGAACTGGCTGTGAACCCCCCTTCCCCGAGCCTTTGTTCAGCAGGATCATCTCCACGATGTCCCCTTCGTTGATGTAGACAGTATGCATGCAGTAACAGGGGGTTTGGTCGACACTGCAAGGGTCATTACACTCAATTTCCACCTGAGTCCGCTGGGTCAGTGCTGAGACTTTGGGTCGGAGAAACCGAATTCCGTTGACCGATCCAGGGTTACTGTCTCTTCCAGGAAAAGCAAAGTTGAGAAAGAGCCTTTTAGGGTACCTTTCGGTGATAATTTCATCTCTGTTTGGATCAATGGCATATCCGTTAACATCATTTAATGTAATGCATGTCAAGTTCGGCATTCTGGAGAAATATTTGAATGGGCAGTTGAATACTCTACAGGTAAAATTTCCCCTGGGATTACAGGGGTGGTCTGGTATGCTTAGCGATCTGTTTACATTCTCGTCATCGTATTGTAAAATGGCTTCGGCGATATGACGAACGGGTAGATTGACTTCAAGGGTGTCGGCAGTTATCATGTATTCAGTCACATTGAAAGGATTCGAAGCATACAGTAAAAAGTCAATTCGTTCGCCGGGCTGGATTACGAACGAGTCCACTTCAATTCGCTGCAGGTCTTGTCCGTCTGTTGTAATGATGGTTAGGCTGTGACCTGGGATATACACTCTGAACGCGTAGATGGTGGCAGCGTTGATGACTCTAAACCTGTAGGTGTCCCCTTCCTTGACCACAAACCTGGTTAGAGGAGCACCATTATGTCGACCCGTTATCGGATCGTAGTACCTGCCCCGTCCATTGATCAATCCACTGTGGAATTCAAAATTACCAAATTTGGTGTTATCCGATGATCGCGTTTGTTCATATTTAGAACAGTTGGTGGTTGAGGTACAAGAATATGCTGAAGTGACACTCTTCAGATACACCGTTTCAGGATCCAGATCATGATTCCAGTCTTGTAGAAGCATGATGTGCTCAGGCATATCGACTTCTTTTCTGCTCTTTACAATGAGTGGCCCGTACAAACCCAGCCCTGTCTGTCCTGCAATCTGAGAGTGGTAATAGTGTGTTCCTGCCGGATTTGCCTTGAATTTATACTTAAATGTCACACCCGGAAGTATGGGGCATTGGGTGACAAAGGGTACCCCGTCCATCCATGGAGTATTTTTCTGATGGATGCCATGGAAATGAACGGAGACAGTGTCAGCGTGGAGTCTATTAGTGAAGAACACTTCAACCACCTGTCCTTCATAAACAACGATAGGAGGGCCTGGGAAGTGTTCTTTTAACGCTGAATCAGCCATTTGGTCGTGGATGCTGATTACAAATCTAGCCTGCTCGCCATCTGTTGTGATAATTCGTCTGGCCACCGTGTCGTTAATGCGCCAGGCCGTAGTGTCGTTTAAGGGCAGGCCCGTCGTGGCGTTGTAATACGTTATGTCATCGTAGTAATAGAGACTCCCATTCCTCGGGACAACTCGTTCGTCCCCATGCATCATAGTAAGGCAAGGATCAATTGAAAACACGAAGCGACATACCGTGCAGCTGGGTGTGCACTCACGCGAGCACACAGTGTTGGCGTGCAGGAGATGAATTGATGTCCCGACAATCAGACCCAAGAGCAAACAGGCGAAGCTTTTCATGGTGTGTCAAGGTGCCCGTCGTCGCCTGGTGAAGAAACACGGTGACACATTAATACTCAAACCTGTCCGCGCCCTGTTATGTTGAGATGCATGACAGGACAAATGCAACTGCAGAGCTGTCGTGGTTTGATCCTGACATTATGACCTATACTTGTTCCTGTTGTTGATGTGGTATATTACCTGTGAGTCTACGCTTTCTATTACTGTGTCTCAGCTACTACTTTCTGACAACAACTTATAGTTTTCATAATCACAAAATTATGTGTGCATGGACCCTTGGGTTTTACTGTTACAGGTTCAATTGATAAAGTTGACAGTACCTCTACTACTGCTATTACTACCACCATTGTCACTACTACCACGACATCACCACCACGACTACCACTACATGATCGTCACCACTTTCATAACGACTACAGCAATATCACCGTCGTCACTACGACTACCGCTATCTATCTATCCTATCTATCGCCGTCACCGCTACCACTATATCGCCGTCACCAATACCACTACCCCTACATTACCGTCATCACTACCACTACCCTACATCACCGTCACCACTACCACTACATCACCGTCATCACTACCAATACCACTACATTACCGTCAACACTACCACTACCACAACATTACCGTCATCACTACCACCACCCCTACATCACCACTACCACTACATTACCGTCATCACTACCACTACATTACCGTCATCACTACCACTACATCACCGTCATCACTACCACTACCACAACATTACCGTTATCACTACCACTACCCTACATCACCGTCAACACTACCACTAGATCACCGTCAACACTACCACTACCACAACATTACCGTCATCACTACCACTACCCTACATCACCGTCACCACTACCACTAGATCACCTTCATCACTACCACTACCAGTACATCACCGTCAACACTACCACTAATACAACATTACCGTCATCACTAACACTACCCCTTCATCACCGTCACCACTACCACTACATAACCGTCATCATTACCACTACCACTACATCACCGTCATCACTACCACTACCACTACATCACCGCCATCACTACCACTACAACACTGTCATCACTACCAATACCACTACATTACCGTCACCACTACCACTACATCACCGTCAACACTACCACTACCACAACATTACCGTCATCACTACCACTACATCACAGTCATCACTACCACTACCACTACATCACCGTCAACACTACCACTACCACAACATTATCGTCACCACTACCACTACACCACCGTCAACACTACCACAGGATCACCGTCATCACTACCACTACATCACCGTCATCACTACTACTACAACTCCGTCATCACTACCACTACCACTACATTACCGTCATCACTACCACTACCACTACATCACCGTCATCACTACCACTACAACACCGTCATCACTACCACTACCACTACATCACCGTCAACACTACCACTACATCATAGTCAACACTACGACTACATCAGCACTACACTATACCACGAGTTCGGGCCACATTGAATGAGACACCGGGATCTAATACTGCCTAATACAACTACCACCATTACTTCCTTTACTCCAGTCCTAGTGCTTCTGAGACTTAAACCTCAACCTGTTTCAGATTACAACATTCATATCATATATCATGTATATCATATTCAACCTCCTTTCGTTTATTAAACAGTCAATAAACAAAATTCGTTCGGGGAAGACATGTTGCAGCAATGAACGCGAATCAGTTGAACTCACCAAATTTATGATGAAGATATTGCTGAAATGTTTCAAACACAGAACATAAATAGTCAAGTTACCTTACGCCATATTGCTTTCCGTGCAGGTGAATACTCCCTCGCTTGTCAGGGCGGTTTGACTGGTTATTCAGAGAAGCGCTAGCCGCACTCCTCGTGACAAACTATAGCTACCTCCATGCATAATTCACGTTTCAGTCTTTCTATGCTGTCTTTCACCGACTTTGGGATCCGGGCTGTGTTGACGGGCTTCACAAGTCCTGGTTGATCGCGCTCGGGTCCGGATTGTCGGCGTATGAACGACTTTTGATGAGCGTTTTTATTCACGCCATTATATGTTATTATAAAGCTGATCTCTCGAGTACAATTCGCGTCGTAAAGCGTAGGAAATCAGTCCATAAATCTGGATTTATTTTGTTCAATTCTGACATTGATGATTATAGGTATTATGAACACAGAACGCGTCAATTGTATTTGATGTTTTAACGAATGTATAAGATTGCCAGGCTGTACTAACATTGCACGACCAGGGTTAGAATTGGTCTTCAACAACCCACGCTTGTCGTAAGAGGTGACTAACGGGATCGGGTGGTCAGGCTCGCTGGCCTAGTTGACACATGTCATCGGTTCCCAATTGCGCAAATCGATGCTCACGCTGTTGATCACTGGATTGTCTGGTCCAGACTCGATTATTTACAGACCGTCGCCATAAAGCTGGCATAATGCTGAGTGCGGTGTAAAACTAAACTCACTCACTCACTCACCAACATTGCACGACCCGGGTTAGAATTGGTCTTCAACAACCCATGCTTGTCGTAAGAGGCGACTAACGGGATCGGGTGGTCAGGCTCGCTGACTTGGTTAACACATTTCATCAGTTCCCAATTCCGCAGATCGATGCTCATGCTGTTGATCATTGGATTGTCTGGTCCAGACTCGATTATTTACAGACCGCGGCCATATAGCTGGAATATTGCTGAGTGCGGCGTAAGACTAAACTCACTCACTAACCGATTTCGGGAAATTAGATAAAGTTAGTCGACATAGTCTGAAATGTCGGTCAGCTGTAGGATAAAAATGGGTGTGAAACTATACCAGACATGTATGCCTCTCCAAGAGTCCAAACAGATAAGAAGGCGTTAGGGATCTTGGTGCAACAGTCCGGGACTTGTCCAACGCAATGCGATCGTTCTTGTTGTTACTTTGTCTGGCCTCTAACAGCCTGTAAGTAACTCTTGTTACTGCTTGGTGTTGCTAAAACACTTCCTTTATAACGATAAATCATTATATCTGAACGACTGGCCATTTATGACCTGTTTGGCCAAATTACTGTGAAAACTAAGATTTGCGGAAAACTTTGAAAAAGGTTCGGGAAAGTTATTGCAGTTCAGCCAAATGCAAAAGGTTGAATGGCAAAGTACAGTTAAGTCTGTGATCCAAGATAGATAGTTCACCATTTCTTTCCATATGTTTCAACAGGGAAAAAAGGAATTGCAAATATGACGGTATCCTTGCCGCTCATACCTCCATATGTTGGTTGCCTGTTCGCACACTTAAATCTCGTTAATCCTGATCGAACAATTTCCAGTGGAACCGTCGCAATGGGTATAAAGTGATTCCCCACTGTATTCAGATTCAACTTGGGTTACATTATTTTCTTGGACTCCCGAACTAACGGAACTCATTATGTGAATGTTGTTACAAATATGTTCAGATTATCATGATCTACACTTGGGTCAGTGATGACGAATGTTTCGGGGTTTTATGCAGATCGGTTGTAACGGTAAACATTCGCTATGCATGCACATACTATCATAAATGTCAACATTTATGCTATCCCGATAGGATAATTTGATATCACTCTTTATTTGCCAACACCGAAAATATATGGAAACAGTTCTGTATTCTGTAGTTGGGTATGCAACAATACCACTTCATACAAAGACCAGGGTGGGCAGCGGTTTCAGTTTGCAGGGATCCCATACGTCTTGTACAGGTTAAATATATGTTGGGTCCAGATTCTTGTATGGTAAATCCTTTCTCTGACGAATTTGTATGGTAAATCACCTTTTCATGTTTAAAGTCCGTGGTAATGTACGCTCCACAGCATTTACATGCATTTCTTCCAAACATAAAATAATTTTCTTGTGAACGCATACTACATTTACATATGCACATATATGTGTCCATTTACATGAGTATATTTGAAGCATGTGAACAGCACAACGGGCGAAACTGCGCTCAACGAAGTAAAACATATGGTTTGCAAAATCTGCTCTACAACTGAAACTGTTTTTGAAAGATCAGCTGACCAGATTTGCTGACGTAGCTCATGTGCGTCGCCGTGTTCCGATGGTGTGGATTGTTGTCGAACTGCTTTAAGTATCTTATTTCATAAACTGGTCCCAGTGCGATTACATCACATCTACTCTTGAAGATTCAATTATTTACAGATCGCCACTATCTACCTGGAATATTGCTGAGTGCGGCGTAAAACTAAACTCACTCACCCACTCTGTTCATTCTGCTGTCATTATCATCGTTACCGCTTGAGTAACTTTGAGGTAAAAGCGTTGGTTCATGGAAGCCCGGGTTCAATTCTCAGCAGGTGAAGCACATTTTTGTAGTTCCCCTCCGTGTTATGCTTGGATATTGCTAAAATGGTATAAAAACACTTTTCACTCATTATTGCCAAATTTCGCTCCGTTTGAGCTACCACATTTGCTGATGCGATGAAGTCTAGCTGTCGACGAATTTGCCAAGATAAACATATTCATTCAAAGATGTAATAACCCGTGAAGATTTGTGTTAGAATTGGTCCATAGGAACCCATGCTTGTCGTAAGAGGCGAATAACGGGACCAATTGCGCAGACCGATGCTCGTGATGATAATCAGTGGATTGGGGCGGCGGGGTAGCCTAGTGGTTAAACCGTTCGCTCGTCACGCCGGACATGGGTCCGATTCTCATCATGGGTACAATGTGTGAAGCCCATTTCTGGTGTCCCCCGCCGTGATATTGCTGGAATATTGCTAAAAGCGGCGTAAAGCTAAACTCACTCACTCACTAATCAATGGATTGTCCCGTCTAAACTCGATTACTTACAGACTGTCGTATATCTGAGTGCGGCGTTAAACAACAAACAAAACACAACAAACAAACAAAAAACAACAAACAAACAAAAACAAACAAAGATGTAATAGCGTATTAGAGTATTACTAATCTTGTTCCCCGTATGTTTCACATGTGTCAAGTTGACTGACACTCTATCAACTGATCTAGGAGGCTACTGGAGGCAGCATGTCCCAGTGACTGTCACTACAACGGTCGCTGCCAAACCAACACCTGCCATTGCTATGCTGGCTTCCAAGGATCGGACTGCAGCACTGATTGTGGATGTCAAGGCCATGGCACATGCGCACATGGTGAGATGATAAGTTGCTGAAAGGAGGTCATTACACGGAACAGTTTTAAAAACTTTAACCCATTTCTGAGACACGTTAAAAAGCATTACAGTGACTAAAGTATGGGTGATGATAACTTGAAGGACATATACTACCAACTAACCCTCATCCGCCATTCCTCCGTGATATTATAATTATGTCATCAAATATTTTAATGTAAACGTGTATTTGATTTATAGTTTGAAACAATTTATATCTTTAAATTCAACTCGTTTTAGTTAAACAATACATACATTTCGTATGCTCTGTGTGGATTATGAGTAGTAGCAATTCTATGCTCATGATGTCAATCACTAGTGTTTCTGGTCCGGATTCCACCGTTTACTGACAATCGTTATATAGCTGGAATATTGCCGAGTGTGGAGTTAAGCAACCCATTTTCAATCAATCTTTATTTTAGTACTTAAAAAGGCCACAGGCCTGTAGTACATTTAGAGTTTACATGAGTAGATAGAAGTCATTTATATTGTAATATTGATGTAGTAGTATCTGTTAATAGTGAAATTAATGTTCTTACACTTGGATGCTGATAATAGTATGGCTTTAAGTAGTTCGTTCGTATAGTCGTATAAACAGGACAGATTAGAAGGAAAAGTAGTTCATCCTCAACACATTTTAAACCCACCATGTCTTCTGTCGGTTTCTTACAAGTGAGGGGTGGTGGGGTAGCCTAATGGTTAAAGCGTTGGCTCGTCACGCCGAAGACCCGGGTTCGAATCCCCACATGGGCACAATGTGTGAAGCCCATTTCTGGTGTCCCCCGCCGTGATGTTGCTTGAATATTGCTAAAAGCGGCGTAAAACCAAACTCAGTCAGTCATTCAGCCTTACAAGTGAAGATCCGGGTTAGAATGGACCTTCAGCAACCCATGCTTGTCGTTAGAGGCGACTAACAGATCGGGTGGTCAGGCTCTCTGAAGTGGTTGACACATGTCATCGTATTCCAATTGCGTAGATCGATGCTCATGCTGTTGACCACTGGATTGCCTGGTCCAGACTAGATTATTACCATACAGATGGTTGAGTGCGGCGTAAATAAACAAACAAAACAAACAACAACAACAACAACAACAACAAAACAGTCGGTTTTTTGTGTACATGTGTTCTTTTGAACAAGAACCCTGTGAGATCATTACAACTAAAACCATATTGCACATACAGAGTTAAAATTGATGGTAGCATCAGCCTGATTCCTTGTAGTGACCATATTGGAAATATCAGTGATCAAACCTACGTGTGGTTTGTTGCAATGATAGGAGTATCCACATCGCGACTGAAAGCAAAAGTCGACAATGTCAGCGTTGTCTTACTTACCATTCCATGTTTCTCTGATTCCAAGACGGTACCTGCCAGTGCGAGACAGGTTGGAGATGGAACGGAGCTCAGAGGAAGTGTGTATGGGACTGCCATTGCCAGAACGGTTGGTAAAGGTTACCAAGCGCTTTCCCATAGATTTCTATAGCAACGTTATATTTTTAATAAAAAATCCAGGCACAGCTGGCTTTTAAACTAATAAATAACAGAAACCAGCGTAGCCAACTCGTTTTCCGAGTACATTTCAACCCCAGTTCCCCTACATGAAAATATCTGTATTTGATTCGGGTATCAAATCATGATTTGATTCGGGTATCAGAAGGGATATCACATGCATCATATCAGTGAATATATACAAAGTAGCAGCATGTGTTTATTGTATATAAAACCAAGCCATTCTGGCGAGAGGCGAAAATTGCAAAGTTTGCTTTTGATTGTTTTCATTTCGTGATTCTATTTCCGTAGTGAAGGCAATAGCAACGTTTAGATAAGCTTTATACAGTTTATATACAGTACTTATGTACTGCCAAAGCATAATTTCTTACTATGAATGATCCCCAGTGTGGACACAAAAATAGATATGCTTCATTGGAATTTGTATACGAGAACATGGAACTCTTCGATACCATTCTTCTGATCAGAGGCACAATCACTGGTATCCCAGTCCTCGATGATGTTTCAATTCCCTATGACGAGTAGAGTCCCTCAGGCGTGCCTGGATCCGGTTATTGCAGATATGGAGATATTGTAGATATGCCCTTGCTTATGCGTGTCGTCAAAGTGATAAGTGTCTGAGATCTGCATCTCTGAGAGTTTTGACCTCCCCAATACGGGGTCACGGATAGCATAGTCATCTGCATCCTCGATAATCTCCAGGGAATACGTTCCGATAAATCTCCATTAGTATCCTGGATGCATCTACGGTGCGGCTCGATTTGCTGGCTTTTTATCCAATCAGGTGTCTACGCTTGAAAGTTGAGCGTACCAATCGCAAGGTTTCAATCATAGCTCACTTTCGCTTCTTTTATCTAACCGATTAAATTTGGCAACACAATTGTTGCGTAGGTACCCTGAAGAGGTTGACGGAGTTCTTGCATATATCTTTTGAAAGTTTCAGACCTGTCAATTTATCTTTATGTCTGTATGAGTCGCACAGCGAGCAAAGCTTTGCTGCCGCTTGGTAACGGATCATTACACCCCAAACACGTTCACCACAGCACAGTTCACCCCCAAGTCCTTTCACCCGGGTGTTCCACCCCATACAGTTTCACCCCATTTAGAAGTTGTTTCACCCCAGCAAAAAATATTTATATTATTATCAAATATAAAATTGTTTCAATATTTTATTCATCTATGTATAGTGTGGAAACAGCATATTTAGAGTGTTTGAATTATTATATCAGTTCATATTGGCTGTGTTGGATCGGGTGAAGTCCTTCAGTGACGATAGCAAGTAGCTGCCTTGGGCAGGAATGACCTTGTGGAGAGGTCCTTGTCTGTGTACTGTGTCCAGAGGTGAAGAAGCTTCTTGTGGATCTTCTAGAATTTCTGCTTATTGTCTCTTGATAGAAGACCATTCTGAACCAGCCGCACTATCGTTTTTACTTGGTCAGCCTCACTTCTCAAGAGTGGCACACGAACATGATGAGATGAGATGAGATTAGATGAGATATAAGCTTAAGTCCAATGTGCCATCTTAACACAGACACCGTGGCATTTACCTGATTGTTGTAAAAAACATGACTTAATTAGGATTAACATATTTAAGCATTAATACCATTCTCATACTCAATTAGTTGGGGTGATACAACTATTGATTAGGGGTGAAACGACCCCTAATGTGGGATGAATTGACCGTTTGAACTTGGGATGAAACAATCCGGGTGAAACGACTGGGGGTGAAACGACCCGGAACCCGGCCGCGGCCGCTATCTTTGTTAACACTGGCAAGCTCGGTTGTAACGGCTTATCTAAATTGGCTACTGTGAGAAGGCGGACCCAGCAAAGGGAAAGGGAGGTAATAAAATTATTTGACCGAGTCGTAGATTTATCGGAACGTATACCCTGAAGATTATCAAGGATGAGTCATCTGATAAGTCGAATCCCTGTTCGTCAATAACATGTGTCTACGTGAGCAGCATATCCGTGCTCGTAGATTACACGTGGTATACGTCTAAGACCTGCCTTACTTCGGGTTTTCCTCCCTCAATAAGCTGACACGTCGTGGTATAACTGGAATACTGATCAAAGCGGCGTTGAACCCCACTCACTCCCTCACTAATACAATAAGCTGATATGCAATAAACTGAAATTCATTTCAAGGTTGAATCAATTCATTCATGAACTATTGTGTTAAATGCGGTAAAATGACATTTGCGGTAAGCAGAGGGATATATCGCACGATACACCCGCAGTCTACTCTCATATACCTACTGAGTACACCCACATACACCTACAATGTATATCTCATTGGCCTACAGAGTACATCCACATACACCTGCAATGTATATCTCATGGGCCTACAGAGTACACCCACATACACCTGCAATGTATATCTCATGGGCCTACAGAGTACACCCACATACACCTACAATGTATATCTCATGGGCCTACAGAGTACACCCACATACACCTACAATGTATATCTCATGGGCCTACAGAGTACACCCACATACACCTACAATGTATATCTCATGGGCCTACAGAGTACACCCACATACACCTACAATGTATATCTCATGGGCCTACAGAGTACACCCACATACACCTACAATGTATATCTCATGGGCCTACAGAGTACACCCACATACACCTGCAATGTATATCTCATGGGCCTACATAGTACACCCACATACACCTACAATGTATATCTCATGGGCCTACAGGGTACACCCACATACACCTACAATGTATATCTCATGGGCCTACAGAGTACACCCACATACACCTACAATGTATATCTCATTGGCCTACTGAGTACACCCACATACACCTACAATGTATATCTCATATACCTACAGAGTACACCCACATACACCTACAATGTATATCTCATGGGCCTACAGAGTACACCCACATACACCTACAATGTATATCTCATGGGCCTACAGGGTACACCCACATACACCTACAATGTATATCTCATGGGCCTACAGAGTACACCCACATACACCTACAATGTATATCGCATATACCTACTGAGTACACCCACATACACCTACAATGTATATCTCATTGGCCTACGGAGTACACCCACATACACCTACAATGTATATCTCATATACCTACTGAGTACACCCACATACACCTACAATGTATATCGCATTGGCCTACAGAGTACACCCACATACACCTACAATGTATATCTCATTGGCCTACAGAGTACACCCACATACACCTACAATGTATATCTCATATACCTACTGAGTACACCCACATACACCTACAATGTATATCGCATTGGCCTACAGAGTACACCCACATACACCTACAATGTATATCTCATTGGCCTACAGAGTACACCCACATACACCTACAATGTATATCCCATGGGCCTACAGAGTACACCCACATACACCTACAATGTATATCTCATTGGCCTACAGAGTACACCCACATACACCTACAATGTATATCTCATGGGCCTACAGAGTACACCCACATACACCTACAATGTATATCTCATGGGCCTACAGAGTACACCCACATACACCTACAATGTATATCTCATGGGCCTACAGAGTACACCCACATACACCTACAATGTATATCTCATTGGCCTACAGAGTTCACCCACATACACCTACAATGTATATCCCATGGGCCTACAGTGTACATCTGTCAACAGGGAAAGGATGTATCGGGCCCGGGGAGTGCGGCTGCACCTACACGTGTAAATATGGCGCCTGTCGTAACGGTCAGTGTGTGTGTTGGGAGGGCTACAAGGGCGACGACTGCTCCCACTACGAGGCCAGCATGTGAGTCGGATTACAGAATGGTTAAATGTGTCCAGTACAAAACCCTTCTTATACCACACGCATTTCATCTTGATAAATTAATTCTGCACATATTACGAGCATTGTTATTGTCATAAAACGTCAAATCTAGCGGAATATACCGTTCAGCTAATATGATTTTTCTGGCAACAAAGTCAACAAGTAAACTGAGGGAGATAGTATTGCTCAAAGTCACAGCAATACCAGCCATCAGTGAAGATCCGGGTTAGAATTGGTCTTCAGTAAACTATGCTTGTCGTAAGGGGCGACTAACGGGATCGGGTGGTCAGGCTCGTTGACTTGGTTAACACATGTCATCGGTCCCCAATTGCGTGGATCGATGCTCATGCTGTTGATCACTGGATGGTCTGTTCCAGACATGATTATATACAGGCCGCCACCATATAGCTGGAGTAGTGCTGAGTGCGGCGTTATACAAACCAAGCTGAACCGTGCTAGTGCTCGAAGAGTCCTTAAAATACCCAAATGGTCACTGGTACATATCATTAATTTGTATTTCGCTGTGCAGAGCTGCGTCCCTTGCGTGTCTGAGCATGCGTTTGTGTACTGGTGCCGTTGTACAAAGCAACTTTAGTGTTTCGCCAGTCGTAAGTCTATGTTATGGTTTGGGAGTTACCATCACCTTAGCGCAAAGAGACCTTTGTACAGCGACACCCTGATTATGAACCTCTGTGTAAGCTTGAGCTGTGTTTCGCCAGTGTTCAAAGTCCACAACAATGAGCTATTCTCATGCAACAAGCACAGACACCTTCTTACACATCATGCTAAAGAAAAGTGTTAAACTGCTTTTCCTTGCCTAAAAAAATCATTTTACGCCGGTTATACCTTCGAGGGCCTGAACAAATGCTGAGGCGACAATTATATATCAAATAGCCAGCTTCGCCTCCAACACTGAAATCTCTTCAAGTTGGAGGAATAACACAGTGATTACTGTGTTAGCTCGTCATGCCGGGGTTCCGGGTTCGATTCCGACACTGGCACAGTGTGTATAGTTCTTTTCGATTCCACCCTCTGTGATATCGTTAAAGTCTCATAGTGAAAACCCATTCACTCACTCACTCACTCAAACATCCCCGCAGCATGATGAACCATGGCGTGTCAGTGGGGATCAACCTCGCCGACAACGACTACTTCAGTCCCGAGGTGAACTTCGTGGACATCCACAAGCAGTCCCAGAGCTGGCTGACACAGAGGGTGGGAAGCAACGCGTGGGACACCAAGGAACAGAGCCACATCCATTGGAGGCCTGACGGGTACCCAGCAAGTCTGCAGCGTAAGGTCATTTCATTAACATCAAGGGGAGGTGAAAGGTGACATAGGTTCTTCCTCTCCTACAGCCTCGTGCATTCAGTGGACGTTTTCGGCTGCTTGTGCTAGTCACGATTACGTTTTTTGATTTTTTTTATCAATGTATAATTCCTCTAGCGCTATGATTACACAATATGCCATTTAGAAAGTGGTCAAGTGGTCTCAGTAAAGTACAGATTCTAGCACTTTTGTTGAGTTGAGTCCCATCCGGGATTCGAACTCACACCCTCTTCCACTATCGCTAGCCAAGGTAACACTGCGTTCCAACTTTTCTGTTTTTGTGGTACGTCATAGTCAGGGGATCGAACCAGTAAAAAACCAAAGAATCAATAAAAATCAAATCGCAAATGATCTCGATTATTGTTGTTTACTATCTATTTCAGCCAATCAGAAGTTGGTTCAACTTGAAATGCGCGGCTTCGCTTCTCACGAACCCTCGGGGCAATACACAATCCTGTATGACGGCGAAGGGGAGGTAGATGTGGGACTAACAGAGCACCACACTGTTCATGATGGAAAAGGTAACATGCATTGATTAAAGGATACGTATGACACGTGTCATGTCTCCCCAATAACTGAAGTTGTGGTGGTGGAATTGGGTTTAACGTCGTGCTTGAGAATATTTCGCTCATATGACGATGTGCATGCGTGTGTATGTGTATGTGCGATTGCTTGTACTAGCTGGTTTTATAGTGCTAGCCCACTGAGATACCATGCCGCAGTGAAGCATGAATATCCCACTCAGACACATTATACTGACTCCCAGCCGACCAGTCCTTGTTGTACCCATTAATGCCGAGCGTCAGGCAGGGACCAACAAGACGCGGTCGGGGATCGAACCCGCGACCTTCCGCACTCCGGGCGGACGCTCTAACCACTACACCACGGAGGCGGTCCCAATAACTGAAGTGGGCGGTGGAGTAGCCTAGTGGTTAAAGCGTCCGCTTGTCACGCCAAAGACCCGGGTTAGATTCCCCACATGGGTGCAATGTGTAAAGCCCATTTCTGATGTCCCCCGCCGTGATGTTGCTAGAATATTGCTGAAAGTAAAACCATACTCACACACTCATTACGAATAACTGAATACACAGTTACGCCCCTTTGCACTCCGCGCACGTTTGACTCTGATTATGATAATTTCCGCGTCATCCCGATACTCGTCGGTTGCATTTAACCTCTACTGCACACGTCACGTTATTACAAAACTGACTCACTGAGATCTTGATTAGAATTGATCTTTAGTTGCATGTATGATGCTCATGCTGTTGATCACTGGATTGTCTTGTCATGACTCGATCATTTATTGCTGAGTGCGGCATTTAACAACACACAAACAATCTCTGGCTCTCTCAATGCAGGGTGATAGCACATCTGACACAGAATAGTGGGTATCATACTTGTCCAAATGAACACATTTTTTTTATTGAGAGTAAAAATTGGGACTTCAAAAGTGTCTCGGTTGTGTTGTCTGCAACAAAATTTTCAAAGAGTAATTTATGGGTTAATATTTATCATACAGCTCGTCAACCATTCATTTGGCATTAGTGAGTGAGTGAGTTTAGTTTTACGCCGCACTCAGCAATATTCCAGCTATATGGCGGCGGTTTGTAATTAATCGAGTCGTGACCAGGTAATCCAGTGATCAACAGCATGAGCATCGATCTGCGCAATTGGGAACCGATGACATGTGTCAACCAAGTTAGCGAACCTGACCACCCGATCCCGTCAGTCGCCTCTAACGACAAGCATAGTCGCCCTTTGCGGCAAGCATGGGTTGCTGAAGACCTATTCTACCCCGGATCTTCACGGGTCTCATTTTGCATTAGGGGCGGTTGGGTAGCCTAGTGGTTACACTCGTCACGCTGATGGCCCGGGTTCGATTTCCCCACATATACAGGTACAGTCTGTGGGTAAAATTTCTGGAATACTGCTAGTAGCAGCGTAAAATCATTTTCACTCACTCGCTCACCCAAACCCACTCACTCACTCACAACTCATTTGGTTTAAAGGATAACGACAATTACTGAATTGTGAATCATCTCCGTACTTCGATTTTCTAGGTAGGTTAGTGGTCAACATGCCCAAAATCGGCGATGGGGGTTTCACAATAGTAGTTCTGAGAACAAATCCCAGGAACCCGATCCACAACATCCGGGTACTTCCTCCAGGATACGAGTACGTGTACGAGAGGTTTCCCCTTTCATCCCGTCTTCTTAGAGAACCTCAAAAGATTCTCGGAGATCAGATTCATGGACTTCATGAAAACCAACGCCCATGAGGTAAATAAATGCAGTGAAATGGAACATATGCTATATTTGGAATTTAACCATTTTGTAAACATTTAAAGTTTGAACTCCTCATGTAATTCAAAACTCATAGTTTCACGAGGACGATGATCCTCCTCATAATGGTTAAACACGACTTTCACCATATGCAATAATCCACCATAGACTGTATTGAAATAGCTGGAATAGTTGGGAAGAAGAGGATGTTAACTCACTCACTTCACGTTCCAGCCCGAGCCGACGACTTGGACGACACGCCGCAAGACTGACTACTACTCACAACAGGGTCCGTACGGAGCCGCAGTGGAGCATATGATACGCCTGGCAAACACTCTTGGAGCCAACCCCTGGTTCAACATGCCTCATGCGGCAGATGACGACTATATCAGGAACTTTGCACTACTTGTAAAGAAGGATCTAAGGCCTGACCTAAAGGTAGGAATTCTGCTTTACTGAAAGAAATCTGTTGGGTAGCTAGAACTTTGCACTACTTGTAAAGAAGGTGAGGTGAGGTGAAATTGGGTTTTACGTCGTACTTGAGAATATTTCGCTCATATGACGATTGTAAAGAAGGATCTAAGGGCTGACCTAAAGGTAGGATTTGAATACAACCTATTTATCGTAGTGTGCATCGAGTAAATCTTGTGTTTATCCAGGTGTACATCGTGTACATCATGTGTTTATCCCGGTGTACATCCTGTGTTTATCCAGGTGTGCATCGAGTACATCCTGTGTTTATCCAGGTGTACATCGAGTACATCCTGTGTTTATTCAGGTGTACATCGAGTACAACCTGTATGTATCCAGGTGTGCATATCGTGCATCTTGTGTTTATCCAGGTGTGCATCGAGCACATCCTGTGTTTAAACAGGTGTCCATCGAGTACATCTTGTGTTATCCAGGTGTGCATTGAGTACGTCCAGTGTTTATCCAGATGCAAATACAGTACATCTTGTGTTTATCTAAGTTACATCGTGCACATCCTGTGTTTATCCAGGCGTATATCAAGCATATATTGTGTGTATCAAGGAGTACATATAGTACATCCTGTTTTATCCAGATGCACACACAGTACATCTTGTGTTTATTCAGGTATACATCCTGTGTTTATCCAGGTGTACATCGAGTGGATCCTGTGTTTATCCAGGTGTACATCGAGTACATCTTGCGTGAATCCAACTGTATATCGAACACACATTGTGTTTATCTAGATGCCCATACAGTACATCCTCTGTTCATCCATGTGTGCATCGAGTTCATGCTTTGTTATCCAGGCGTATATTGAATACAGCCTGTTTATCCAGGTGTGCATCGAGTGCATCCTGTGTTTATCCAGGTGTACATCGAGTACATCCTGTGTTTATCCAGGTGTACATCGAGTACATCTTGTGTGAATCCAACTGTATATCGAACACACATTGTGTTTATCTAGATGCCCATACAGTACATTCTCTGTTCATCCATGTGTGCATCGAGTTCATGCTTTGTTATCCAGGCGTATATTGAATACAGCCTGTTTATCCAGGTGTGCATCGAGTGCATCCTGTGTTTATCCAGGTGTGCATCGAGTGCATCCTGTGTTTATCCAGGTGTACATCGAGTACATCTTGTGTGAATCCAACTGTATATCGAACACACATTGTGTTTATCTAGATGCCCATACAGTACATTCTCTGTTCATCCATGTGTGCATCGAGTTCATGCTTTGTAATCCAGGCGTATATTGAATACAGCCTGTTTATCAAGGTGTGCATCGAGTGCATCTTATGTTTATCTAGGTGTACATCGTGTACATCCTGTGTTTATCTAGGTGTACATCCAGTGTATATTCAGGTGTACATCGTGCACAACCTGTGTTTATCCAGGCGTATATCGGGCATATATTGTGAATCCAGGTGTACATACAGTACATTTTGTTAATCAAGGTGTACGTAGAGTACATTCTGTTTATCCAGGTGTACATAGAATACAAAGAAATTTAGGCTATCACTAGCAAGATTCCGGTGTTCATGTCATGATTTGTTGATTGAAAGCAGTGGATATAAAAACGTTATAAAAGACGATAGAATATGTACATTTGTACCTGAAATGAAATTGAAGATGAATATCACTTTCTTCTCATCTGTCCATCGTATAATTCAATACGCTGTAAATATATCAAAAGGTATTACTATGTCCATCCAAATATAAAATTCTCTACTCTACTACAAAATTTACAAATTCTTGCCATGTTCATTCACTCTGCAATGTTGTATAGAACAAAAGTTTTATCACTGTGATGGAAATATATCTATTTATGTAATTCCCCATCATAACTGTATATGTACTATAGGCCTGTGGCCTCTTCAGTACGAAATAAAGATTTACTGGTTGATTGATAGAGTACATTGTGTTTATCCAGGTGTACATAGAGTACATTGTGTTTGTCCAGGTGTACATCGAGTACATTGTGTTTATACAGGTGTACATAGGGTACATTGTGTTTATCCAGGTGTACATCGAGTACATTGTGTTTATCCAGGTGTACATAGATTACATTGTGTTTATCCAGGTGTACATCGACTACATTGTGTTTATCCAGGTGTACATCGAGTACATTGTGTTTATCCAGGTGTACATCGAGTACATTGTGTTTATCCAGGTGTACATTGAGTACATTGTGTTTATCCAGGTGTACATAGGGTACATTGTGTTTGTCCAGGTGTACATCGACTACATTGTGTTTATCCAGGTGTACATAGGGTACATTGTGTTTATCCAGGTGTACATCGAGTACAGTGTGTTTATCCAGGTGTACATAGAGTAAATTGTGTTTATCCAGATGTACATCGAGTTCATTCAGTTTGTGTTTATCCAGGTGTACACAGGGTACATTGTGTTTATCCAAGTGTACATCGAGTACGTTCAGTTTGTGTTTATCCAGGTGTACATAGGGTACATTGTGTTTATCCAGGTGTACATCTAGTACATTGTATTTATCCAGGTGTACATCGAGTACTCTAACGAGGTGTGGAACCCTATCTTCCGTCAACACGCCTATGCCATGGAGCAGGGCACGAAGCTGAACCTGGACCCGGCAGGCTGGAAGGCGGGGATGAAGTTCTACAGTAGGAGGGCCACACAGGTGGCAGACATATGGCGTCAGGTAATAACTAAGTGAACTCCACATTACATGTCGTGCAGACAACATCATGAACAGAACTGTCACAGGATGACATGTGAGGTGCATCAAGTTGGCTGCTCTGTGTTCACATACTGTAATCAAATCTCCGCAATTAGTTTTGATGCTGACCCAGCAAAGAAACATACAACGAAAGGCAAAACAAAAATATGCAAAGTCTTTGAACGTCATTTAGAAGTGAAACGCATAAAGGCGAACATTTATGGATGTCAACTTCTTTATTTTGACGAACATGACGTATATTCTTACTCCTTCATCAGGTGAATGAAAAACTAGGAACAGTTAACTATATAAAAACATGCGAAACAACAACAGTGATTACATAACAAGGAAAGCCAGTAGGTTTTGGCGCTGATTGGTAATGGACAAATAGATATATTATTAATCCAGTCATCAATGAGTTACCATGAATAAATTATGTCCAAAGAAAGGTAAAATAATTAATAGAATCCGTACTTAATAATTGTGAGGTGTTTCTGTAAACCAAATAGACCAAATGTTGCAACCCCACCCCTGACCCCTATTGTTTTGAACTTCCACTAAATTCTGAATGAAAACGATCATTGTGTCAAACTGTCTGACTGATTACATTGTTGGAACTATTCCATCCTGTATTAATGAACTGCTCTGGTTATCGAGGTGTACGGATCCATCAGCTCCAGGCTGTATCCAGTGTTCTCCTGGCAGACAGGGTTCCAGGACTACTTCAGGCAGGCTGTCGATGCTGTGGGCAGCAAGATCAGCAGCTTCAAGGCTCTCGCCATCACTGGATACTTCTCATGTAACAAAGTAGCCGATGACCACGTGAGTACATAGTATGGAGTGAGTGATGCTGTGAAAATTTGGTCTGGCCAGACAAGACGTGACAGAACTAGGAAGAGCGAGCTACGGCCTCGATGTAGGATGTCCTCTTATTTGGACCTGTTCTGAAGACGATAGAGGCTCTGGGAACAAGTGTCTTGTTTGCAGTATACCGTACAAAGCCTGTAAACCTACACTAAACACCGAATCCTTTCGCGTTGTTCTCGCAGTTTCAAACTACCCGCACTTGATTAAAATTTCCAAATGCCGACCTGATAGGCTACGCTGCTAGGTCTGATGAACCAATCGGAATGCGCGTTACAAACCTGTCTCATTATATGGTTAGAGATAGGGCCCGAAAGTAGGTTACGGCACTTCGCCAGACCTTATGTTGTTTAGTACTTTCGGTGACAAACAACGTCTCATACCTTTTCGAATGGTCTCATGGTTGTCAGTTGACAGTAACGAACGAATAATCCTTGCAGGAATAACAAATTTCCGAGCTAACCATCCCCACATTAGCCAACTATTACGACTGTCAACAGCTGTGACAGTCAAGCATGGTTATACACTTGGTCAGGTCTAGTAAAATCATTTTGGCGGTCGCGCAATTTGGAACCAGAGCTTGTCACCGGAAATCTGGAACCGGAAGTAAGCTGGACCCCGTCACGCATATCGCAAGTTGACGCGCACAAAGAGAGCCGGGAACCCACGAAGTACCCATGAGGTAGCGCCCTCGCAAGACTTGCAGGCCCTATATCCACAACGTAAGGACCAGTTCCATGGTTTATGATAATGTTTTCGAGTAATTCGATATTGAAATACTGACTGACACGCAAAAGTCCTCAAAACTTTTTGAT
This sequence comes from Haliotis rubra, assembly GCF_003918875.1. NCBI lineage: Eukaryota > Metazoa > Mollusca > Gastropoda > Lepetellida > Haliotidae > Haliotis > Haliotis rubra. The sequence goes on from NW_025764964.1 coordinate 142,861, forward strand.
GGAAAGCAGATCTCCATGTTCATTAAAACTGGCCATGGCTTTAGTAGGAAATACGAGGTATCGCCCTTATTCGTTATACTTTCTCCTATGTCGACGTTTAATTGGTTGACAAATCAATGGCCGACAAAATGAGTCGCATGAACGAGAAGAATAGATTCAAGTGTATGTGTGATAATATAACTTTTATCCATATATAACCATATATAAGCGCCTTTGAGCTGCTGAGCTGGATATCGGCGCTATACAAATGTTAGCATGATGATGATGGTGATGATGATGATGGTGATAACTACACACGAAAGAAAGTGTTGAAAACAGGAAGCACAATTTACATGATAATGATAATGTCTTATAATGTTTTATTGCACATGTTTGTTGGTCAAGTTTGATGTAACGTGTTCGTCCTCATGAATGGATTCGAGGGTAGGCTGTCAATATTGAGATATAAAAACGCAGTTTAATTATTGTGAGCAAAGACCACTCGCAGTTTTAGCGAGTAATTCTATAATTAAGATAGTCGTAAGTTAATGTTAATGTATGTCACTTACGACTATCTTAGCGCTAAGAGAGCTTCGAAAATCTAGGCCCTGGTCAATAGTCAAGTTAGCACCGATGTTGCGACAGGACACCCCTGCGCCATGCATGCCAATAACGTGTCATCGTGTCAACATCTTGCCATGAAACAAAAGAATTACAGCATTGTCGTCGTTTGAATCAGTTTAAAAACCTGTAGTCCACATACTGCTTTTATAAAATTAATACCCAGATGTGCTTGGTACCTTCGCAGCACGTGAACATAGCTTTAATGTGCTTTGTATGTTAGGGTATGGTCGTCTGTTTTGACCCAAAATTTTGTTAATTGCACTTGAATTCAGGTGGTGCTAGATCATTGCTCATTTGTAGTATAGAGCTTATGTGAAGGGCGTGGACCATGTACATAACAAATGTATATTCCTCAGGGAGCTGAGATGATCCACATGTCGATGGCCCAGATACAACAGTACTGCAAGAACGAGCTTCCAGCCATGCAGAAGTCCTTCGAGTACTTCATGAATTTAGCCAAGGTAGTGTCATGGATCTGGTCGTTCTGTCAGTCACACAGTAGTACGTGTAGGAGGTCAGATTTAAAACTGATCTGAAGCAAATATCAACAATAATGGTGATAATGAGTTACCTGAATGATACTTACATGTTGGTAATCGTGCTGTAACATTTAATTGCATTTATATACAGGAATGTAGTTATGCCTCTTTTTAATTTTCGTAAAAACTAATCTTTTAAAAGTATTGCCTGTCGGGTGACATTAAGACACTATATTTTCCTGAAGGATGAGGCCAAAGGTAGAAAGTATTCGCAAGATCAGATCTCTTACATGGTTTCGCAATCTGTCTTTTCAAGATCTGACCAACTGTCATGGGATTTGAATTCTGTGACCTACAGTGTAGTTCTTTAACTTTGAGCTATGAACATGCCTTTACATTTATATGTTAATTGTCGGATCCGTTAATGAAATAATTAAAATAAACCTATTTTACATTTCTATCACTTTATGCAAATGAATCTTCTTCCATCTCATTCCAGTCATTCCGCCTCCTTTAGCAATATTCCAGCAATTTGACGGCGGGGGACACCAGAAATGGGCACATGTGGGGAATCGAACCCAGGACTAGGGACTCCCCACCGCCCAAATCTTACCTCAGACTTTGACCAGAGTACCGTAGTTATACCATGGGCGTAATCAATCGCTGACAACATTCATATGTTCATAACTGAAACTTATCTGATTAATCTCTTTCCATAGACGCACCACTTGCAGTTAGTGATGTACGAAGGGGGGCCGTCAGTGATGCAGAATAAGGTATTTAACGGTGACGCTTCCAACCAGGCCATCACAGACAAGGCTATCGCCTTCAACAGGGACAGCCATATCGAACAGCCCCTTACAGACGTCATGAACCTCTGGTATAGCACCGTCACCCAGAATACCAGCAATAAATACCCAGGTAGGTTCCTTATGACTGAGTGAACGTTGTTTCAAGATGAGTATTTATTGAGTATGGTTTTACGCAGCTTTTAGTAATATTCCGGCAATATCACGGCTTGGGACACCAGAAATGGGCTTCACACTTTGTACCCTTGTGGGGAATAGAACCCGGGTCTTGGGCGTGACGAGCGAACGCTTTAACCACAAGGCTACACCACCGCCCATCGATATGAGTGAAGTAGTGGTGTGTGGCATCAAAATCAGCACTGATCGGCAAGTTTGCTGGGATTTACTGATACATTGATACATCCAGTCCGATCATAATCTATAATAGTCCTTTCTCACCTCCTTCTTGTATTCCCGAGTGTTTGGTAAATTGTTCATGTAACACACTTCCATGTGTTTGTGGACAACACAGCATCTGCAGCCAAATCTCTTGTAGACAGGTCCCCATCAGTCTGTGCTTGCTTTGTTTGTTGTTTCACGCCGGACCCAGCAATATTCCAGCTATATGGCGACGGTCTGTAAATAATCGAGACTGGACCACACAATTAAGTGATCAGCAGTATGAGTATCGATCTACGCAACTGAGATTCGATGACATGTGTCAAACAAGTAAGCGAGCGTGACAACCCGGCCCCGTTAGTCGCCTCTTACACGATACTGGATCAAGTGGATAGAGACAGTTGACATTGTAGATTGCATGTCGTCACATTCTGAATGGATGGGACGTTGAGCTATCAGTGCTGTGGTAGTCTAGTTGTTAGGGGTGGGTATTGCAGAGAATTTTCACACTGCGATATATTGCGATGCGAAAGCATATATTGCGATATGTATTGCAATATATTGCAAATAGTATTTTTAAACAAAAAACTACCTATAATCGAGTTAATGCTTGATATATAAAGCATGAACACAACAAAATCACAATGCTTGATTAAGCTTTATTAGAAACTTTTAATCATGACAAAATATAAATGTAAATAATATTTGGCACAAATGAAACAAGAAAATATCCGAAGATTTCCTGTAAACCGGTTATATTGCGCAGCCCTACTAGTTGTTAAAACTTTTCTCATCACACCCAAGTCCCGGGTTCGATCCCCCAACTCCCTAGAATGCGTGAAGCCGATTTCTGGTGCGGCGGAAGACCTCACTCACTCACTCATTCACTCTTAATCAAGGTCATCTTCCTACAGATTGAAGAAAACTAAATGAGACGTTACACCATACTCCAAAATAGTGAAAGACACCCTTATATATCTTATTGGCATGGCAGATAAACTGTAGTAATGAAAGAATCGGATGGCACTCAATGTTTCAGCGTTATATATAGACAGTGAACCAGATAGAACCTTCATGGCATAAACAGGAAAGACGTTGACAACGACGACTCTGTTTCAGGCGGCCTGTTCAACTACTTCTCCTACACGTCCACCCCCAGCAAGTACGGCAGCTGGGGCATCCTGGAATACACCGGCCAGGACCCCAACACCGTCCCCAAGTTCAGAGCCGTACAGAAGTTCATAACTGACCATTACAAAAATAACGTTCTCGGGCCGAAGTGCAGCTTTGTTAATAATGGGGCGCTGGCCTATGGGTGTTTTCAACACGCGCCCGGGAACTTCCAGTGTGGTCAGACTAGCGACAGTGGCAGGACGTGGAGTGTAAGACTTAATTCCAAATTATTCAAAACATACATTCTTCATTCTATCTCATCCCGTCTGCCACCAAGTAATCAGAAATGTCGTCATCGTTAACTCGTCGTATATTGAGAACATCTCGTCATCTAGTGTAAGGTGAATTGTTTTTGTAGGTGCCGATAAATGAACTGTGGTCTGCAAACGATGATTCGATTCGGTCACAAATTTGAGTTAACAAATTTTCACTTTGAACTAAGAAATACATAAAAACACTCAAATGCTTGCTGTGTCTGTGAATATATTGTAACAAGGTTCCACTTTTACATAAAGCATACCCGTGCTTAGGTGTACTTGTGAAAACATTGAAGCGGTGCCTATTGTGAGAGAATTGTTTTGAGTTATGAGTCGTTGTCCGAATCTTGGGCGCATTCCATAGTATAGTATGACCAGAAATTATTGAGAATTTTAGGAATATGTTTAATTGGATTTCTAGTATAAACAACCTTGACCAGCTATCAAGTGCTTGGTTTCATTCAAGAGAGACAACTCCGTTAATCCTTTTTTCATTAGTTTGTGAAGAGTTATCCCCCTTCGTTTACTTGCTAGCAGACGACATTTTCAGTGATCCTCAGTATGGATGATGTAGAGAGAAGGAAGTTGATTTTAGAGTATTATAACAAGGACATCAGATCAGCTAAAGTGATTTCGAGTAGAACAGGTATCCCTTTATCCACTATTTATCGTGTTTTGAATATTATAGGCCCAGAAAATTGACTGTCAGTGACAGGAGGCGGCTTGGTATTCTTGTTTCTAAAAAATAAACGATGGAGTTTAGAAAACTTAAGGCTGGATATGATTGATGGAGGAACTGTTGCTGGAGACAATTAGAACTGAGCTGCATGCAATGGGTTGGCAGAAAAGTCGAGGAATTCCAGCGCCCAAAGTACAGTCCGAAATTTAACGTGTGAGTTGGCATATCTGTGTTAGGGGCAACGCCTCTCTGTGTATTTGAAGGGAATATGAACACTGAGCAGTCCACAGATATTCTCGAGGGACATTTACTTCCATCTGCTCACGTGTTCTATGGAAATTTTGGGATTTTCCAGCAGGACAACGACCCAAAACATCGTCCAAAGCGTGGTTTTCTGTTTTCAATTTAAATGGATTTGTTTTATCACAAGTATATATACCCAAAGAACTTAGTTAAGCACCCAATGGCATATCTCACGATTGAATGAGCCCCGATCTTAACCCTTTGGAGCTTATCTGGGACATGATTTGTCGTCGTGTGCATTAAAGGGATCCTCCTGTACAGAACCTGACCCAGTTGGAGCCTTGCTGTGCAGTCATATGGAGGTTACACTCGATATGGACCTTGAATCGTGTACGACACGCAAAATGATATTTTGGATGTGGTTTCGGACCCAAAATATGACATTATTAGATTTGCCAAGCTATAGCCCTGACCTAAATCCAATAGAAAATGTTTGGGGACTTATGAAGGAAAGTGTCAATAAGAAAAATCTGACAAATATTGCTGAAATGAAAGAAGAGGTGGTCCGATATTGGGACAGCATGGGCCACAACTTTCTAAGTTCTTTGATAAGTAGTATGCCCCGCCGCATTGAAGCCTGCATTGCTGCCCATGGTGACTTGACAAAATACTAACTGTTCACCTGTCTTTGAATCTGGAGTTATGTTCTGCTAATATTCACATTTAATACGTGAGTAATGAGTGAAAAAAATAACAAAAATTACAATCTTTAAATTCTCAATAATTTCTGGTTGTACTGTATATGAATGCAGGATTATTTCTAATTACATGCTCATTTTCGCAAAACATCAACATATTGAACTTTTGAAGAGTAGGGTTTACATACAATTAGTATTTAGCCGGTTACAACTGTTTCCCAAGATCATCATACATCTGCCACACTAACAAAAATGGAATTCACTTTCGAGGTAATCCTGTTTACAAGTACAGCATGTAATCTGGTCACGAGGGGTTTTATCATATCTTCCAGACACAGTATGCAGTGTATGGGAACTATATCTAAATCATTTACACCGAGTGGTAGTGATAAGAAATCTTAGAAAATAAAAAGAGCCCTTAATCCACGAATCTTACAATTCTAACATCCATTGCCGTAGTTTGCTCTAACGTCGTGCTTGTTGTTTGCAGCATCAATCGAACAATTATAGGTTTTGTTCATTTTTAGTTTTACATTAAAATACTTTTGTAGACTTACCCATCTGTGGGTCAGAAGCACATGGAGTACATGGTCCTTGACGGATTCGACCCCCAAAGTCGTCACCTGTATATCCGCCACGTGAACACCCTTGGGGCCAACACACACCACGTGTACAACACCCAGACACGGTCATGGTCGACGTGAGTTTAATGTTTATGTTTCATCGTTCTACTGAGATCACAAAAACATCTCCAACCGCAAGCTGTCAGATTGAGTTCATCAAATTGTACGCAGGACACGTTTCAAGAAGGCAAACAAATGCTGTCTTTATAGGACATTTACTACATGGTAACACTCGATAAGGTATATTGAATTGGAAATCTGATCATCTGACAAATTGCTGAAGACGATGTTGCTACTCAAATTACCGAACTGGATCAAGGTACGTTCACACGTTGCGACTTGGCGTAATAACTTGTCGCACAGTGTAATCGTCAGAACACCCTTATCGTAACGATGTAAAATCTCACACAGCTATTGCAGCCGAGTTGTAAGACATAGGATTTGTCTTAATTCCTACTTCAAGTCTAAAGCTCTCGGCCTGTCAAATCCCTTAGATGTGTGTTCAACTTAGAGTGACTTAGAGTCACATTGTTTGTTTTGGCATGATATCGGAGACACGATAGTGTGCCTCACAGTCCCATCACTTTCGACCAACCCTTTGGTGAAGCTGAAGCCCTGAATGAAGTAAGTCTTGGTTTCCCCTGGTGCTGAATCTCCCATATCACAGGGGTTCCTTTTCAATTTGAATGGATTTGTTTTATCACAATTATATATACCCAAAGAGCTTAGTTAAGCACCCAATGGCATATCTCACGATTGAATGAGCCCCGATCTTAACCCTTTGGAGCTTATCTGGGACATGATTTGTCGTCGTGTGCATTAAAGGGATCCTCCTGTACAGAACCTGACCCAGTTGGAGCCTTGCTGTAAGTCATATGGAGGTTACACTCGATATGGACCTTGAATCGTGTACGACACGCAAAATGATATTTTGGATGTTCCCATTCACCAATAAATTCAACATTAAACTTTACAGGGTCATACTCGTACAGATATGGTTTTGTATGAAAATCAGTGGGTTTTTTAAAATGAGCATCAACATGGATTCCAATCATTTTGTCGTTTTGTATGAGTCAAAGGATCAGATACGGGTCAGAAAAACAGTGTTTTCCATAGTGGTCAGCACGAAAAGTTTATATACAGGGAGTGCTTAATTAAGTTCTTTTGTATATATTCAAAAGCTACGGCGTGTATATATTCAAAAACTACGTGTTAGTCTGGAGACACGACTGAAGGAGCTTGACGTTACCAGACTAGAAACTGGACGTTATTTCGCCTGAGAATCCAGTTGTGAACCCACACGGATTTAAGCTCTCGTTTCTACATTGATAGCGAATTTGATATATAGGGAGATCTTAACGCCAGTGTCTCATCTTCACTTGACAAATCCATGTTTTGACGTCATGCGTGAGAATCTCGCGAGGTACGAGTTGAATGTGACGTAAATCTACCCAAACACCAAGTCGCATGCTACAATGTTTCGATACATTGAGTTATTTCTGAATATGAAAGGCGTAAATAGGGAGAAATAAATACGGGTTTAATCATGAATAACTATTTTCAAGTGTCTACAACGGCATTCTCTATTTATTTCAGACAAAACAATTTTGCCTACTATCAGCAGGAGTCGTCTCCCACTGTTTTACCAAGAATGCCCAACGGTGTCTTCGGGGGCCTGAACGCTCATGCCAGTTGTTAGAAAAATTGCTTTTAGTTATAAATCACAGAAAAAACGACGGGATAAATTTTCCTGAAATAATATAAATAAACCTTTTTTTATATTGATTTATTTGGTGTTCTTAGAAATAGTGTTTCCTTTCCTTGAATAAGACTTAAAAAAAAACCCGTTTCCATGAGCATTAGAAATCTTGTCTGTTGTACGATTTCGACTAATACCATGACACCACTAAATGATGATGATGATGATGATGATGATGATGATGATGATGATGATGATGATGATACGCTTAATCAACAGGTAAGAATTATACCTCGAATTCGGATTAGAATGTTTTGTTCGCTTGTTTTCTATATTGTTAAACGCTACATTCCAGGTTTTCTTTTATCAACCAAATCGTTACTGTGAGAAATTTAAACTTTTGAAACATATGCAACTTTCTATACAGATAAGTTAATTCCCTCAATACAGGGGAGAGAACGTTGAATGGCGAAGGCGTGAGTTGAGCTTTGTGGGGACGTAAAATTAGTTGGATTTCGTCGACGAGTGTATTTGTGATAACCTCGACTGTATTCAGTAACACTACGTTTAATACGAACACGCATACAACGTTGTCTATTCGAGTAGTTTACTTTATTTGTACGTTTGCTTTCCAGGGAAGAAGACATGGGTTAAACGACGTTCAAGATTATCTCCCTTGTATAGAGAAGTGCTTACTTGAGTGCGTACGGACTAACGTCGGTTCTATTTCAAACTGGTGGACTCACTGATACAGTACTGTGTTTAAATGTTAATACGCCACTCAGGCATTCAGTATTTCTTAACGACTAGTTTAAATAGTATGTGATATATTCCTTGTTGTCATGCTGTCCTCAGCTTTTAAAGTAACAGTTTGTTCCATATTGCAGGTGTAACTTTAAATTCTAATTCAACTTAGTATGTAACACGAGTTCTGATTGGTCAATGCACGTACATTTCCGACCGTATAATCAGCATATACGGTCGCAATTTGAAAACCGATTCACCAAAACCTTTGAATGTATCCCTACACTATTGGGGTAACGCCGCTTTGCGGGACATTGTCATTTGCAGAAGCCATAGGTCAATTAACTCCCCTCTCCAGCTAAAATGGGTGGAATTGTGTTAAAAAAGACAAAACAGTATCATCAATTTTAAGTTCAAACAACTTACTCGCAACGGGCTGTTGACCCAACACTGTTAGATCATGAAACAAGATTTATGACGTCATTATGAAGCGTGACGTCACCTGCTGTGACGTCATTTGACAACAGAACTGATAATGGCCCGTAGTTGAGGAATCAGCGGGCCGCACATTTCTGTAACTAGAGGGCGGTTTCATCATAATTCCGTCTATTTTATCTATAATACTATGAATAATTCTCATTGTCAGTTTTAGTCTGTGTGCACATAATACACGTGTGTAGTTTGAAAAGGTAACTACTTTTTCTGGCGATGGTGTAAGTTCAAGGAGTGATATGATTAACCTTTGATCTAGAGGAACTTTGACCTGGTTTAAATAATGAATTTCTTTCACGAAAAAACAACGTAAAACGAGTTGAATTAGAATGGGGATAACTGTACTGTGTTTAACGAATTGGGGACGTATACTGGTGGTTATACAGCCGCAAATGTAGTTGTATCGGCGACACGCAAGCGGAGCCGATATAACTAAATTTGCGGCTATATAACCACCGGTATACGTCCCCAATTCGTCAAACACAGTACAGTTATCCCCTAATTTTCACACACTCCCTCAGACTTAACAATTTCGGCTGTGATGACAAAAATGATTAAATTAGGGCATACTCAGCAGTCATTTTATAGCTACATGGTATTGTATTTGCAATACTTGATAGTAATACTGCAAAGGCGTTGATGTGATCATTATTGAACCTAAAATGTCTGTATTGTGAGGCAGTGAAACAAGACTTCGGGTGTTGTTATCGCATAGGAATATAATTCCGGTAGACATATCGAGTAGACCGGAGGAAATATCTTGAGGTTGAAATAATTTCCTGTAATGAAATGTTACTGTTCGATTGGTGACAAAATAGTATCAGATTAAAACACTGTCGTGTGGAACAATGATCAGCATCGTGTGGTTAACGAATCTTTTGTGTAGTGAATGAATGACTTTTTCGTTTAGTGTCTAGCGTGTATACAATTATTAATCATTTCCCTAATTTGTATTTTTAGAGAGCATAGCAACACATGCAGAATATTAACTCTGGTATTAAATGTGTCACTTGGGACGTTTAGCGTTAATTGCTTATTCTACCATGGCTACCAAGTTATGATATAACAAACCAGGCTCAAATTTCGAAGTGTAGTAGAGTTAAACACGTATCATTCAGAGTTCAGAAAGTGTCTGGGCCGATTTAGGTCCATAGTTAATCGATATGACCACATTTTCTTGAACATTGATTGTCGTTCATTTTGAACGTAGTGATTCGTCGCTCATTAATTGTACCCGTTCATCTAGTTATATTACTTGCCAACGCTAATAGATATTTAAGTAATATTTATTAATAACACAAAGAAATATTTCGTTTTTTAGATTTCTAAAATATAATAGTAAGTGAGTTTAGTTCTACGTCACCCTCAGCAATATTCCAGCTATATGGCGGCGGTCTGTAAATAATCGAGTCTGGACCAGACAATCCAGTGATCAGTAGCATGAGTATCGATCTACGCAAGTGGGAACGGATGACATGTGTCAACCAAGTCAGCGAGCCTGACCACCCGATCCCGTTAGTCGCCTCTATAAAAAGCATGAGATAAAAACAACATGAGTTTGTCCGTAAAACAACTTCAATACCAAACATCCGATGATCGGAGTCCTTGAAAATAAAAAGGGAGATAAACTCTTGAATCCCTGGCACGCCATGTCCCTCCCCACAGTCACTATACAAGGTGTCAACGTTAACCACTATAAGGAAATGGCGAATGCATGTGGTTATATCCATCCAGGTCAGAATTGCTCTTCTGCAAGTCATGCTTGTCGTAAGAGGTGAATAACGGGATCAGGTGGTCAGACTCGCTGACTTGGTTAACACAATGTCATGTCATCGTATCCCAAATACGTAGGTCGATGCTCATGATGTTGATCACTGGTTTGCCTGGTCCGGATTATTTCCGACATACAGATGGAATATTGCTGCGTGCGGCGTTAAACAACCAACAAAAAACCAGTAATTATGCCTCTGGGTCCGAGAAGATCAGATATGCCTTTAAAACCTCCATTTAAAAAAACCCCACTTCGGTGAGGTGAGGTGAGGTGAGGTGAAATTGGGTTTTACGTCGTTCTTGAGAATACTTCACTCATATGACGACGTGCATGCGTGTGTATGTGTATGTGCGGCTTCTTGTACTAGCCCACACTTAAGCTGGTTTTATAGTGCTAGCCCACTGAGATACCATGAGATACTTCAGAGGGGGTCGCTATCTTATTTAGTAATAATTTTGAACATGCAATACACAAAGTTTGTAAAGACGAAATTGGAAATTTTATTATATTAGACACCACTATTGACGGCATAAGGATGACTTTAGCAAATGTATACGGCCCCAATTCCGATAATCCTCTATTTTACACATCTTTATTTAAGAAAATAGTAGACATGGGCAATGATTCTATCGCGATATGCGGCGACTGGAATCTTGTACTTGATCCATCAATAGAACTTGAAAATTATAAGCATACTAACAATCCTCAAGCCCGCAAGATAGTATTAGACAAAACTGAAGTATTGAATCTTATAGATGCTTGGAGAGAACTAAACCCAGATTTGAAGAAATACATGTGGTGGAAAAGAAATCCACGACAACAGGCTAGACTGGACTTTTTCTTAATAACAGAGAACTTATTTAACATTACTTCAAAAGCCACTATCCAACCGGGCTATAAATCAGACCATTCCGCTATTACTCTTTCGTTGTCTACATGTAAAAATAAAGAAAAGGGCCGTGGATACTGGAAATTGAATGCCTCTTTACTAAGAAACGAAGATTACATTAAAGTAGTGTCAGACTTATTGGAGGAAACGAAACTTGAATACGCACACACTAAATACACAGCCGCGGAGACAAAAGGTATCAGTGATGAAAATATTAAGCTCACTATCAGTGATCAACTGTTTTTAGAAACATTTTTAATGAAAGTCAGAGGAAAAACTATATCGTTTGCTTCGTTCTTGAAGAAAGACAGACAAAAATATCTTAAACGGTTAGAAGAAAGTATTGCCGAAGAAGACGAAATAAGAAACGATTTTCAAAATGTCAGCGAACTGACCTTTGCTAAACTATCCAAGACCAAAATAGAACTCGAAAAATTAAAAGAAGAAGAAATAAGAGGAACCCAAGTACGAAATAGAATCCAGTGGTACGAAGAAGGCGAGAAACCGACAAATTACTTCTGCCACTTAGAAAATAGAAACTATACTAATAAACTCATTAACACAGTCGTAAACGATCATGGCATAGAAATAACTGATGGACAAGAAATAATTAAAGAACAGAAATTATTCTACGAAAATCTTTATAAAGCGGCAGATGAAGTAAGCCCAGAAAGCAAAAGGTTTTTTTTTTCGATCTTGTTACACCATGTTTAGATAAAGATTTATCCGAGGAATTAGATGCAGACATAACCATAAATGAAATTGCTCTTGCCATAAAATCAATGAAAAATAATAAAAGTCCGGGCCTAGACGGTTTTCCTATAGAATTTTTCAAGTTTTTTTGGAAAGATATCAAAACATAGGTTCACCGTTATATTAAGGAAATCTTCAATAACAATTATCTCAGTACAACAATGAATAGAGGAGTGATCACTTGTATCCCTAAATTAAACAAAGACCGAAGATTCCTTAAGAACTGGCGACCTATTTCTCTCTTCAACGTTCTATACAAAATCGTTAGCACTTCTATCACAAATAGGCTAAAGAAGACATTAAATCTACTCATCAATGAAAATCAAACGGGTTTTATTCCAGGACGATGCATATCAGATAACATAAGACTTCTCTACGATATTATGTTTGAAACTAAGAGATTAAATAAAAAAGCTTTATTAATACTGATTGATTTTGAAAAAGCATTTGACACGGTTTCCAAAGAGTTTATTATGATGGTCCTGAATAAGTTTGGCTTTGGGAACAAATTACAGAAATGGGTTAGTATTTTAATGTCAAATGCAACTTCTTGTATTGTACAAAATGGGCATTTATCTACTTTCTTCGAAAGAGGTTGCAGACAAGGAGACTCAATATCACCGTACTGTATTTGTTTTTGTTCGTTGCAGAAATACTTGGGATTATGACCCGTAGTAATGTCGAAATAAAAGGTGTCACCTTAAATGATATCGAATACATTATAGGTCAGTATGCAGATGATACAGAATTATATTTAGATGGATCAGAAACCTCTCTCAAGGAAGCAATAGATACTCTATCAAGCTTTTATAAAATGTCCGGCCTGAAAATAAACGGTGATAAAACAAAGGCGGTATGGCTCGGATCACTCGCTGGAAGTAAGATAAAACTAACCCTTGACATTAATCTAGATTGGCATGCAGGAAATTTCGACGTATTGGGAATAACACTGAACTCTTCGTTGCAAAACCTGTGGGTCATCAACACTAGAAAAAGACTAGACAACATCAAAAGAATTCTTTCAAAATGGCGTAAACGTAATTTGACTTTGATTGGCAAAATTACTGTAATTAAAACGTTGGCCTTATCAACCATAGTTCACATATTTACCTCCCTTCCAAACCCACCACCCGACTTTATCACAGAATTGAACACTCTCTTTTTTAAGTTTATATGGAACGACAAAAAGGACAAAATAAAACGGATCAACCTTACCCGGAAATATGAAGATGGAGGTCTAAGAATGATTGATATTAAAACATTTATTGAATCATTAAAAAATTCATGTCTAAAAAGATACATCACTAAGCAGAAACAATATGTCCTCTCCGGCTTTCGGTTAGACTATATCTTCCACTTCGGTGCAAATATCCCGTTTTACTTGAAAATACAAAAAACCCTTCTGGAATGATGTTCTAAAGGCGTGGAGTAAATATGTAAAGATCCATTCTGTTAATACTGAGGATATCAACCACATTTTAATGCAACCGCTGTGGTTAAATCAACACTTTCGTGACTCAAACTTTATTATAAAAAACTGGTTTAGCAAAGGTATAGTTTATGTAAAAGACCTCTATGATGAAAACGGATTAATCCCATTCATAAACCTAAAAGCATCATTCAATATAAAGGGTACCATACTTGATTACAATCGCTTAGTACTTAACATCCCAAAGGTATGGAGAACAAGACTGCAAAATGCTAAAATAGACTTTTTGCACGTTAAAACCGTCTGCCCTTGGAACGATATTAATAATCATTGTAAAGGATCGAGACTTCTTTATGATAAACTCATCTCAGCTACCAGCTTCCCGAACGTTTGTAATAAATGGGAAAGAGAACTTGATATATCTATTGACTGGAAATGTATTTTTGCAAGATATAGAAAAGCCATAAGTGATACAAAACTATTAGAATTTCAATACAAATTCTTGCATAGAATAATTTATACCAAAAAAGAACTGTTAAAAATGAAAGTGGTTGACTCCGATTTGTGCGCTTTCTGTGGGACAGAAGGCGAAAATATCGAACATGTGTATATAAAATGCCCATATGTCAAATCCTTCTGGGTCGATTTTAGCAACTATGTTAATATAATATTCGGAAGACATATTGAAATAACAAACAATGACATTCTTCTTTCTTCCTGCGTTGATAGTTTATTAACTCATATGATTATTCTGGCCAAACGGCATATATTTGTTATGAACATCAAAGGGTCTAATCCATGCATTAATTCTTTTTAAGTTACCCTAAAAGACGTCTTCACAATAGAAAAATACACTGCTATTAAAAATGATACATTCAGTCTATTCAACAGAAAATGGAATGTACTGCAAAACATGCCTTAACTATTTTGCCCATGTATTAGCGCTCACGTCTATTGCCGTTTGTATATGTTTGATCACCTGTTACTACCAATGTCAATGTTTATCTTGTTGTAAATGCCGAGTCATTAGCTAGAGTTCTCTCTGTTCCGACCGACACTGTATCTTATCTTGAATGTACTTTAATTATGTAACCCACTGAGTGTAATAAAGAAAAAATTACAAAAAAACAAACTTTCCACTGTACAGGATCCAATGTCCCTTGTCGACGCTCAGTGTATGTCAAAGAGGTTCATGGGATGTGGTTATTGTACTTACATAAAATGTACAAAGATAAGTTTGCTTGTCTGTAAACCCACACGTTTGTGAACAAGATGTTGCAGTATTAGACCACACTAACTACCTAAAGTTAAGTCTACATTTCACAAACGTGTAACTTCTACTGAAACCTGCCACCAAACCATGGCCCCGAGTCTGCGTTTCGGAGATGATTAGATATGCTGTTTAACCTTTTTGACATTATCTTCATGTTCATACACTGATGTCTGCTATAAATGTAATAATAACATTTTCAATACTTCTGCTCTAATGGTTTTTTTTTTCTCTCGTCATGCCAGTTTGCGGCGACTTGGACCGGAGAATAAGTAGACCCAACAATCTGTGGTCCATGTTTGTTTGTTTTAACCGTTGGTTACTGTAACCCTGTGTCCGTGAAACTAATGCCCTACTGACCGCCTCCGTGGCGTAGTGGTTAGAGCGTCCGCCCGGAGAGAGCGGAAGGTCGCGGGTTCGATCCCCGACCGCGTCATACCAAAAGACGTTAAAATATGGTACTTGTTGGTCCCTGTCTGGCGCTCGGCATTAATGGGTACAACAAGGACTGGTCGGTCTTCAGTCTGGGCTAGTACAAGCAGCCGCACATACACATACACACGCATGCACGTCGTCATATGAGCGAAATATTCTCAAGTACGACGTTAAACCCAATTCACCTCAACTAATGCCCTACTAAAACGGAGAGAGTATGATATGGAATGTCATTTATCTCTGAAAACAGTTGATCTGACATATCTAGCTTACACTCTCCCTTTATAACTACAGTGTTCCTGGAGATACATATTTCCTTTGCTGCGCATCGTTGTAAAGTAAACAGAGCGGTGACTTCAGAAGTTTATCTAAGGCCAGGTGTGTGTTATAATATGGGTCGACATGTCTATTTTCGTTTGTTAAAGTAAAAAGTTGTTTAAATACTGCTGCCTCCAGTATGGGTGAATACACGAATACAGAAAATGGGTTAAATAGGTTAACGCGCACTCAGCAACATTTCACCTTCATGGTGTCAGTCTGTAAATACTAGTAATTGATTCTGGACCAGACAATCCAGTGATCAACATCATGAGCATCGATCTCCACAATTGGGAACTGATGACGTGTGTCAACGAGCTTGACCACCCGATCCCGTTAGTCGCCTCTTACGACAAGCATGGGTTGCTGAAGATCAATTCTAACCCGGAGTATGAGGGGTTTAACATGCCTCAACCATGCTCGGTATCATGTAATCAAGACTTGACACAGCAAGGGTTAACTACAGTGTTGCACAGATGTTTGACACTGGGGCCTGGAATAATAGCGATAGTACTGTTAATTTTCTATGCATATTACTATACAGTTTTCATTACAATTATATTAGTTTTATTCAAGTTAAGAGCTGTGGATAGTCGTGTTTTGAGCTAGCAAACTAGTGATTGATATTGTGAACAGCACCCTGAATGCGTTGTTTTGTTTCACTGGGTCTGACGACCCGTACGACAAGCAATATGTTACCGAGGATCTACTTTAAACCAGCTTTACGCAGTCATTCTATATACAGTGAGTGAGTGCGTTTAGTTTTACGCCGCTCTGAACAATATTCCAGCTATATGGCGGCGCTCTGAAAATAATCGAGTCTTGACCAGACAATCCAGTGATCAACAGCATGAGCATCAATCTACGCAATTGGGATACGATGACATGTGTCAGCCAAGTCAGTGAGCCTGACCACCCGATCCCGTTAGTCGGTTCTTACGACAAGCATGGGTTGCTGAAAACCAATTCTAACCCGGATCTTCACGGGTCCTTTATACAGTAAAGACGAACCTCAAGTTACAGAATACGTAACGCCGAATAAAACATAGTCCTTTTAAAATATACAGGGACCAGAAGAATGTTGGTTACAAGAAGAATTAGAAACTTGCGACAAGGTTCTTATTAACGCGCTGAAAATGTGCTATCACGCCATTTCACTCATTCACTCGAAGATCGTGCGTCTGGTATGCAGCTGACTGGGTTTGTTCCAGCAACAGTTTGTGAGTTACTGGTTCGACGTCGTTTTGAACAGTAATCAGTATCACGATAGGGGACACCCGAAATGGGCTTCACACATTGTAACCGTGTGGGAAGTCAAACGCGGTCTTCGGTATGACGAGAGAACGCTTTAACCACTAGGCTACCCTACAGCGTTTGTTAGGGACAGTGACGGGGGAGAAGAAGAATTGGCTTCACACATTGTACTCATGAGGGGAAACGAACCCGGGTCTTCGGTGTGACGAGCGAACACTTTAACCAGTCGTCTACCCCACCGTGCACAGCGTGAGTGCAGCCATCGAGTTTGTCAAAAGGTGCTGAAACAAGGACAATCTTATATTCACACCCACAAGCAAATCCTTATATTAAGATGTATGAACGGAAGCAGTTGTGGTTTCACATGAAGTGTAGTTTTCATGCAAAGAAGCACAAATTCTTAACTACGTACTTGGAGCTGGGAATGTAATACTGACGTACGCGGAACAAGATACGGAGCTGGGTCCCGATCCACACAACGTTCGTAACGCTACGACAATCGTAAGCCAATGATAAACTATAGAGTTTCGGCAGGTCGTAACGTTACGAACGCTTGCAAATTTGGATCCCGATCCACAAAGCGTTCGTAGCACTACGACATCCGTAAGCCTATGATAAACTATAGATTTACGACAGGTCGTAACGTTACAAATGCTTTGTAGATCGGAACCCTGGACCCTGATCTTATGACATGCGCGGGAATTACGTTTTCGTTGCTAACAAAAATATTTTATGCTATAGAAAGAGTGGAGGACAGCAAGAATTGGTCCAATGTAGCCCCAAGCCAACATGCAAACTATTTAGTCATGTGGCTCCCCTTTATACGTTTGATCACGGCAAAACTGTATCATTACGAGTTCCAGCTTACAAATATGCTGTTGGTGATGTTGTTTTCTCCGATTGCTCGTTCACATCACAACGGAGGAAGACTTTCGTAATTTATAATCCTGATCCATCACGGAAGCTTTATATCCTTCCTCACCACCATGTGGGTGATCTGTATTGTAGTAAAATATTGACTACTTTTGAAACAACCAAGGACGAAGTGTTTGTTTGTGTGAAGAAACCAGGGTCACGACCATATGTAGGGCATGGGTATTCGCACGAACCAATGGACACGTGTGTAAGGGTGATAAATCATACTCGGGGGGAAAAATCAACATCAGTTTGAATCCGAAGTTAAATACCTTCCTGAGGAAAACAAACACTTGGTTTTGATTTCGTCTGTTTTTTTGTATACGATTGGCTGAAGCCTCTCACATCCCTGTCCCAACATGCACGTTTTTCCTGATCAATAGTCTTTACGATGCAACCGGGGTACGCGGAGAGTACCTCCACCTATGTCTATCGTATCACACAGTTGTTAAAAGGAAATATGATTTACATCCCTAAAAATATTTTTTTTCACTTTCCATGTTTTGTGTGAATATTTTCAAGGCAACTCATGTTGATTCTATTGGCTTTGTGGAACGCGACTAACAAAACAGTAGTAACCGTATTTAATAATACTTGACTGTCTAAGGTAGTATACTGTAGTTTTAATTTTAGCTGAAGATTATGCAATAAGCACCATTGTTATTTACCGATTAAGTCAATGTAACTTTGTCGTCTTGGTGAAATACCCAGAGCATTATTTTTCTCTAAAGTTTCCCCGAATTACTGTATACGTTTTCGATGGCTATTAGGGTTCCAGTTAAAGAATTTTAACTGACGAAAAATATTTTTTCCAGCGTTTGGTTAGTGTAGTGTAGTGTAGTGTAGTGGTTAGAGCGTCCGCCCGGAGAGCGGAAGGTCGCGGGTTCGATCCCCGACCGCGTCATACCAAAAAGACGTTAAAATATGGTACTTGTTGGTCCCTGCCTGGCGCTCGGCATTAATGGGTACAACAAGGAGTGGTGGGCTCGGAGTCAGTATAATGTGTCTGAGTGGGATATTCATGCTTCACTGCGGCATGGTATCTTAGTGGGCTAGCAATATAAAACCAGCTTAAGTCTGGGCTAGTACAAGCAGCCGCACATACACATACACACGCATGCACGTCGTCATATGAGCGAAATATTCTCAAGCACGACGTAAAACCTCACCTCACCTCACCTCACGAATAAAGCGAAGGATGTCTAAACATAAGTGAATATTGTTGTCACAGCCCTACTTCACCTTGACCTGTAGACAAGTCTATAAATGACACACATATATCCTAGAGCAGGGGCGGATACAGGATTTTCGTTTGGGGGGTGGGGGGTGTGCACCCCAAATCCTCGGAACCCTGGGCAGAAAACATGTAGTACATTTGGAACACTCTTGGGGGGGTTGCACCCCCCCTCATGATCCGCGCATGTCCTAGAGCAAATTCCGCCGCCATATAGCTTGAATATTGCTGAGTGCGGCGAAAAACAAAACTCACTCACTCACCCAGAGCAAACTTTAAAACAACCATCCGACTGCCTTCTCCATCTCATCCCAGCTGACCCACTTTACAGCTCCCGAAATCAATAAAGGCCTACTTTGGGATCCCTAGTATTTTTTTAAAAACATGTATAAACCGATAAAGATCCGGGTTAGAATTGGTCCTCAGCAACACAGGCTTGTCGTAAGAGGCGACTAACAGGATCGGGTGGTCAGGCTCGCTGACTGGGTTGACACACGTCATCGTACCCAAACTGCAGAGATCGAAGTTCATGTTGATATCACACCGTCGTTGTGCGGCGACAACAACTACAACCCAGAGACCATTGGCGGACTGTTACGAGGAGCATGGTAGCCAGGACAGCATATGGGGCTAAGGCAGTACAAACACGAGGGTCACAAATCAGCCGTCCGAGTTTTTATAACATAACTTCAAACTTTCAGTAGCCCATGGAGTATATATCACCTTTATCTGACATTAGTTAATTTCAGGGTCATCCCATTGTTTTATGAGTGATCAACAAAATAAAAAATCTCAACTATGTCAATGTGCATATGTTTATCGTATAATGTTGCATCCCTCATTCTACGTCGTTAACGAGATTTCACAACAATGACAGCTGCATGCACGTATAGGATGTCGCAAATACAGGTCATGCATTAACACTGTAAGGCTCTCACGCGATGCTGGTACAGTCAGAGCTAACCTGGGGCCCGTGGGGGAAGCCTAGTAAGTTAAAGCGTTCTCTCGTCACGCTGAAGACCCGGGTTCCATTTCTCAATGGGTGGACATGTGTGAAGCCCGTTACTGGTGTCCCCCGCCGTGATATTGCTTGAATATTGCTAAAAGGGGCGTAAAACTCAACCCACTCACTCAACTTTTGGTTGTACGAACATGCATTGTGTTTGAATTGAAATGAGAGACAAGTATATTGAAGCCGGGCTTCACTGAACAAATCGCGTCTGTTTATTTTCATAAGTACGTCACACTGAAGCAGCAAGTTGTCAGCGACCCGAAGGAACATTTTCGACTCGAAATGGTGGTGGCGTGTGGTCCTGTGCGTAACAAAGTTAAGCAGCTTTGAGCGCGGAGAGTCTTTGGATGGCTGACCGTGTTTGATAGGTTGACTCCTGAGAGTGTCTAGGACTTCAGTCCTGCCCCACAACAATGCACATGTGATACATGTGGTCTCACCTTAGGCAAGTGAGTTTGTTCAAAGTTGCCTCTGTTCACCCAGCAGAAAAGGGGTACCCGGGGGGATAAATCATGTGACTATTAACTTTCCAGCGTCTCACAGGCTTTTCGGATTATCCGGAGTAATAGTAATGAGATTGTAGCGCTTTGAGCGTGCCCCTCCGTGGTGCGGAATCCAGCGCATTACAAATGAAAAACGATCTGTCATCTGGTACCTCTTGGATAATGGTATGACCTCAGATGATATCATATTAAATATGTTCAGTATAGTATAGGTGACTTCCCGTCATAATCAGCATTCATAAATTTGGATTGCTTGATTTATATTTAGACGGGGGCACCCCATTTTAATCTTTCAAAAACATTGTGTGCAGATATTCAAGCTGGCACTGTTTATTTATTTATTATTATTATAGTATATTTATATAGCGCACAAATCCACCCAACTGGTGCATGCTCAAGGCGCTGGTATTTTTTCCCTCTATCATTGGATGTCAATCTCCACGGTACATCGTATTATCAATTTCAACTCCCTTGGGAATATACGACTCTTGCTTCCACTAGGCCCAACGACTTATAGTGGCTTTCTCATCCCAACGAGGTACCCATTCACAGCTGGGTGGACTGGGACACTTAGTCACAGTACTTTGTCCAAGTTCACTGCACGTTGCTGAACCCGCAACTAGGGGTTTGCACGTATTCATGTGGCCACCATCTGGTCATATACCAACGGATTCGTGGGCTCTTTTAAGTGCACAGGGTTGTGTACTGTACACTAGGGGTTGTGACAACACTGAAAGAGTCTGCACACACAGTTGACTCCAAGGTTTTTACGCCCGGTCACAGGTGAGCTCGATCCCGGCACCTCAACCTTGCTGGATCACTAGCCTGGCGCCTTAGCCAGCTCGCCGATACTTCTGCATATCTCAAATACACAAGCTGCAGGTGGTGGTGGTGGTGGTGGTGGTGGTATGTATTCCGCATTAAAAATATGAATGCAAATGAGTCCAATATTCATATGCATGAAAAGTATTTTTTCCTTTTCCTGATTTTCGTTGCTGATATTGTATGATTCATTTATGAAAGTATGAAAGTAACTAATAAAATACATGTTGATACACAAAACAAGTCTGGCGTTATCACACTCATTTTCTGGGACGTAATGTTCGACGTGGTTGACGTAGTGTGTTAGTGAGTGAGTTGGGTGTGAGGCCTGTTTAACAGTCTCTGGTTTATGTCACGGCGACTGGGTCAGCTTGGCAGCTGCGATTCCCGATGCCAATTTACCATTTTTATTATCGCGGTTATAAACATTTTTGGAAAAACTCACAAACTCATGCTGACACACCTCGAAATAAAACCATGGCAAATCTGGGAATCGAACCAGCTATCATACATGAAATCAACTTGTTCAACTCGACCACCCGCTTCAAAAGTAATAGTTAGTCTACAGAGTCAAAAGAATATTTACCAAAGTAACATAAAATTGTGTTTTAACAGAATTGTTTCAGTTTCTCAAAATATTTTAGAAGCACAATGATTATTTCTGCATATATTCAATTTCAATAATAATACTTTCAGTTCAGTGTTCTGAAAATTTTCTTTTCAATCCGAACATGATAGTTACGATGTTGTGTTGATGTAGAAAAGCATTACTGTTAAAGCGTTTCTTATGGGAATGAGTATACAATGCATGCTGGTGGTATGCAAGGACATACGGTTGCCACACCCTTTTACTCATACAAATATATTCCCTTTTATCATCTACAATACAAACGTGTCCTGCCTCATTTCATTCTGTATTAATGTCATGTTAATATGAACCTGGGCATTATGTTGTATAGTTGTCACGTACAGGGGTTACCGAGGTGTAGTTGTCACGTACAGGGGTTACCGAGGTAGCGTTACAGTGTATACACACCCAACACCACCAGGGTGTTAAACCATCATTTCCCATGACACAAATGCATCCAGATAGCTTGTGTAATAGTCAGTCTCGGTCGTAGACAGACAGACAGACAGATAATTTATTATAGTCTCACCTCATTACAGTGATTTATACATATTTATAAAAACACAGATATTTATATATAAAACCCATATCGTATGTAAAAGTATACATGTATAAAATGTAACGAGCCAACCGATACAGGGTTATGAGAGAAGTTCTATAAAGAGACTATTAAAACAGAGATGTTTAAAGCAGGTTTTGGCTCTTGAATATATGACTACTTGGGTAGACAGAATTAAACCGCCTTTCCGACGATCAGCAAAATTATGAACATTTTCTTCAGCTTCTCAGAATTTTTAATTAATTCTTCTCATTCGGGGGCGGTGGGGTAGTCTAGTGGTTAGGCTTTCGCTCGACACGCCGATGACCCGGATTCGATTCCCCACATGAGCACAATGTGTGAAACCCATTTCTGGTGTTCCCCGCTTTGATATTGCTGCAATATTGCTAAAAGCGGCGTAAAACTAAACTCACTCACTCCTCTTTTGGTTTCATGCAGACGACATCATAGTATTACGTGCTCCTCGTCTTCTATACCATCGTAAACGACTGAGAGCTTCGTTTTTCGCGCACGTTTCCAATATCGTTTTCACCTTTTCATAACTGTTCAAGATATGATTATTAAATATTACATACAATAAAATAAATTATGTATATTGTAAATATAAGATCATTTAAATTTATCATCGTAATATCTGACAGTTATGTTCGTTCAAATAAAAAAACACCGCCCAAGTGGAAAAACAACAAAAAACAAAACAACAAAAACAACTTTAAAAAATAAAAATAGATACAACAAAAATCCCAAACAACCAAACCCCAAAACAACCAAACAAAAACATAACACACAATAAAAAGGTAACACAACAAAACATCCAATTTGCAATTTTGAAAAAAATAGTGCAAGATACAATATTTAAAACAACCCCCGAACCCCCAAAACCCCCAAAAACCCCCATTAAAATAAATATCTAAATAATGTCTAATAAAATTACATAAAATAATGTGACCAAAAAAAATCTTGTCCGTGGCATTTTGTGTTCAAGAAACATCTGTCGGTTTTACAAACACAACTGAAATATAATATTCTATATGTCTCTTTAGCACTGGATAACCTTCAATGGATGTGGACAATCACGTGGACCTTCCCATTTGATAACACGGATATGGTGACAGCTCTAGCTTGAGCGGATTTTCCAGGAAAGCGATAGGGCATTTAGTCATGTGTACACTCACACGTGCGTTGTGATATAGATGTTCAGCATGATGCCAACGGCTGAGTGTATTACAAGAGATACCCCACACGTGTGACGGGTCGGTTTCAGCTGAACTCTAACCTGGATATACCAGCTTACTGCGCATGTCTGGATTATTTGACAGCGCGCCAAGATATACCCGAACGCAAGTTTACCTGTCAAAGCGGAGGAGGTTGGGGGTGATGGCTGCCCTACCCCTAACGCTCGCCGTCCTCGTGCTTTCCTTCGTGCTTGGGGGTGCCTCCCTACCGAACTGTACCCTCAGATGTAAGGTAGGTTCATTTGAACACTCTTCTAGGGATCGGAATGTCAAACATGTTGTCGCCACGTTTTTTCAAGGGGTAGAATATAGACGGCTGTACTGTAAGGTGTGACTACCTGTCATGTCGCAATTTGTCCTATATAATTTATGTGGACTTCAGCTGGATGTCGCGTGTCAGTCATTGCTATTTTCTCTAAAGACTATGTATGTGTGTGACAAGACCGGTTAATGTATACATTAACAACCCCAGCTGATGTTAACGGTTAACAGTTAAAGGGCGTCGTGATAACTGTCCTCACTATCTGGATGTCATTAAGAGAACGGTTCGAATTTGTGTATGATTCTTAAATTTTCAAGAGGGTCACATTACTTGCGGATTTAGGCTACAGGACCCAAGGCCTCTGTAAAGAATTTTAATTCTTCTATGTCAGACGTTGCAAATTTGACGCTCCGAGATATAAATCATGTCCGATTTAATTCAGTATTTTGCCATGCATCTCATGTTCCTGTGGACGTTTTTACTAGATGAACAATTCACTTGGCTTTGCATGTGTTTGTGACTTGAAACCGCAGGGGCAGGATACGCTATTCTTTTCGCAAACACCTGGTGTCATCACTTTCTTCATGATTCATAAACACATTCTGGTGATTGGGCCGTACCCGTTAGATTGCTTGTAACTATGGACGGTGTTTTGTCGCTATTATAGTATTATGTACACGTGAGGCTGTAACTACAATCTACTAGTATATCATTATTGGACTCTCTCTCACACATTGTCACCTTGCTGTTAAAATGTTGTAAACTGGGTAATGTGGCGTTAGACCATAACTCCCCTACGCTATTTCATAGTAGTTGATTCATCGGCGAAAAAATAGTTTGTATACATAATAGATTTACATGGAAGGAGATCCTCACTTGTTGGTAATCAGGACATTTCCCACCACGCCAAATATCCGAGATTTGTAAGGAGAATACAAATGGCAGTTATTTCCATCCAGTTTGAGCGGTGGCGGGATAGCCTAGTGGTTAAGGTGTTTGCTCGTCACTCCGAAGTTCCGGGTTCAATTCCCCAGATGGGTAGATTGTGTGAAGCCCATTTCTGGTGTCTCCTGTCGTGGTATTGCTGGAATATTGCTTAAATGTAGCGTAAAATTAAATCCACTCACTCCACTGACTTTGTGCCGCTCCCCCAAACCATGCCCTACAACCTCATTCAAGACCGTCAGGTATGTTCTTACCATTCTCTAAAAATAGCATTACATTTAGACAAGGGCTACAGTACACTACGGTTATATCGAACTCAAAGGAGCCAGTACTTAACTTAGTTCGTCATAACTATAGTTCTTAATACGCATTTCGAATAGAATTAGGAAGTGACATTGTCACCAAACTGTATGTGATATCAGACAATTCATTATTAACGCGGTTTACTGTGTATATTTCACATTTATCCATAATACCTGAAATGGGCTTCACACATTGGGTGCGGGGAATCTAATGTAACGAGTGAACGCCTAAACCTGAATACAGGGAGGCGCATGTGACTGATGACACAACACTACGACGAGAGACGGTGTGTTATTGACGAGTTGGAAGCAGAGCGTGGAAGCTTTTGTTCGAGTTTCTTTTCATACCGTTTTCTGTAATGATACCCTCTTTCACTGTCTTCTCGTTTATGGATAAGTTGTTTGCAATAAACTGTTTAGATTCAACGAATCGTGAATACGTTGAAATGCAGCTTTAGTTACGCACACATTCCCATCACCATCCCTCCGGAAAGCAGGGGTTACAGATTAACGGGGTCAAGACTATGGAACTTTCACTCCTCAAAGCAGTTTCCTTGCTTCTACCGTTAGGCTCTTATTACGACGTAGACCTGAATCGAGTGTTTCAGTGGGTGAGTGAGTATGGTTTTATGCCGCTTTTAGCAATATTCCAGCAATATCACGACGGGGGACACCAGAAATGGGCTTCGAACACTGTACCCATGTGGGGAATCGAACCTGGGTTTTCGGTGTGACGAGCGAACGCTTTAACCACTAGGCTGCCCTGTCATAATATAGCTGCAATATTGATGTGTTCGGCGTCAATCAGTGAGGTTAGTTTAACACCGAACTCAGCAATACTCCATCTATATGGCGGCGGTCTGTAAATAATCGACAATCCAGTTATCAACGACATGAGCATCGATCTACGCAATTGGGATACGATGACATGTGTCAACCAAGTCAGCGAGCCTGACCACCGGATCGCCTCTTACGAGAGTGAGTGAGTGAGTTTAGTTTTACGCCGCACTCAGCAATATTCTTGCTATACGGCGGCGGTCTATAAATAATCGAGTCTGGACCAGACATTCTAGTGATCAACAGCATGAGCATCGATCTGCGCAATTGGGAAACAATGACATGTGTCAACCAAGCCAGCCAGCCTGATCACCCGATCCCGTTAGTCGCCTCTTACGACAAGCATAGGTTACTGAAAATCAGGGGCGGTGGGGTAGCCCAGTAGTTAAAGCGTCCGCTCGTCACGCCGAAGATCCGGGTTCGAGACCGCATATGGGCACACTGTGTGGACACATTTCCGGTGTCCCCCGCCGTGATATTGCTGGAATATTGCTAAAAGCGACGTAAAACCATACTCACGCACTCACTACTAAAGATCAATTCACAGATCTTCACGGGTCCAGTATCAGTCGAACAGTGTTTGCAAGGATACCACCGGGGAGCAGGATGTAAACACTCTTCGTAGCATTATTTCATAATCATTTATAAAAATCCCAAACATTTCTTACGATTTTATTGTTGTTTGTTTTGTTCTATTTGTAAGAGGTCACAAATCAGTTGACGTTAAGTCCTTGGATGGGTGACCGTGTTTGGCAGCTTGACTACTGAGAGTTTCTAGGACTTCAGTCTTACCCCATAACGAAACACATGTGATACATGTGGTCTCACCTTATAGGCAAGTGAGTTTGTTCAAAATTGCCACTTTTCACCCAGCAGAAAATGGGTACCCGGTTGGATCAGTCATGTAATTATTAACCTTCTAGCGCCTCCCAGGCAGCTTGGGTTATCCGGAGTAATAATAATCAGATTGTCTGTGCTTTGAGCAATCGCAACGGATGGAAACACCCCATAACAAAATTAATGCACTTATTATTATTATTATTATTATTTCACAAGAATAAACCCGAACTGATCTTCATCTTGGCTGGCACAAGTCATCGTAATTCCAACTTCTTAGATTTATCGCATGCTACTGATTACTGGATTGTCTTGTCGAGGCTTGATTATTTTCAAACCTCGTCACACAGCTGGAATATTGCAGAGTGCTTTGTTAAACAATAAACGTTAGAGAGATCGTTTTGACGTTAATTTTAATATCTTAATAAAACCTGAACAAAACCCTGATACGGTATCATTGTAACGGTATCAGGTTCACAGGGGGCACCATGAGTCACAGATAACGCCACAACGGAATGTCAAGTTAACATTGAAGTCCAACATCAAATAGTTTGCGGGTCATCGTCACATGACAGGGGTACACCTGTGTGGGGCATACCTATACTCATTGATTGTGTTAGTGACGGGTGTTGCCGGTAGGGTAGGACACCTGGTGTCCGTACTGATATCTACGGACCCATTCACAACTTAGTAACTTCTAAACTGACGTGCAAAAGAAAGTACACACCTGATGCTTTGGTAAAATGTTTTCCTGAAAACAGCGTAATATTTAGAAAAGTGTTTTGATTGCGACTCACAAGTCACAAACATTGTGTACTTGTTGCAATAACACCATAGATATCGTACCCAATTGGAACATTGCTAGCAAAATATTTACGTTGTTTTAATAGTCTCAAAACACCAGGCGTGTACTTGTTTTGTACATCAGTATATTTTGCTGTTTACATCCAGTGACTGAGTATAGTTTTACTGTTTACATCCAGTGAGTGAGTATAGTTTTGCTGTTTATGCCAAGTGAGTGAGTGAGTATAGTTTTACGCCGCTTTTAGCAATATACCATCAAAATAACGACAGAGGACACTAGAAATGTACGTCCAGTGGAATCTGTTTCGTCAGATAATCGATAGTGGTGATGAATTTTGGAATATGTTTGGGAATGATGAAGATGATGTCACGATGACTGAGTGAGTGAGTTAAAATTTATAGTCACATCGGCAGTATTTCAGCCATATCGGGAATACTCATAAAAAAGACGATATAAATACCTGTCAACAAAGGACAGTAAAACAGCTACAATATCACAGATATAGATTAAAATTAACATGCATCTCGACTAAAAACATGACGTCATGACTGAACAGCGAAAATCATAATTTATGTCTGACTGACTGACTAAGTTTGGTTTTACGCCGCTTTTAGCAATATTCCAGCAATATCACGGCGGGGGACACCAGAAATGGGCTTCACACATTGTGCCCATGTGGGGATTCGAACCTGGGTCTTCGGCGTGACGAGCCAACGCTTTAACCACTAGGCTACCCCACCGCCCCCATAATTTATGTGTTCGAAACAATTTGTCGTGAACGTGTTACGATCTGTTGAAAATTAGTCAGTCTGTAAAATGACTGACGTTTTTTTAACTCAGGCAATTTACAAAATATTCTTCACCCATCGACTGAAAGTGAAGCGATAAAAACAAAGGCCGAAGTCAGTGTATGCATTTGCATGTCTACTGTGATGTTTTTAATCCCTTTCATCCCATACAGTCCATTGTACGGTTCCAAGATGGTCCCTACATTACCACATGGGCGTGTGAGAGTGGATAGTGTTCCCCTGTGCATAAGTATCACCGAATTTCACTGAACTAGGTTGGTATGACTCATTGTTAAAGTATGGTTATAGATCCGAAGCGTGCATGTCATTGTCAAGGACAGTCTGTTTACGCTACCTTCAAGAAACTAACACGTCCGTATGTACATGGGATCCAATAACCAGGCTTGCCGATTTGACTGTAGGCTAACATTTAGTCGAAAAATAGGTCATTTATCTAATTTAATAAATATCCATGTTCACGCATCCCTACACTATCTAAGGCGCCGACTGTACACTTTTGAGTGACGTCACAAGCGGCTGACGTCACGTCGGTATTCAATTTAGCTCACACTGCTTTATCGTAGACAAAACTATACTAGTCTTAATTACACTATCCATGGAGATAGAGCAACTGTATTTCATAAACACACACACACGCTCACGCACGAAAGCACCTACACACAAAACAACATATACATATATATCAAATAAGTAAAATTTAATTCAAAGCTGAGGCAATCAAGACGCCAAATAATTATCCTCTTTGGACTCTTTTTCAGTAAAGGAGACGGACTAACTTGCTTGGTTCATCCTCATTTCCGCACTGTAATCTATTTACCTATATCGATGATTGACAGCAATGATTGCATTGTCTGGTACTCAGAGGCCAAGATAAGTTGCGTATCCGGGTAAAATACGCATGGAAAATTTCCAATTACGCATTGAAAAATAATTGTTGCGTACCAATTACGCATTTAAAATGTTACATACGCAAAAGTTTAAAACAAATGTGTACGGAATATATTTATAAAAACCGCTTGCGTAATGAAAAAGACATCGATTGCTATCAAGTTGTACTGTTTGTATAGGACTAGTGTTGTACTGTCAGTGTAGGATGAGTGATTTTTTTATGAAATCATTTCCATTATATTTATGTTGGTTTTGATTAGAAATGACATAAGGCAGAACATACCTGCTTAGCAAACTTACTCAATGACTTAGGTGAGTAAAATGACTGAAATACGCACATATTTGAAAGCTGTGGGTAACGGAAAATGAAATACCCACTCAACATTCATAATACCCACTCCAAAAAATACAGTGGGTACAGTACCTACATGAGCTAAATCGTATCTGGAGCTCTGACTGGTACAGACTCGTCGTTTATAGGCTTTGTAGCTGAAATAGTGATGTGTGCTGCGTCAATTATCAAACACAACGACGATTAGGTGGTGGCTGTGGTCACGTTTTGCTGCTTCAGCTGCCACTGACAACGACTGTATTATGAACTGATGCGTGTGTGTGTATGAGTTATTAGTTTTACGCCCCTTTTAGCAATATTTCACCAATACCACAGCATGTTACACCAGAAATAGACATTGTACCCATTTGGGGGAATCGAAACCCGGTCGTCGGCGAGATTAGCGAACGCTTTACCACTAGGCTACCCCACCGCCCAATCTCTGAACTACATGTAACAGTTACAAATACGGACGTGAGCATTTACTTGTGCCATGACACCTTCAAATTTGATGTTATCCCAATTGCGTAGATCTATGCTCATGCTGTTGATCACTGGATTATCTGGTTCAGATTCGAATATTTACAGACCGCAGCAATATAGCAAAAATGTTGCTGAGTGCGGCGTAAAACTAAACTCACACTCGCACAATTTCATCTTGTGCTCGGTAGTTCACTTGAACGAAGAAAAAATAAAGTAAACTAAATATATAATGAACTCAAAGGACCCACTACATTTCGTTCGTTATAACCAGAAAACCACCCGCAACACATGAAGGATTGGCTGTGCCACGCATGACGTCTCTTGAATCGGTGAAATATTAGATATCTAGCCGATCTTGATAGTAATACGTTCACTGGGGTTACATTTCACGTCTCATAATGGGGAAGCGTGTCTTGTCGACACTTGTCTGTCTGCTCTTTTCATGTTATCAATACAGCTTTTCTTTTTCCCGAGAATGAGAAAACCAGAAATGAATACATCAGCTAGTTTGATTTCAATATGGCTTTATTATGCGATATTGCATCAATAGATATGGAGGCAGAAGACCGCCCTGGCGCACCTGCTGCTGTATTCAATGTGATGTTTCACAAGCCTGACACTCGAGCCCTCTTATCCTCTATTGACTCTCGCTGCTTCTGAATATCAGTTGTTGAAATTTACACCTTCCCGACTTACTGCCTCGACTGACTAGCTGCCATACATCTTCCAAGCTTCAATTTCAGTCGTCAGCCTTTATTATTAGCAGGTTTTTGGCTCCACATATAAGATTATCTCTCTCAAGCCATCTGTCTCCTAGTGTGTCCTTTTGTATACAGATGAGCCTCGCATCTCAGTAACATCCTTTCATTAAGGGTGGTGTCGTAGCCTCGTGGTTTAAGCGTTCGTTTAGGGTTCCCGTTCGAATCACCAAATGGGTACAATCTGTGATGCTGATTTATATTTTCCCCGCCGTCATGTTGTTAGAATTCAGCTGAAGGCTGCGGCGTAAAATGATACTCACTTACGCCTTCGTATCTCAATAAATGTTTTATTTTAGCCCTACGAATTCGTTATTTTCCCTGAGACATATATATCTTCCATTCACATACAGGTTCTTAGTCATGGGTATCTATGATAAAATGCAACATAAGATCTGGGCTGGAAACAACCATTTTGTGACCTATTTTACATGGGTTTTTTTACAATCTACATGGTGCACAGAGTTGATTTTATTCATGTTGATTTCGCCACAAGAAGCCCTTTAAAGAAACAGGCTCAACGCAAAACATTCTTTGATTGGCATTCTAGAAGTTGAGTAGATGCACGTCGCCTATACAGAATAAAGAAGTTGTATATCCATAAAAAATAGTCCTCATCCAACGCTAAACCTTACTGATCAATGCTCTCCGCCACTCGTAAGGTCACCTGTGCACACCAAGTTAACCAAAGCTCAACACAGCATACCTCCCGCCCCAAGATGTAACATTGTGGCTGGCCTATTCTCGAATTTATCCCGATAGTTTTTTGTAATATCCTGAAGTGTGTTTTTTTCATCTGAAAAATTCGAATGATTCAATTCTATCCTTATTCTGTGTTTCGTTGAGTTTATCTAAAAAATACAGATTAAAATGGATTTTTAGGAAAGTGCAAATGTCCTTAGCATGCTCATGGCCTCCATCCAGCTCCAGATCTGTACAGCCCTTCTCTAGCCTACCCGCCCAGGCAACCTCAACAGCCTCAGGTATTTGCTGTCTATTTGCAGCCCACGTCTCTATGACTGATATATTGCGACCCAACCTCACAGTGTAACGTATCTGATTCACAACAGTCCATATTTATGTAGGCTCACCTCGCCAGCGTGCTCTTCTATATGAATACCCCTAGTTGCATTACAACATCAAGTAGGTCATCGCGAATATTTAAGTACGATGTGAGTCGTTTCTCTGGGGATGCATTTACATAATCTAAAACGATACACCGAGTTACCCATATTTCGATAGAAGCGGATTGTTGTCGAGGATATCTTAACATCACCAGTTACGATAAATCGAGTTACCCGTAGTTCGATACAAACTCATTATTGCTAGGGATTAATTAACATCATCTGAAACTATGTCGAGTTAACCATAGCTCGATACAAGCCGATTGCTGGCGATACATTAACATCATCTGAAACGATACATCGAGTTATCCATAGCGGATTGTTGCTGAGGATACATTAACTTCACAATAATGATTCATCGAGTTAGTCATAGTTCGATACGGCAGGTTTTAACTGAGGATAATCTAACATCACCTGTAACAATAGATCGAGTTTCCCATTGTTCGATACAAGCAGCTTGTTGCTGGGTAAACATTAACATAATCTAAAACGATACATCGAGTTACCCGTAGTTCGACACAAGCGGATTGTTGCTGGGGACACTTTAACATCATTTGAAACGATTGTGTTGACGAATTTATAATTAATCAAGCTTCCTTGCCTGATACTTCGCGGTGAGATGTCATGACGAGAGTAAAACAAGATAACACTAAGCCAAAATAGGGTCAAATATTTGGAACGGATAACACGTCGATGATAGATAGCTCCAAATATACATCTACCTCAGCCGTCGCCCCTGGTATGTCCAGGATATCATGTCATCGACTGCATTTGAAGGAGAGGGTGCGTTTAGTTGAGTCTCGCGTGTTGCTTTACACAGCAAATTAGAGTTTGACGTACTGAATTACGTGCAATACCGGCCTCTATGCCTGTGACACTCTCATGAAACTAACCGGTGGAAATACAAATTTAGTAGTGTGGTACTCGCACACTAGCCAGGGGGCGGGTTGGGGGTGGGGTGGGCGGCGGTGCACATAAATGATGAAGTCTAAAGGTTAGAGGGAAACCTTTTCGGGTGAAGGGGGGTGGGTGGAGGGTGCGCACTCCCCCTCTGGATCCGCCCATCCTAGCCCTTAGAATTCTGTTCATCGCTTATTATAACTTTTCGATTCTATTTCGATGAATACCCAGGACCCATTCTCTACCTCAGCCACGTTTTCAGTCCCATTCGAATGACAAACAAGAATCCTGATAGGAATTAGGGAGGTGGCGAGGTCACCTTTCGAAGTTAGCGACCAGGTATATTACCATACTAAATAATGGTAGAATGTCCTTGACGATCGAGGGTGGCTCTGTGGTGTATAAAATCAATCTACGACAATCTCATTTTCCTCGCTTTCGCAGTTCCGTGACGGTCCGTAAAGGCCTGTGCTTGTTGCCACGCTAACCACATTTGCCCTGGTTATGAGTCCGCGTATGTCAGCACCTAACCCGTGTTTATATATTTCGGAGGTCGAAGATCAACATCCTATTAACACCTCACCGACAGCATCGGTGGCTGACAAATTAAATTCTTCTTTCACTAAACCTCGTTATTCCGCACCCAGTTAATCTGGAAATCCCATGATTCAATATTCCAGTACTTTCTCTAATCAGAACGAAGACCCGGGTTCGATTCTCACATGGATACAAAGTCTGAAGGCCATTTCTGGTGTCACCCGCCCTGATATTGCTGGAATATTGCTACAAGCAGCGTAAAACTAAACTCACTCACTCACTTAATCTGAACGATTTCAACGTCTGTTGACGGTACCAACGTCACGTACCAAACCATGCGGTGACAGGTCAGTACAACAAACTGCCACATAAAAACAACCCCAAAAAACCTTTAAAAAAGGGTTTAACAATTTTTAAAAAACCCAAACAAACGCAAACGACGTGCCACTTCAAGCAAGCCTTTGACTAAACTGTTGGGGATAAAAACATAGACTTCAAATTATTGCACAGCTGATATATTGATGAGGAACACTTTTTATGGATTGACAACTTTTTTATTGCAGTGGATGCGACGGTTCGGTGTAGATACTGACACCGTTATCAAGAAAACGGTGTTAGTATCTACACCGAAAAGTCGCATCCACTGTAATAAAGAAGTTGTCAATCCATAAAAAGTGTTCCTCTTCATCATACCAGCTTCTAAATGCCACTTAAGGAAGCTGATACATTCTCGTAGTTACACCCAAAACAACATCCTCGGGAAGGAAGGAAGCATGATAGAAACACGGAGGACGTGTAGCCATTTGGTGTACCCGAAACTCGTCCTTCTGTCAACACGACAATGCTGAGTATCCAGGATACCATGTACACGAATGCATCTACACAAAGCTATTTGATAGCTGTATCTCGTCCAGCAATCAGCCAAGGCTGGTTTTGCTCCATAAGGTCGGAAAGTGTTTCTCAGTTTTGTCCTTGGATTGTCAGTTTGCCTGACATAGCCCGTTGTGACACCATAAGCCATTTGGGTGACGACCCTGCTGGTAAAAGGGGCACGGGGCGCCATTTTATCCTTATTGGTTTTAAAGTTTTAGGGCGACGTGGGCCAATAAGAGGCCTATTTGCGGCCATTTATCCTTATTGCTTCTCTAAAACCGGAGTTTCGCCCCTTATATTTTGTCACTTATGAGTTCTGGTTCATGTCATTGTTTCTCACCGATTTTGCTGGATGCTCTTTCCTGCAAACCCGTCTTCTATGTTTTTCTTCTTAGCCGTGGACATACTGTTAGTTTAGTTGGGAAATCCGTTGGTGAGGTCAGCGTTGAGTCTGTGAGCAGCCTAGCTGGAACTCGGCGCTATAGAAGTAGATTATTATTATTATTATTAGCGGGTCCAGGATGGGTCCAGAGGTAGGTTCAGAGGCGGGTCAAGATATGGGTTCGAATGTGGTTTCAGGGCCAGGTCGAGGTGTCTGTACAGGGTTGGGTCCAGCTGCGTGTTGGGGGTGGATCCAGTTAAAGGGGCAGGCCAATTGATAGGTCTAGAGGCCAGTTCATAACTACCCCACCCTGGTATACTATATCAATATATATATATATATATATATATCTGTTTTAATTAGCTATGAGTTGTGCCTGCAGTTTTTTGGGAGGACACAACGTGTGAAACATATCGTCCGAAGCAATGTTTGCAGGAGAATGGTCCACATTACTGTTAAGCAATCTCACTGGCGTTCTACATTCTATCGGGGCGGTGGGGTATCCTAGTGGTTAAAGCGTTGGCTCGTCACGATGAAGGCCCGGGTTCGATTCCCCACATGGGCACAATGTGTTAAGCCCATTTCTGGTGTCCCCCGCCGTGATATTGCTGGAATATTGCTAAATGCGGCGTAAAACTAAACTCAGTCAGTCAGTCTACATTCTATCAGGTACATAAGACAGCAATAGGTGATGGGTAATAATGCCAGCGTATTCTCTTTACCTCGACTCGCTCTAGTTGTACGTCATTAAAGTTGTACAATGTGTCCTCTTTACCTCGTTATTGCTGTACAATGTATTCTCTTTACGTAGCTGTAGTTGTACAATGTGTTCTCTTTACTTGGCTGTAGGTGTACAGCGTATTCTTTTTATGTCGCTAAAGTTGTACAGTATTTTCTTTACTTGGCTTTAGGTTACAGCGTATTCGTTTTACGTAGGTTTAGGTGTACAGCGTATTCTCTTTACGTTGCTCTAGTTATACAATGTGTTTTCTTTACTTAGGTTTAGGTGTACAGCGTATTCCTTTTACGTAGGTTTAGGTGTACAGCGTAAACTCTTAAAGTTGCTATAGTTGTGCAATGTGTTCTCTTTACGTAGCTTTAGGTTACAGCGTATTCTCTTTACGTTGTTCTGGTTGTACGATGTGTTCTATTTACGTTGCTGTAGTTGTACAATGTGTTCTCTTTGCGTTGTTCTGGTTGTACAATGTGTTCTATTTACGCTGCTCTAGTTGCACAATGTGTTCTCTTTCCTTATATTTATTTGCACAGCGTATGTGTCTTTTCTTCGCTCCAATGTATTCTCTCAGTACTCTGGACGCCACACGGTTTCAGGAATTCGTAAAACTCTTAATAGAATTAATAAAATACCAATGCGTAGTGAAATGACAAGCACGTATACAAACGTCTCCAGTCTGCTGCGTCATGCTGCTCACCACGTACCCAGCTCATTTGTCCCTGCCACCCGTATCGACTTACATTTTATGTGGGGCACCTGTTTACTACATGCACGGTAGAGCGAGGTGACCCTCCCGCATGTGATATAAAGTGGCGCGTAAACACAAGATGAGCTGTCACACTAACAAAGGACAAAAAACCCGACTAACCTGTAAACAACACGTTGGCTATCTGTAAATTGTTCCCCGGGAAAGGTTTAAAACGTATGCATGATCCTCTCAGAGAGAGCACATTCGCTGTTTTTGTTTGTTGTTTAACGCCGCGCACAGCAATATTCCAGCTGTGTGGCGGCGGTCTGTGAATAGTCGAGTCTGGACCAGACAATCCAGTGATCAACAGCATGAGCATCAATCTACGCAATTTGGATATGACTGACTGACTGAATTTTGGTTTTACGCCACTTTTAGCAATATTCCAGCAACATCACGGCGGGGGACACCAGAAATGGGCTTCACACATTGTACCTATATGGGGATTCGAACCCGGGTCTATGGCGTGACGAGCCAACGCTTTAACCACTAGGCTACCCCACCGCCCCAATTTGGATATGATGACTTGTGTCAACCAAGTCAGCGAGTCTGACCATCCGATCCCATTAGTCGCCTCTTACGACAAGCATCGATTGCTGAGGACCAATTCTAACCCGGGTTTTCACGGCTGGGTATAATTACGGAACGTTGTTATGGATAACTATGATGTCTTTGGTCTAACGCCAGATACAATATACTTGCAGGGAAATATCGACATGTGACCCTCCCTCAAAGCAGTTTGTTTGTTTATTGTTTGCGCTGCATCAGTGAGTGAGTGAATATGATTATATGCCGCTTTTAGCAATATCCCATCAATGCACGGCGGGGGACACCAGAAAAAGGCTTCACACTTGTACCCATGTTGGAAATCGAGCACGGGTCTTCGACGTGACGAGCGAACGATAGTGCGCTGCATCAAGCAGTAATCTAGCTGTATGACATTGGTGTATAAGTCTCGAGTCTGGACCAGACCACTCAGTTGTTGTCATCACGATCATCGATCTACACTTGTATGAACACCATCAGCGAGCCTATCCGCCAGATCTCGTTAGTTGCCTCTTAAGACAGACAGACCCGGTCTGTTTGAGGCCTGGATCTTTTCAGTCCCATCAAATCATTATAACGTCTGTATTACAAAGGGTGTACCGGTTTACACTGAGGCGAATTATCCCACGCACAAAAGACCATCCCTATATGAAGTATAACATACCATACCTGCACGACTACCTTTTCACTTGACTAGGTTACAAGAAAGCTCTCCTTGTCTATTCAGATGTTCTCTTACAAACCACTTAGGTACAGGTTTATGATTATAACTTAAAGGTAGATATGTGACACGTTTATTGAAAAACCTATAAAGTAACATCCACCCGGCCTTGGAAAAACCATTAACTTTGTAGTCATTGTAGTAAAGTATGAAATAATGCCACGTTGTCCTGTATACAATGCACAGGTCGCAAATCGGACGAGGTCGAGCAACACTTTTGGCGAAAAGTTGGTGGAAGTGATCATGTTCGGCAGCATGAATCCTGATAGTGTTTAGGGTTTCGGATACTTCACGTGAGGTGTTTCCTTAGTAAAGTGTCTTTGTTCGAGTAGGACTCTATTCATTAAGCAGTGCCTTGGTACTGTGAATCTTCTAGCGTCTCACATGACGTTGGTATACTGCCAAGGATGTTGAGAATAAAAATGGAGTGCTCACTGTACATTGATCAACTGACCGGGTTAACAATGCAGCACTGTCAACATTCTTTAAAAAGTGGATTTGGCGCATGATAATATGCGGACTAAATTGAATTTATCAATGTATGCTACCTGTATTTTGCAAAAGTCCATTTTTGAAGAACTAATGTAAGTGAAACTGGATGAACAGCTGTTTGAACAACAAAACTGTTAATAATGAGTATAAGTCCTCCTGAAGCTATTCGCAGTATGTGCAAACAAAGTTTGTTCAAAATTGTAAGCACACATGAAGCCGGTGCATTTACAAATATACAATGACTGTCGAAGAAGTAGTGGTGTGTACTCCATTTATATCCGAGTATTTTCAATGGACGCCATGTGGATGTCACAAACGTACACCAACATTACCGTCCCAGCAATCAGCGTGACATTCTACGTTTGACATTGTACATTAAGAAATGGATACATGATAGGAAACAAATTCAACAATATACACTTGCATGTTATAATAGTCTTAACCACAATGGGGGCGGTGGAGTAGCCTGGAGGTTAGAGTGTTCGCCCGTCAAGCCGAATGCCCGGGTTCGATTCCCCACATGGGTACAATGTGTGAAGCCCATTTCTGGTGTCCCCCGCTGTGATATTGCTGGAATATTGCTGAAAGCGGCGTAAAACCAAACTCACTCACTCACTTAACCACAATGATCTGATTAAAAGGAATTTAATATCACGGTACTGAGTCTGCTATGTTTATATTCCAGATGAGAAAACATTTGATGAAGTTAATATAGATATAAATATATACCATCAATAACAGAGAATAATCAGTCTCGATTAACAGACAAAAGATTTGTACTGATATTTATTATTTATTTAGACAATGAGAATATACAGATAATCAGTTAAGGGATGCTGTTGACCCACTCTTGTCTATTTCTTTTTTCATTTATGCAGATTGAATCGGTCAAAAAATATTTGTAAATTAATACGGATCAATGACCGAAGTATTTGTTGGTCAAAACTATGACTATTGTGGAGAGGTTCTTCGACGGTGCTTTAATATGTTGTCAAGGTAACGAACTCATGGTGCCTTACACCAAACTGCAGTGTGAGTGAGTTGGGTTTTTCGCCGCTTTAGCAATATTCCAGCTATATCACGACGGGGGGACACCACAAATGGGCTTCACACATTGTATCTATTTGTGGAATCGAACCTGGGTCTTCGGCGTGACGAACCAACGCTTTAACCACTAGGCTACCCAACCGCCCCAGGTTAGTTCTGTCTGTAGAAGCGTCAGATGAGAGCCTCAACAGAGTTAATGCATGACCTGTATTGGCGATATCCTATGCGTGCATGTAGCTGTCATTGTAATGACTTTGTTTTTCA
Source organism: Haliotis rubra (assembly GCF_003918875.1). Classification (NCBI taxonomy): domain Eukaryota; kingdom Metazoa; phylum Mollusca; class Gastropoda; order Lepetellida; family Haliotidae; genus Haliotis; species Haliotis rubra. The sequence goes on from NW_025764964.1 coordinate 182,392, forward strand.
GCATAAAACCTGCCGTGAGAGCAAAGGGAGGGTATCCCCAGTTTATGGTGAAGGTATGTACACATTTATTGTTAGATTTAAGGCCAAAAGAAAATATATTTTCATCTCTCGTAAATTATGTGTTTCTTCGTGTCCAAAGAAGTTATAGAGTTCCTAATCAGGACAGTGACGATTTCTGGCTACTTAGTTCATTTTCCTGAAACGAGAGTCAAAATTGGTACAAAACCAAACAAAAGTTGAAAATTGTTTAAAATGGATATATCTTTGCTGATTGTCCTAGTCCCGACTAATACCGGTTATACGGTGCAAGCCCCAAGTACCATACGGTAGTGTTCGTCCCGCCCACATATGGTGGGTGACTTCATGACTACATCAGTTTTCATTCCCTTTATACATCAACGATATACACGATATACCATTTGATGAACGTAGCTTCATATGGTGGGATCAGGGGATCGAACCACTTACCATCCGTTTTCCGACAGACACTCTATCCACTGGACCATCATTCTTCTTGAGTTTAATATCCCCCGCAACGCGTTTTGCTGGGGGTATTATTTTGGACTCCGTCCGTCCGTCCATCCGTACAAATTCGTCTTGTTTTTGCGTTTCCATGGCAACAACTTCGATTTTGACTGAACTTGGTATTGGTGCTCTTTTCAGGAGCAGAATTTTAAACTGTTCTAGGTTTCTTCACCAAAACTTGGTACATAGATAGATCTGCTGGTGAACCGGTACCTTTTCGTAGTTTTGGACAACTTAATAAAATATTTTTTTGTATTTCTACGGCAACAACTTTGACTTCGATTGAAGTTGGTGGTAGTGCTCTTTGCCGGAACAGAATTTAAAACCTACCAATGTAACATAGTCATAACTAGTTGACATATGAAGATTATTTTATCATTGCGAGTGATATTGATGACGTTTTCTTCTTGTTTTTCTTTGACTAGGATTTGCAGAGAGTGAAATTTCAAGCACAGGGATGAGTGAAGCAACTTTTGTCCGACAATTAGTTCAGGAAACGTGTTATCTTCACTGCTGTTAATAACCTTTCTGTCACTTTCCTATTAAGCTTTACAAATCTCAGTCAATCTCAAACCGTTTATGATAGATTAAGCAGAGTTGTATTTGTTTTCCTTCAGTATGCAGAGGTCTGGCACTGAAGTCGAGACTGAGCGGTACCACGATGCCATTTCATCTGGGGTTGACTGAAGATCCCCAGAGGAATATGTTGATCATCAAGTGGAAGAAGAAGCTCCTATCGCGTGAGTAGACGTTTACAATGCCAGTAAAGCGAGTCACTGTGTAGATGAGTGAGTGAGTGAGTGAGTGAGCGTTCTGCTTTAGTTTGTGAGCAACCTGTGTGAGTTTCAATCAGGGATGTGTCAGCATTCGGCAGGAATAAGTAAGCTTTCAGCAGGAACGGATGGGTTTTAAGTAGGAATGGGTGTGTTTTCAACAGGATTGGATCAGGTTTTCCTAACAGGAATGGATCAGGTTTTCCACCTGAATGGATTGGTTTTCAGCAGGAATGGATGGGTGTTTCCACTGTATTTGGAGTGGGTATTATGAATGTCGAGTGGGCATTTCATTTTCCGTTACTCACTGCTTTCAAATACGTGCGTATTTCAGTCATTTTACTCACCTAAGTATTAAGTCATTGACTAAGTTTACTAAGCAGGTATGTTCTGCCTTATGTCATACCTAACCAAAACCAACTAAAATATAAATGGAAATTATTTCATAAAAATTACTCATCCTGTACTGACAGTACAACACTTGTCCTATACTAACAGTACAACCTGATAGCAATCGATGTCTTTTTCATTACGCAAGCGATTTTTATAAATATATTCCATACGCATTTGTTTTAAACTTTTGCGTTTCTAACATTTTAAATGCGTGATTGGTACGCAGCAATTATTTTTCAATGCGTAATTGGACATTTTCTATGCGTATTTTACCCGGATACGCAGCTTATCTGGGCCTCTGGAGTATTAACCATTAATCTGTCCTACCGCCAGACACAGTAAGAAAAATCAACCACAAGTATACGCTGACATTAATGGCGAGTTACTTCTTACAGGGTCCGGAAATGCGTTGTTATACATACCTTTGGCGGCGAATGATTCCGGAATCTGTTTTAACATCACAATCAATTCGGTAAGCATATGCCTTCTATATATGATGTAATGACTCACAGTAATCTTGCATATTGGCATGATTCCTTGATTATGAGAGGTATGATATGATATCTGATAACAAGCCACTTTCCATGGCATCTTGATGATGGTAGTATTGTGTGATCTTACTATGACTTTGACGAATGGGGAATTGAACTAACAATGGCGATATTTGAATAAACGCATAACTTTATGTAGAACTGTGATGGTATATTTTAAGCATTTTCAAAATGACAGACAGACAGACAGACAGACAGACAAGTTTATTCAGTAAAAGGCCACAGGCCCATCATACAGTCATTTGCATATGATATAGATAGTTTAGTGCACATGCTGTGTAATAGGAACATTTCTAATGCGCTGAAGTACATGATACAGAAAAATACTGACATCTCTTATGATACAGTCATTATGTGTTTTCATAATGTTAATAAAAAATTGGCATTTGGATCAAAATCAGTAAAATATTTCTGAACATATCTTAACCTTAAATCAGAAAAACGTTCACACTTAAGGAGTACATGGAATTCATCTTCAATAACATTTTTGTCATCCAATTAGCAAAATAGACATAGTCTCTCGTTGTAATTAACTTTATTGTATCTTCCAGTTTCAACAGCTAAATTAAAATTACCACATCTAAATTAAGAGAGTGCAGATCTGAGATGTAAAGGAATATCAGAATTTAAATACCTTTTGAAAATAAATCATTTGAGTGACTGTGATATGAAATATTTCGAGGTGAGATTTAGAACCTATTAACCAACACACATATGTACATTATAGTACACAGTCAGATAAACTGTTTGATGCATTTTGTTATTCAGAAAAGATACAAACATAAGAATCTGAGGCTTCGCTGCACGGATGCAGACATTCTAGATGTGACGAACAAGAGGTTCCTGCTGGTTGATGAGGATGCTAACCCAGTTGCAGTGAACAAGGTAGGTTGCTTATCCACGTGTAATTCAGGCATCTGTATAAAATACTTGGAATTAGACCCGTGAAGATCCGGGTCTGCAGCAACCCATGCTTATCGTAAGAGGCGACTATAGGTTTCGTTGACACTGGTCATCGTATCCCGTTTGCATATATCGGTACTCTGGATGATCACTGGATTGCCTGGCCCAGACTCGATTACAGACCGCCGCCATTTAGCTGGAACTAATTGTATGTAAATTATAACTTAACATAGAACTAATACTCAATCATATGGGGCGGTGGGGTAGCCTAGTGGGTAAAGCGTTCGCCCGTCACGCCGAATGCCCGGGTTCGATTCCCCTCATGGGTAAAATGTGTGAAGCCCATTTGTGGTGTCCCCCGCTGTGATATTGCTGGAGTATTGCTAAAAGCGGCGTAAAATCAAACTCACTCACTAAATCATATTTTGGTTCAAACAAACCTTAACAGAAACGTATTTTTGTTCATTTCCCAAGAAACAATTCTAACCTTCAAAGTCATTGCATCATGGTGTGATGCTATCGATGATCTCTTTGCTGTCATACTTCATGATGTGTTTATTTACAGCCAATGCCGGACGCCGAGTCATTCTCTGAGCCTGATAAGACCTGCGACTGTTGGTCTGTGGAGGACCCACACCAGAGGATGCAGGACTGCTGGTCTCCGGGCTGGGTGCAACTGAATCCCGTCGAGAACAAATCCATGGAGGTCGACGTTGTGTGGAATCCATGTAACACGTCCAGGGAAATAATTGTCATGATTGGACCGAAGGACTCGCACACAACCAGCGACGAGGCCACGATCCCTACTTACAAGGTAAGACTTTTCAATAACGGACTGGAAGGTTAATAATCTGCCTTTGATTCCGGAACCAGACTTAAACTAGATGTATTAACATCCTACAGGAACCTGAGGACGTGGCTATTGCTTAACGCCGAATGCGATTTTCATAACGACTTAAGTTTATATTGTGTAGGTTGTGCTACACGTGTATGATTGTAAATATTCTGTAAATTGTACGTGTAAATTGTTCTGTTATTCAACAGTTGCGGGACTGTCTTCACAGTCAAAAGTTTATTATCAAGGAGCCTGGAGAATACGAAGCTTGGGTAATTATGAAAATTGTATATATGACGTGTGAAAAATACGTTTGTAAACATTTCTGCGAAAGCTAGAATTATATATAGGTACACTAGACAAAACGGGCAGGAGGGTCCAGTTCGATTCCCCCACGTGGGTACAATATGTAAAGCCCATTTCTACGTCCCCCACCGCTATATTGCCGGAATACTGCAAAAAACGTAAAACCCAACTCGCTCACTACATATACATTATTTCTAATCCACATAACTAATTCATGAACATGTTACACAAAGGAGCTCAGAAACAGATATGCAAAGTTGCTGTAAATCGGTAAATGACATTAATACATGCCGAGTTCTCTCCCTTGTTCTGTGAAACAGGTTGGTGCTTTAGGATGCGAGTCCCCTGTGTACGTTAAGAGTGCAGCTCTTCTGATGCCATATAAGCCCAATACCGGTAAGTTATGTTCCTTGATTTTGTAGAAATTGACAAAAGGACCCAGTTTATTAAAAACAACTTCAGTAATTTACTACATTTCGCTAGAAAATATTATACCGTGTTCTTGCTTGGCAACGATATTAGGAAAGGCAGCAACCCGTGCTTCTGAGAGGCGATTTACAGGTTCGGGTGGTCAGGCTCGCTGACGTGGTGAATGTATGTCAGATCGATGCTCGCGATGTCAATCACAGGATAATCTGGTCCAGACTCGATTATGTACACTCCGCCGCCATATAGCTGGAATATTGCTGAGTGTGGCGTTAAACAACAAACAAGCACATAAATATAAGAAAAGGTCACTATTACAATAATATTATATTCGTTGTTTTTGTTTAATTCTAATATATATAATAGTATTTATTATCCGCTTATTGTGTCTACCTTTGCCAGCGAGCCATAATGTATCTGTAGATGGATGTATTGGTAGATCTAACCTAGCTGTCACGTGAAAACAACTGTAGTAAACTATCTCTCTATTTTACATATGTCTGTACTGTAAATTTGTTGACACTATGAAAATTATTTGGCAATTACTTCGGGGTTAATGTCATATTTGAACTAATTACTTGACATTTTCTGCCATGCTGTCATCATAGAGAGGTTTCATATTTTATAACCTGTCACATAAGCACATAGTAAAATAGCTCTCTAGTTTATATATGCATGTAGAAGAAGAATGAGGACTATTTTGTGGACATGCAACTTCTTTATTCTGTATAGGCGACGTTTCGACATAGATTCTAATGTCGTTGTCAAGCAAGTGGTTTTTCTGAAAAGGCGACGTTTCGCCATAGATTCTAGTGTCGTTGTCAAGCAAGAGTGAGTGAGTGAGTTAATATTTCACGTCACATCGGCAATATCTCAGCCATATCGTGGCGAGAACAATCCAGACAATAAAAGGTGAAAACATTTGGAAGATTGTCAAGCAAGAAGTTATATATATGCATGTCCAGTTAATTTGTTTACTCTGTGAATTTCTTTTGGTAATGAATTCAGGGTAATTATCATATTTCATCTAATTACTTGACATTTTCCTCCGTGCTGTCACCATAAAGAGACCATGTACTTAGGTTTCATATTTTGTAACCTATCACCTAAAAGGGCGAACATTATTATCATTTCAGTTCCTGAGAATGAGGTTTTCCGAGCGACTGTTCAGCCTGATGAAGGTTCAAGTCCTCCCTCAATCAAACTTGTGGTGGTTTTGGTTGGAGCATTTGCGTTCATTGGAAGTCTTTCCCTGGGCGTAGCATGTTTTATAAAACGTATGTATTACCATGGTTACAGCTTTTTCCTCATACTTACAATGATTACATTTTTTGTAATCTTTAGTAAATTGCCAATAGTACATTTTACCACTACGATACGAGTAGTTTACTGATAGTGATTATCTCACTTCAGGTCCGCGCCTGGCTCCAGTGACAGACCCTGAGACAGAACCACTTACAGGTAGGACAGATTCTCTGTTGTTGGTTTGGTTAGTTAGTTTGTTGTTTAACGCCGCAATAAAAAAATATTCCAGCTATATGGCGGCGGTCTGTAAATAATCGAGTCTGGACCAGACAATCCAGTGATCAACAGCATGAGCATTGATCTATGCTATTCGGGATACGATCACATGTGCCAACCAAATCAGCGAGCCTGACCACCCGATCCCATTAGTTGCCTCTTACGACAAGCATGGGTTGCTGAAGATCAATTCTAACCCGGATACATAAAAATGCATGCTTGTTTGCTGCCTTACAGAGCACATGAAAAAAACCGAGTGAGTGAGTGAGTTTAGTTTTACGCCACTTTTAGCAATTCCCCAGCAATATCACGCGGGGGGACCCGGGTCTTCGGCGTGACGAGCGAACGCTTAAACCACTAGGCTACACAACCGCCCTGAAAGAAACAAAACCGTTAGTCACTTGGTTTTAATTTTGTGCAGGAACTTCAGATTGCTGAACACCCATTCTAACCCGGATCTTCACGGGTTTCTCTGTTGTTTAACTAACCCCTTGTCGTTTACAGGGAAACCAACATATACAATTGTCAAGGGGTCTGAGGAAAAAGTAGTAAAGACAATAGCTGATACCTTGAGACAAGCATTGCCCGGATCTGACAACAATGCCATCACAGCTCAGGACTTAACACAACGCCAGCCTTCCATGAATGACATCCAGATAGTTGTCCTTCTACAGGACATACATGCCCATACGAAGCTAGGAAACTACGGTAACAGAACAGTCATGCTGCAGTTGGACTATACTCGGTCGGACATGGAATCCCCCTTGGTAGTTCACGTGCCAGAGACTATGGATCATCCGAGTTTCACCGCAAGAAATAACCAATCAAAACAGTCAGTTGGGTTGAGCCTGTCCGATTTCTTGCAAGGGATGGAGACAAGGTGCAGTCTTACTAGCCCTGAGATGACTGGGCTCGAGGAGGAGGTGAAACAGCTCTCCAGATACAGAAGGGGTTTGTATGATGGAAGTGCATATGTCTGCGTTATTGTGCAACAGCTTCTGATTTCAGTTTTCCTTTGTCTTCTAAAATGCAGTAGAGATATTATATATGTTTTGAGTTAAATATGTAGTTGTTTTGAAAAAATGGAACAACTACTAGAAGATCTTTTTAACTGTAAGTTTGAACTCTTGATAATTATATAAATGCATTATATGTTGGAAATAATTTTATATTTTGTAAAATAATAGTAGATTGGTTCATGAAATATATTTCATTGGATTATAAGAATTTAAAAAAATGTTTTTTTTCACAGATGAAATCAAAAACATCTTACTCATATCTGGTTCTGATCATCAGTTCCATAGAAACGCATGTCATGAACTTGCTGAACTTTTACGAATGGTGGGCAAGACTGTGATTGACCCACACGATGGTGTCGGCAGAAAAGGCATGAAGGAAATTGGTCCACAGGAATGGACAATGAAGCAAATACATAAAGCTGACCTCATACTCATTGTTAGTTCAGATAACGTGTACAGACTAGTTGACTGTTATGAAAGAGAAGAAGCGAGTGGAACTGTGGAAGGCGTGAGTATCTGTGTTCCGTTGTGTCTCAAACAATTGTCAAGGGGGAATGTCACTGGAAAGACAGCTCTTGTAACGTTTGGCTATGGATCTGGGTATCTTGATAGAATCATTGACATGTATCCTCAACTGAGTCGCGACATGAGATACTGCTTAGTGGAATCGAAGTCTGGTGCCTTCCAGGAGGAGCGGGACCAATCACATGCACTGCATTTGTTCTTGTGCAGAATGTCATCAAATCAGACTCTCGTCGATGGTGCTTGTGCTAGTAGACATTGTGAACTCTTCTTCGGGAATATTCAACAGATGGCGGCTGCAATGGTGGAGGATTCAGACTCCCTGATAACCAGACACAGCTCTATGGAATCGTTTAATTAAAATTTCTAAGTGTGCAATTTATATTTGTTGGGGTAGCCTGAGTCGAGTGGCAGCTAAAGGATGATTTCTAACGGAACTCACAGTTCGGTTGTCTCGAAGCAGGAGCTTGGTCGATAGGAATTCCAAATGTATGTTCATCATATTGCGGTTATGTTGAACAACGGAGAGCTTGAAGTATTTCCGTAGATCCCTTTAACACAAATGGTGTCTGAATTCAGTCAACTCCCAGGAGTGATTGGTGAGTCGAAATTTAAAGTCACCTCTCCACGTATTCAGCCAAATTGTGACTGGACGGGTTTTTACATTACAGTACACACTCCATACACATTACCTTTGCATTGCCCATCCTGAAATAGACCATTGCTTAGTCGCTGAAATAGGTTTTGAAAGAAAAACATGTAGTGACGATATCGTAATTTATCTTGCCTCACACATAAGTGTCCATTTCTGATTGGCCGAGCGCTCTTCTACTATTTTCTATGTACCCCGCTGGGAATGCCGAACTCATTTGGTACTTCGTAGTAGTAATTCTTTATCTCGAATAACATTGAATCAGGTCATTCGTGACCCACTCGTGTTATTCCGGGACAAGCCTTCTTGGAGGTTACGGAAAGGGGAGAGTGGTGACGAATGTGAATCACGTATGATGTACGGAAATTACCTGTGTTTTGCGAATGCAAATCGATGTAAGGGAGATAACTCTAAATTCTTTTTCTTGTCGTCTGGTACTCCATACTGTGATCCGATACCCGCGTTTCAAACAGTTCAAAATTACCATTGAGGTGTTCGGTAAGATAAAAACGTTGTTCACTGATCCCTCGGTGCCCGAAGGGCAAGGGGAAGACAAAGAAACATCGAGGGTATATCAGCCCGTGTCCCCCTCGAGACCAGTGAACAACATATAATGTCATGAATGTATTCATAGTGCAGACTGTGACATTTTCATGTTGTTTCTATATATGTGTTTGTATGAAGGGATTTTGTCCATTTATCATATCATATGTAAACACAAATTCTCATATAAATGAATACACATTGCCTTCTTGCCCGCTCTATGTATATTCGAGAACCTTTCTCATTGTCATGCATTTCTCACACACTGCACTACGGTCGCTGGTTGACGTACACGTGCTAGATAATGTGTTGTTTCATAGGTTGTTTCATAGTGTCTAGTTTCATATTATATGTGTCTAATAAAGGAGGAAACATTGTTAGTTCCTGTGTTATGTATTATGTCAAGTCTGTTGTGTGTCATGTCTGTGCTTGAGTACTTGGTGTTGATTTCTTTGCTTTAGGTCGTGGGCTTCTTGTCAGCGCGAGATTGAGCATTTTAGACAACTCGAGTGCTTTGTTTCTGTGCGAAATTACGTTGTGTTTTATCATGAGCTCGAGCACATTGCGCCAGTGCGTGAGTGCGTTTGTTAGGCCATGTGCTCTAGTATATTATGTCATTTTGTTGTATTAGGTGGTTTATGCTAAAACGTTGTACTGCTATTCCAAAGGCATGTATGAAAATGATTAGATTAAGATTTTAGGTCAGGTTGACGTCACTTAAGTGACGTTGCCGTAACACTACCGGGTTAAAATGGGGTGACGTCAACATAGTCCTTACACACGTTGCCGTAACACTGCCGCATTACAATGAGGTGATGTCAACATAGTACTTACACACGTTGCCGTAACACTACCGGGTAGCAATGAGGTGACGTCAACATAGTACTTACACACGTTGACGTCACACTGCCCGATTACAGTGGGGTGACGTCACCATAATACTTACACACGTTGTCGTCACACTACCAGGATACAATGAGGTGACGTCAACATTGTACTTACATACGTTACCGTAACACTGCCGGGTTACAATGAGGTGACGTCAACATAATACTTACACACGTTGTCGTCACACTACCGGAATACAATGAGGTGACGTAAAGATTGTATTTACATACGTTACCGTTACACTGCCGGGTTACAATGAGGTGACGTCAACATAGTATTTACACACGTTGCCGTCACACTACTAGGTTACAATGGGGTGACGTCAACATAGTACTTACACACGTTGCCGTAACACTGCCGGGTAGCAATGAGGTGACGTCAACATAGTACTTACACACGTTGCCGTAACACTACCGGGTAGCAATGAGGTGACGTCAACATAGTACTTACACACGTTGCCGTACACACCGATTACCGGATGTCAACATAATATGAGTTGACGTCAACGGGATAGTGAGGTGACGTCAACATTGTACTTACACGTTGCCGTAACACTACCGGGTAGCAATGAGGTGACGTCAACATAGTACTTTACATTACACACGTTGACGTCACACTGCCTGATTACAGTACACACGTTGGGTGGTGACGTCAACATAATACTTATACACGTTGCCGTCACACTACCGGGATACAATGAGGTGACGTCAACATTGTACTTACATACGTTGCCGTAACACTACCGGGCAGCAATGAGGTGACGTCAACATAGTACTTACACACGTTGACGTCACACTGCCTGATTACAGTGAGGTGACGTCAACATAATACTTACACACGTTGCGTAACACTGCCGGGTTACAATGAGGTGACGTCAACATAATACTTACACACGTTGTCGTCACACTACCGGGATACAATCAGGTGACGTCAACATTATACTTACATACGTTACCGTAACACTGCCGGGTTACAATGAGGTGACGTCAACATAATAGTTACACACGTGGTCATCACACTACCGGGATACAATGAGATGACGTCATTATTGTACTTACATACGTTACCGTAACATTGCCGGATAATAATGTGGTGCCGTCAACATGATACATTCGCACGTTGCCGTCACACTACCGCGGTGACGTGAACATAGCACATAATACACACACTGAAAAGCTATTCCAATTACTGAAACTTAATTATATTGGCTCAATGAACAAAATTTTACTTTTCTACTATTTTTGGCGGTGCCACGCCACATATCTGCAACATAAATTCTCCGTACATCTATATTTCTCTTGGTACATGCCATTCGAAAACATACCTCTAGACACCCATTCGTGACCAACTCGTGTTGTTCGGGGTCAAGCCGAATACCAACTGGTGCCCTCTGGAAGGATTTCATATCAGCGCATGATCATCAGAACCATTTCAAACAAGAACGATACCTCAAATCCTGTTCCATACTATTGCACTTAACATCACCGCATCACATGTATATTGTATTGCTGTTTTGTTTTTGTTTTTATGTATTTATTTTAAATTCTGGTACAAAACGCTGGAGTACCTACCCCTGAAGCTACATGTACATCCCCGGGCCCACAACTGTGACGACGAAACCTTCTGGCAGTTGCTCATGGGTCGTCCACAGAGTGTGTGCACTGATGAAGAGGTGCTCTTCCTCTTCCACAACCTCTCCGCTGTTTTCCTCAAGTCTGCAATGTCTGCATACCAGCGCCTCATCACTATACAAAGTGTAACCATCAACTGACATTGAAGTCATACCTAATGAACACTCATTCTATTTTCTTAACATGAAACTTTCAGTGAATCAAAACCTCTTACTTTGTCTTTACATATTCCCAATCAACATCCAATCTCCAATCCAATGGAGGAAATATATATGATGATGATGATGAAGATGATGATGATGATGATGATGATGATGATGACGAGACTAGAATACCCCCAAAGATTTGAAATATATAGGTAGCCTAAAGGTTAAAGATTAAAATGGATCAGTTATTTTAAATATTATTATTGTTTTGATTATAAATAATAGCGTTATATGTGTATTTTGTAAAAATGTTCTAAATCGCACGTACAATCTACAAAACAAACCCGCAAGATCGTCAAAATCAATTCAAATGGACCCACTTTCGTTATGTAAACAAACGGAGGTGCGTGTTTGCATACCGTTCATGGTAGCATCCTAATTAAAAACTTCACACGAGGCAACATAATTCTGTTAGCAACGTGCTTTGTTGTTTCAATATGAGGATATACATTTTCATGCTTTTTTTTTAAACAATGCCATAAACGATTTAAATACTGTTTTTATCAAGGCACCGCGAACATCACGCGCGTTCTGACTGGTTTGTCCTCATTTCGTACATAACATGAGGGAAACCGTTACTTTCAGATGATGACGATAAAGGCATTCGATAAGCAATCACGGGAACCAAGCAGAAATGACTGGCACTGAGATTTGTTTGACACGCTTTAAAAAGGAGTGAGTGAGTGAGTTTAGTTTTACGCCGCACTCAGCAATATTCCAGCTATATGGCGGCGGTCTGTAAATAATCGAGTCTGGACCAGACAATCCAGTGATCAACAGCATGAGCATCGATCTGCGCAATTGGGAACCGATGACATGTGTCAACCAAGTCAGCGAAACTGACCACCCGATCCCGCTTTAAAAAGGAAGCTGATATATCACTACGACAATGTAAACATTCTCCATTTGACATGTGAAGGAGGAATATTGAGATAGACAAGGCCTTTCTTCACAAACAAAATTGTTGATAGTGAAAATGTGGGCATGAGAATGCCGGGATTTCCGGAAATTGCCAGGAATTCCACATGCTACTTCCCAAAAGGGGAATCAGCTAGGGTCCATACAGGTAGCAAAGGCACTGTAAGTCCCCATGGTCCCTAGTATGGTGATCTACCTACAGTTGCTGGTGATCTCCAGCCCGATTTTTATATTGAGTTGTCCATAAAAGTTTGTCGAATTTTACAGTTTCATGCTAGATTTAATTCTCTATCTGTGATAATCTAGTCATTTTACTGCCTATCGTTGGCATGCTTGTACAATTTAATTGTGTCTATTATTAATTTATAACTTTTGAGTAACGATGTGGCTGAAATATTGCCAATGTGACTATAAATTGTAACTCACTCACTCACTCTAAAAGGGGCCAATTAGATAATAATGGATGGTGCCATCAATATCTTCCTATGTGTTGGAGGAGCTGTTACGATTGTAAAAGGTGTTCCTACACAGAAACTCCCAGACACCAATAGATGAGAAAATGATGCAATGAAACAAGCGATGATTGCTCACTGCCATGCTCTGATGACAAGAAAACATTTCCAAACCTGTTTATATTGGTTTCACTTAAAGGTACATTCTTTGTAATTATGAATATGTAGGTTAGATCTAAATTCATCACACACTCATCAACATGCATACACAAGCATATATTAAGTTTGGTGTTTTTTCCTAAAACAGGCCACACACATCAGTAGCAACAAAATGTTATCATTCCGAGAGATCGATTCATGAATGTGGCGAAATATTATCAACATTTAACATCACTCCCAGTTAACAATAATTCAATATCTTAATGCAAAGAATGTGTGTCTTTGCTATTTAGGATTTTATGGTGAAATCGTCGAAATCGACAAACAAGATAAAGGTGAATGACTGACAAGAAGCATTGAACTGTCTCTTTACAAAGTCAGTTGAAATTCCTTGATGTCCTTTCGAACTGCTGCAAGCATATTAGACAAGCTCGTTAAACAAACTGTTAAGAAATACACCAACAACGATATCATGAAAATCCTGCATATTTAATTCTTGTCTTTGACGTTGTCCTTGTTGAAGGAGGAGCAGATCTGTCACTACTGGGTGACAACAAAGAAACTATCCTTCACGTGGCGTGTGATGAGGGTAATGTTGAGATAATCAAGTACCTTCTGACACATGAAATTGTGGACATCAACAATCGAGATAATGAGGGTTGGACACCAGTAATGCATGTAGCCTATAATGGACAAAAGAATTTATTTGACGTTCTTGTTGAAGCAGGAGCAGAACTGCCACACGTGAGTCATCACAAAGAAACTATCCTCCATATGTCTTGTAAAGGAGAAAATGTTGAGATAGTCAAGTACCTTCTGGCACATGCAAATGTAGACATCAACAGTCGAGATGAGGACGGCTGGACACCAGTAATGCTCGCTGCCGTAAATGAAAGTGATGACGTGTTTCATGTACTTGTGAAAGATGGAGCCGACCTAGATGATGACAATAACATCATTCTTCATTTGGCCTGTGATCACGACAGTGTTGAGATAGTAAAGTACCTCTTCAAACTCAAAATTGTGAAACGGGAACGACTGCACGTCAGCAATGATTGCAGCACGTGAGGGACATGAGGCTATCTTCTTCTTCCTTGTTGGGGCTGGGGCTGATCTGACAGTTATTAACGATATCGGTGATAACATCCTAAACCTGGCCTGTAAAGGAGAAAGTGTACAGATAGTGAAGTATGTTTCCACACGACGCATTGTTGAGGGGCCGTACAGAGCGGACAACCCAAGTTGAATGCAGTCTCTGTCAATCGTGTAGAAATTTTGAGAAAAAACTTCTTGCGTCATGTTCCTGATAAATCCACACTGGACTTTCGTATTGATAAGATTCAAATGAAACAGAGGTATTAAGCATTTTCCAGGAATAGACATCTCAGTATGGCACCAGCAGTGCTACCAACCTTGATTATCTATTTTTGGTGCACTTAAACTGGAATTTCTGGCTGGAATCCAAAAATCAAAACGCATGACTTCAGCATTGTGTTGATTGATGATTTCATTAAATTCAATCAGTGCCTAAAGTGAGTGAGTTAATATGTAACGTCACGCCGGCAATATTTCAGCACTATATTGACAAGAACATATTTGACGTTGAAATGAAATACGTGTATATTATAAACCTGTCGAAAAAGGACAGTAAAACAACTAGCTATCGCAGTTAGAATTCAAACTAGCAAGTTAAGTTAAAACTAATAGTACTATTTCATCAGTACATGATATAAAACAGGCTTTAGATTTCAAACAACTGAAGATAGATCACCATACTTGGCTCCGTGGGGACTTAAGGTACTTTTGGATGATGCCTTGAAGCAGAAAGCAAAAAGAAATCAACATTTTGAAATTTAACCAGCTAAAAGTAAATCAGCACTGTTGAGAAATTGTCACAGTGTAACTACCACCTCCTACCTATAAACATTATAGACATTAGGTTATTTGATATCTAAAACAATTTACATGTGAAATACTTGCTATTTAAATGAGTTTTGAGTTGACTTTTTAAGACGGCTAAAACGTGTGAACGTCAAAGCTAAATTTTGTTGATTTTGTACAGTCCAAAGTGACAGTATCATCAGCTTGGACAAATGGCTCACATTAGCACATAATAACGACAAACATGGACTAAGGCCTCAAATAAGTTTTGATTTTCACAAATGATATGACTTACATTGGACATAAAATGACTGGTGATATAACAGATAATTCAATCTGAACCTAAATACAAACGCTAAATGCACCATGCAAGATACTAAAACAAAACGAAAGTGTGGAAGCACTGCACACATAA
Source organism: Haliotis rubra (assembly GCF_003918875.1). Lineage (NCBI taxonomy): Eukaryota > Metazoa > Mollusca > Gastropoda > Lepetellida > Haliotidae > Haliotis > Haliotis rubra. The sequence continues at coordinate 197,911 of NW_025764964.1, forward strand.
AAAACATACACAAAACAGTATCCAAACCGGAACAATCTGAACAATGCTCATATACTGAGTCAAAAAAGAAACTTCACATTCTTTCTTCAGGGCACTATAAAAGAACAAGAGATTGTAAGATGGTTAAATTGTTATTATTTCATTGACGAGATCTGTGTGATGTACTCGATACACTGACAGTGCCATAATCAGTTCCATTAGGCTACACCGCCGTTCCCAAACATGGGTATACAGAATGTCAAGTCACAAGAATAAAAATGCGAAATTTCTCAGTTCAATATCATGTATGGCCGCCCCGCGCATTCACCACTGCCAAACACCGTCTCCTCATCGACTGCCTGATGCTTGTGAACACGTGGTTGGGGATTCTGTGCCATTGCTCTTGCAAGGCAGCGCCAAATTCCTACAAATTCTGAGGTTGGTTCCTAAGACCACGAAGCCTTCGCCCAAGTGCATCCCAAACGTGCTCTATTGGATTAAGGTCAGGGGACCTCGATGCCAAAACCATGGCATTGATTCCAGCGTTTTGAAGGAAATTTCGTGTCAACATCGCGGCATGCGGCCGAGCATTATCATGCTGGAACTGTAGACCTGGGCCATGAGCCGCCATGAAAGGAACGAGTTCAGGGGTGAGCACCTGGTCGCGGTAAGCAGCAGCTGTGAGGTTTCCACGGATGACCAGAAGTCGGGAACGGTTGTTCCCACAGGAAGCACCCCACACCATGCAACTTCCGCCCCCGAATCTGTCGACTTCCTGTACACAACATTAGGCATACCGTTCACGACTCTATGCCTGCCGTCCGCGAATCTGAGGGTAAACCTGGATTCATTGCTAAAGACGACTCGATTCCAGTCTCTCTGGGTCCATCAGAGGTGACGTTGGGCCCACAGCAGACGTTGACGTTGATGAAACGGCGTCAATATTGGCCCACGATATGGACGTCGAGAATGGAAATTGGCAGCCCGCAACCGATTTCGAATGGTCTGTGAGGACAGTCGACCTCTAAACATCTCAGCCCTGGTTCGTGTAGCCGGCAGAAATCTGTCACGTAGGTGACGTAGGACGATTTGACGGTCTTCTGCTCGTGACGTCACACGTGGACGACCCGACCTTGGGCGATCAGAAGTGGTGCCAGATTATTGGAGACGACCTCGCAAGTCATACACAGTACGACGGTTGCATCCCATTGCTCTTGCGATGTCAATAACTGATCTTCCCGCTTGCAACATGCCAACGGCACGTTCACGTTGCACATTTGACAATCGTGGCATTTCAAGTACCGTTAGAACTGTGGTTTAAAAGTGTGCTTTTTTCAATTCTTGAGGCCAATGCAAACACGTGCATATGAAGAAAACTTCGATGCGAAGATCACTTGATAGACCGCACGTGCAAAACCTGATTGGGCACTAACGTCATTTGCACGACGAATGGATGGGTTTGAGTGGGTTTTGCTAACGTTTTTCTAGAGTCGAAAGATAGGGATCCCATTTCGGATACAAAGATGTATCATCAGAGAAAAATTATTCATTATTTTTCAAATTACATTTTGTGAAGTTTCTTTTGACTCAGTATATATAGTCATCAAACGTGCTTTCACTGAACTGGTAAAAATGTTAAACATCATAACATTCCTCATGACGAACTATTTAACACCCAGATGAAGACACGTGTGAAGACCTATTCTTACCCGGAGCTTCAGGGGTGCCATGACGTAATGAACCAAACACAAAGAAACGGCGGGGTAGCTGTTTGCCACTGTTTATTAGTTTATATTGACATCTAGGAAGTCTGACATTCTTACAGAATCAATACCATAATAGTGAGAAGTCATCAGACATCTGGTTGGTACAAATATGGTCTTACGTTATGACACGTAGTTTGGTAAAACATACCATTCATAAAATTACGGATGACAAAATTCAGGTACATTTCTTGTTGCAACAATATCATCAGAATTATTCAAATGATTCATAAGCCTATATTTTTATCATTGTGCACACTGAAGAGACAGGTGTCCAGATATAAAGTACACGTTGTTTTTATGAAAATATGTAAATGCTATAGATCAATTAACATTTAAATTGATAATGAGCCTTCGCGCAATGGGAGATTAAAATACAAAACCTGAGGGGTCGATGGTGTAGCCTAGTAGTTACAGGGCAAGTGTACACGAAAAAATCATTTTGTTTCTTACATGCATCAAAATTCAGTTTTAGAATAAGTACTTATTCATTTTTTGGAAATATGCACTCATCTTTATCATATTAATAGTTTGAACCTCAAAATACCTGTGAAAATGGTGCGCCGTTATGAAGCCTTCGATTTCAGAGCGAAACAGGCCTGAGTTACCGCCCTTAGATATGACGTAATTGGTGCCACTCTAACTGGTAGCTGGTCTTAATCTAACGTGAAAGACAGCCAGTACCAGTTTACTGTCATAAACAACATGGCCTCGGACTCGTCGTCTGAAAGCGAATAATTTTCACTGAATCAAGAAAACGTCCAACCATAATCCTTTGAACCGACACGGGCTAATTTTCCTGACTTCAAAATAAAGACGAGATACGATCATGTGGAACCTGGTGAAGACCTTTTTGTCTTCAAAGCTTGCGTCGTGAAGCGCAGAGTCTGACTCATCCAGACCACCGTGGTAAGATCATAATATTTTACTTCTATCTAAATATAGTACATTTCAAAATATTTATTTGCAGTGATGCTTGCTATGCCTGAAGACCAGCACTCTTCGTTTGCTTTTCGCCTTGTCCATCCCTTGTGTCAGTGTCATCAAATATAAATGCCTGTCCAAATAATAATTGACGATAACGGTACACATGCATTATACCGGATACCTGCCTGCCATATTTAATTAGGTCACGTGATGCTTCTTATATTGAAAACCGCGCGCGAGCGCAGGAAGGTGAAAAATTATAAAACTGATATGAAAATAACCCCCAAATTTGAATTCTCTGACCCACTTCCGGTTTCAGTAACCTAAACTACGAATTAAAATATGAGCGTAATACGTTAAAAGAATTGAACGAAATGATTAAAAAAAAATAAAATGCGCTATGCCTTCTCGGAAGCGTAACTGTTTACTGTGGGAACGTTCTACAGGTAAGTGGTTTATGATTGGTCCATTCCTACGTTACGTCACTACATCGTAACCACCTTATTTGGTCAATGTACAACTTCTAGTACTTTGTGCCTGCGTTAAAATGCGACTTTGGGATGTTTATCGGTTGAGTGAGGACAAGGAAGAACTGTTTCGGGTTTTTTAGAAGAAATGGATTAATTGGAAATTGGGAGGGGAAAAAGTGCGGCAAGTGTGAGATTGGGACGTTTTATTGTGCACGGACAAAAGTTACGGCACAGACGGGAAGTGCTGGAAATGTAACAAAAAAGCATGTGGGAAAAAGGAAGTTCAATCGGTGGAAGGGCAGTGGGTATTTGGGGGAATTGACAGGGTTAGTAAACAGTGCATTTTCGCTTGTGTGGACAAGAGGGACTCGGCAACGTTGATTCCCATCATTCTCAAACATTATAAGGCCTGGAACAACCGTCATAAGTGATAGCTGGCGAGCATACACTTGTCTTCGGGAGGAAGACTTCACGCAGCTGACTGTTAATCATTAATAATTAACTTCAAAGATCCCGAGACAGGTGCCCACACCAATACGATAGAGTCATCCTGGGGCGCGTTAAAGCGATCCCTGTCTAGAACAGGTACGACGAGAGAACTCGACTCCTCTTATTCTGAGTAATTCTGTATTCGAAGGAAATATCTGACCGAGTCAGTGGATAAGTTTGCAGCATTTGTGGACTTAATAACAAGAGTATACAAACCACACGCGAAAGACTCAGGACTCGTGTCAGTCAGACGCCCCCTCCCACCGCTAAACGTAAATGCGAACGACAGTTTGGATGACTTTGTGTTGTAATGGTAAGTGCATGCCGATTTTTTTATTGATGAATAATGAATACCTTCTAATAGAGGGGGGGGGGGGGCGGCATCCCCCACCCACCCGAAAACTTCTGAAAGAAAACACCGCTTCGCGTAAGTATCCAATATGGCGGCATAAACAGATTTCCTCGTTGCTAGGGGCTTTAATGCGCAACTATTAGCGCATCCCAAGAAAGGTTCCTTTCGGTATCCTGTATAATGCATTCTTTCCGATGATCACTCTCCTACCCAGAGTTCCATGCGGCAAGCCAGCATAGTACCTCTGCCACAGGCGAGAAAGATGTGACGATTCGTCACATCTTGCACCGTTCATTCAATATAATGTGACCGCCTCCGTGGTGTAGTGGTTAGAGCGTCCGCCCGGAGAGCGGAAGGTCGCGGGTTCGATCCCCGACCGCGTCATACCAAAAGACATTAAAATATGGTACTTGTTGGTCCCTGCCTGGCGCTCGGCATTAATGGGTACAACAAGGACTGGTTGGCTCGGAGTCAGTATAATGTGTCTGAGTGGGGTATTCATGCTTCACTGCGGCATGGTATCTCAGTGGGCTAGCACTATAAAACCAGCTTACGTCTGGGCTAGTACAAGCAGCCGCACATACACATACACACGCATGCACGTCGTCATATGAGCGAAATATTCTCAAGCACGACGTAAAACACAATTTCACCTCACCTCAATATAATGTACATATTTCTTAACAGTTTCTATTTTGACGAGTCTACACATCTAATTAAACATCTTTGATAGAATGGGTTAGTTTCACTGGGAAGATATCCTAAAACATGTCACACTATTTCGATTTGCGTAGCGATCCTTTGTTTACGTAGGTTGTACGGCTCCACATGCTGTCATCGAAGCCGACGGGGAGCAAACGATGCAGCCAGTTTGATATCTAGAATATGTACTGTCATTAATCTTACTGTCGCAGTTGTGGAAGAATATACATGTAACAATGTAAAACATTGTGAAGAGCACGCCGAGAAGCTTGCGTAAGGCCAGTCTCTTCTTATTATGAATATGCGCGTTTGTTTACAAACAAGAGAAAAAGTCCGGTCACGTGATATGCAAATTAGCCTGTGGCAGTGATGTTATGCTAAGTCATCACTGCGCCGGAGTGTGTCCGATGATAACACGTACAATTACATTCTACTTCACATGCAGTTTACACTACAGTAGTAGTATTGCCGTTTTCCTTGAGTAAAGTGCGCTTTTTCTTCCCCAAACACGTAGTTCTGATTGTTTCGTTTTCAAACGCAGTCATTACCGCGGGCACGTAATACCGGAGATTTGTTTACAATTTTGACAAATCAGACAAATAAATATGCAATTTTATCATGTGAACACCACGTCTGATTATAAAGAGTATGCATTGTATATGTCGCTTTGTGTTTGCAATGTGTTTTCATAATTTGGTGGTTACATGAATTTCTGTGAAACCGCAGCACATCAACTTTCCGGTTTACCGTGTTTTCTGACCAAAACCAGGATCACAGTACGACTATGAACGAACTTTAGTTTACAGATAACGTATATTTTTTCCATTATTTATATCACTCTATAAACAACAAGTTGCTACGTCCAGCTTATATTATGGACATCTTACCTGAGTAACACGAAAATAGGGCACACTCCCCTGACAGTGACATGTTTTGTTTGTGAACAGGTACATTCATTGATCACTAGTTATTAGTTTTTCTGACCATTGACTATCTTTTAATGAAAACATTGTAGTAGCTCTTGGAAACTGTTGAAAAAGTTCTTCATTCAGATATGATACCTAAAGGCAAATATGAATTTATGTCCCAGGCAAAAACCAGCTTCTTCATGAGTATATAAGTCAAATAATATATCAAAGTAAAATTATTACTCACTCAATAATGTTACAGGTGCACTTGTGGTCACTTCGTTCACATGCACTCTGAGGTAGAGGAGCTATATGTTGTCAGGATGTTGCTCCAATCAGGGAAAAGCTTGATACATCAAATCACAGCTGCATTACTTCTCACCCTGGCCTCCATGATGTATCACTAAGCAAGTATAGTATGGAGGCATACTACAATGAATTCATTGACAGCAGTGAACCCCTAGGTGATGATGAACCAATACACAAGTAATATACCGAACACTGCTCATTATTTCAAAAATAATTCTTTGCATTCTTTAAACAAGATACAGACCATGTATTTCTAGATGGATTTGAAAAAAGAGCAATTTTTCCCATTTCCATAATCTTGTACTTCCAGAGAAATAATACAAGAAAATTAGTACCTCAAAAGCCTTATACGGGTAAATCGTGCTACCCTTTTGTTACTCGAACCTTCATTTAACTTTTTCTGTGTATCTATCTTCATGAGATATCAAAAGCAAAACGACACAAGTTTCAGGCAAAAATATATTATATATGTAATATACATTTCTTTTCATGGAAAATTAAAGTCTTTCATTTATTTGACTCTACATGACATGTTTTAGATACTGTTTATCAAGGAATAAACTTATAGTGTATCTGAAAGTATATCATGCAAAACAAACAATGCTGACAAGTGAAATAAACCTCCAGTCAAATATATCATTAATTATTTGACAAGTTATATTAAATGAAGCAAAAGTAACCAGCACCCCCTGCCATTTGTCATTATTTGCTTATAGTGAAACTGTGAAATAGGCTCTTATGGACATTAGGTAACATTGTATTTAATTCAGAACCTGACATTATGCATCTATAAATGTTGTTTTTGCCAAGCAAGGCTTCTCTTTACCACTCCTTCTGGCAGTAACTGTTTCAAATTTGACCTATTGTTAGTCTAATGAATGAAGTTATTGATGAACTTTATCCCTGTTGTCATCTACCATATTTTCTTCCTCCAAAGTGACGCCACCCTTTCATCAGACATGCCACTATTAAGCAGACATATTCTTGAAATACACAAAAACCTCCCCACTAACTAGAACCATACCTTTCATACTCTTTATCCAAATGGATGAAGTATTTTTACAATTTTTAAAAGTTCAGCCTGTTGAAATGGAGACAATGTATGTGTACTTAAAATCATGTTCATATTTTTCTGAATCTATCAACATCTGGCCTACAGAAGATTTACGTACTTGATTTGGCAGAAATTGGGAAAATATCATCGCAAGGTGATTCCTTCTTGTGTTGTCCATGTTATACGTGCAACATTTCCATCAAATGTATATACTGGTTTCCTTTATTCTCACTAGCATAAATAATGTTTTAATGGAAACGAGTTTTATGGTTTCGGACAACGATTCGTTTTTCCCGTTTCTTACCATGAGTTTCAGTCATGCAGGGTGGCTGATGTTCATTTAGGGAGTTGTCAGCGAGGGCATAACTTGGAAATTCTGTTCTAATGTAGGACACCTCCTGTAACAGCTCGCCAACATATTCTGAAACAGTAAATACCAAATATACATTACCGGCTACATGTCATTGTAAAAAAATGGAAAAGTCCATCATTGCGCAATATGTCTGTGTATAATAGGAAAAGTTGAACAATTTCATGAAAGTTGCACATTACTAATTTCATACCATACGTTGGATTGTTATGAGAGGTTTAGCCGTAGCCTCCCAGTTTCTGCTCTTAGGATGTAAGACACTCCAGTTCTCGTCTCCTGTTTTGGTGTGTGCTTTCAGTCGTGTTCCATTCTCATTGAAGTGAAGGACAGACATCAACAACCTGTTACAGTATTATTATTGTTACAACTGTAATTTCACCATTGGCTGTTTTATATGATGGCATACACAAAATATAACTAAGGTTAACAATAAAAGAAATTCAAAATTCTGATTGCAGGACCGAGACCATGGTATTCTTTATTATTGTCTCTGGGTGGGTTACCTTAAGAAGTAATTCCTATCAAAAATGTGAGGCAAACTGGTTATGACGAATTGTTATCCAGTGAATTTAAAAAACAAAAAATCATTGCTAGTAAGTCAGTACATACCTTGCTTTTATACCATTGTAATGATAATGGTAGAACTTTGGAGCAAAGTGACATATGACACTATGAAATCCTTCAAGGTGTGATGTTTGCCTATGGGGTGACAGTTTGGCTACATCTTTCAGAAGATATCTGGACTTTAGAATGCTTTCTATCTCCTTGTAAGCTCGTGTTCCTGAAGAATAAATTCATGCATTAATATATTTTTTGTAAAATGAATTCCATTTCTGTCTTCATTATCAGTGACGAACATTTCTAATCCCCGAGCAATATTTGATTTTGTGAGGGGTCAGTTGTACATAGGGAGGTGACTGAGTGGGCAAGATCAAGGAAATGGAAAGATGGGTGTGGGTTTGTAACAAACAATGATGCTGAAAAGGGAGAGTTTAGTGTGATAACCCTTATAATTTTTACAGAAAATTCAAGTTGGAATGTCAGGCTGCACATGAAAATGTAATATCATACATTATGATATTGATTGGTTAATTTTACATACCAGCAGGTATCCAAATTCTATCTTGAATTTCTCCATGCATACAAGATGGAAAGGTTTCACTGTGACCACTATGTATGTTAGCTAAGTGGTTGCCAATCGACAACCACTTAGCCAGCACCTCCTCAGCATTGCCATTGCTGGTTGCAGCACACCAGTACATATGATTGGAAATGGAGTGTGCCCACAAGCTGATTATTTCCAGGCCTTTCTTCTTGTTTACTTTTTGAAGTTTCTTGTAAATACCTGAAAGTATCAAATGCTGCTGGCACAATGGATCATCACTTGTTAGACTGACTGACTGACTGAGTTTTACGCCGCTTTTAGCAAAATTCCAGCAACATCATGGCGGGGAACACCAGAAATGGGCTTCACACATTGTACCCATGTAGGGATTCGAACCCGGGTCTTCGGCGTGACGAGCCAACACTTTAACCACTAGGCTACCCTACCGCCCCTCACTTGTTAGAAAAAAAAAAGTTATTGAAGAATACTTACCTCGGAGTGTGTTTGTTAAGGTTAAGGTGATGTAATATATTTGTCGAATAACATTTTATATATATTCCACTTTCTGAAAAGCATTTTTATGCCATAATTGTGTCAATGACACCAAATACGTCTGATCATGATATGATGGGTTTTAAAAAACTATCCACCTTTAGCTACATGCCATACATCAAACCAATCAGGAATGTCCACACTAGTTTGGTTTCAATAAGTTATTTGGCTTACAAATTTTATGTGTAACTGGGAATAGTAAGAAGAATTGGCTGATACACATTATGAAATAGAAATGTTTCACTGTATTTGATATATTTAACACCAACATGTCTTGGAAGAAAAGTTGTATCAATTTTATATAGGCTTATGTATACAAGATTGCTGTTGTTTGAATCTCATGGGACCAAATTTCCTTCTCGAGTCATCCTGTGTATTTATGAGACGAATTCGTGTAACCGGTATTCAAATGATGACAACTATAACAGGGAATGGTCGGGCCCGACAGGTACTTCGAGTTATGCATAATATTCGAGACACCGGCATTCGACTCATCGGGATTTGACTATGTATGTGTTTAAGTATTACAGCTAAGTATTGAAGTTTTAGCAATATTCCAGCAAGATCACGGCGGGGGACACCAGAATGATGCATTAGAAGTATACAATTATTCATAGTATGTTTTGACAAACAGCAATTAGCATGATATGTTATGACAAACAGCAGACTAACATTAACAACCGCATGTAATTGATTAACACGTGATACATAATGGGAAGACGGAATTTGGGGACTAAGGGCAATAAACAGTACTGTGATATAGTAAAGATACATTGTCATGTTAACCTCGGTGCCAATTATATCAGCTTACAATAATTAGCTTTGGGGGAAATAGTACGTGAAACGAGCGACGCACTATGCATCTCTACAAATTATTTACAATTACAAGCAAACGAATTTTCGTTACTGGCTGACAAAAATTTGTATACACAAAATTTGCATTCTGTTATAAAAAAAATGCATTCAAACCATCTAAAAGCAGACTAAAACATACTCGGTACTTTTGTCGTAATACTTATGTGGAAGTGCTCTCACAATTTAACATCCCAATACAAATCATTGTATTGTCATCAAGGAACCTACAACAGAGGAGTACGCGCCTGCTCTCAGCATTCTTCACTATACGTTAATGTCCCGTACAGAACACCATAGTAACGCGCTATGGTTTATTGGCTTTGCAAAGTATAAGCTTCACAAGTGACAAGTCTCTTGTTCTGATAAGTCGTGTTGTGACAATGGCGAAGTTATTCCTGCTCGTGGCGTTGATTGTGCTTTCGATATTTGCAATTACAGAGGCACAATTCCTTTTTAGTGAGTATTTGTATATCAGCATTAATGATTAATCATAATAAACCATAGAATAGTAAAATATTACGAATATGTAACGCCGTATAATTAGAATAATTCGTTTCACAGGTTTCGTGAACTTCATAAGTATATGGACATTTTAACAGTTGTTTTATAATATTGCCATAGGTTGCCCTGCCAACTGCCGAGACACCACCTGCTCCTCCGTGGGCTGTACCTCGTGCGACACCGGCTACTGCCTATACTACGACATAAGCAGCAAGTGAGATGAGACAGATGATTGTTGATGCATGGATATCTAATATTACCAAAAAGGGGCAACATGGCCAGATTTTCGAAACAATTTCAACCCTGTCGTAGTATATTTTCGAATTATCTTTGCCTAAGATGTCGTATGATTGCCGCAAATCTAAGATCTCTCCACGTCCGTCATAGGTGAATCATATCTTCATCCAAGATGAAAGCCTTTTTCGAAATATATAGACTAACTATTCTGCTTTACGTATGACATGTTATGTTGTTAAAATCCCAAAACCCCAAAACGTACTGGAATCAGTACTTTACTGAGAAGTTGTAATCGCAAGTATTCCATATGCTGCATTTGACCACTTTCTAAATGGCAATGTGGAACTATTCATATGCAGTGTCCTATCTACGATGCTACCTGTTTAAATTCACTGCACTCTGATCTACGTAATTCGGTTTGTGCGACAGATTTGGCATATGCGTCAATCAGTGCCCGAGTGGAATGCACTGTACTGTCTTCATGTGTTCTCGTAAGTAATGTATGTCTCTTTGTGCTTCGTTTGTACATGGTGAAATGGGTAGAGGAGGAGGGTTGGGTTGCGAAAGTGAAGGGGGCGAGGAGTGTACAGGATGAGTGAATTATTAGATTTAGGAGCATATAATATACTCCATATTTATGCAAGGCGGTTGACATTGTTTTCTTGTCCAATACTATCTCGAACATAAAGGCTAATTGGCACAACCACAACACAAAAAAGCCAATGTAGGAAAAGAGCTATTTACTATACTGAACATCCTAAAAATATTTGGAGATTTCTTCCAAATCTATGAACCGAAATTAAATACACCGGGTTGTTGATATGAGTTACGTGGCTGAATGCGTGTTCTCGTAGGCTGAGTGTGAATATATCTTTGCTCCAATCGAATCGATTATTTATAGCTTGTCCTTAAATAGCGGAAATATTGTGAAATAAAGCAGCATCCGCCAATTCCCATGACGCTGTAAGACTGAATGTCACCACCTTTTCTTTGTAGAAGATCGAAACTAACAACAGTGTGCCGGAAGTGTGGAAAGACAAAGGAAAAACGGAACAGTTTACGATTGTAAATCTATGACTGCGATTTGATATGTGTAATCAATCGATGAATATATTCTTGCAATAGGAACTCTTCGTTTTGACATAAATTTCAGCGGCAGATATATAAGTTAGGATTTGTTACTATTGATTATGGAGATATCCAGATGATTCCTATTCACCTACCGGCTATGGTAAAGAAACAGAACTTGGGAGGTGAAGAGACTACCAGACTATCGTGTCCACCTCCAAGCTTGTATAGCGCTAATCCACTGAGACACCATGACTCATGGATGCCTGCGCTGTGTTTATGGACTTCCGAAGCCGACGGGAGGTGGCCGAGGCTGTTCAACATACCAATAAATCCATTTTAAATTCTCCCACGGACACTTAACACCTCCATATGACGGACTTGCAACAGACGTTTTTGATGAATATTCCATTTATCAATCAACAATAACAGTAACATTGCGAAACACACGTATGTGTAATGTGAACACAAGACGTCTGACAGCCCAAGCACATCGACAAATAAGTCAGATTCTTTACGATGAATTACGGGATTCTTGATGCTCTCTGGACGTTCATTACATTTCCCCGAAGCAACGGATCTGAACGATTTATCACAAATATTTTAACCTAGAACATCAGATGCTGGCGATCTATAGCCCGTGTTTTATATTGTATTGTCTTCTTTAATTACACTGTTTTAGTTTTACATGCTAGTTTTATGTTCATATCTGTGATACTCTAGTGTTTTTACTGTCCATCGTCGACAGGTTAAACTCTTCACAAAGTTATCATGTTTGTATTGTATAAATTGTTTTCGTCACGATATGGCTGAAATATTGCCGATGTGACGTTAAATATTAACTCACTCACTCACTCACTTGAACCCAGAACTTTGCAGTTGCTTGGAAACAGATCTGAGACAACGGCCCAGTTGATGGCACCCCAGCTCACACGTGTCATCACTGGTACACTGGTAGAACAAACCCCAGTTTTGTGCTCAATGTGTGCTAGTGTTAAAAGATTACCACTATGGGAATCTTAAGGTCTTTCGTCAGCGTTCAAATTTTGTTGACTTGGTAATCATATATGTAACCTCAGTTTGAATAAGTAGGCGCCTGGGGTGATCGTAGCGCTAAGGTGATCGTAACTCCGATACTTTATGCCTGGTTCACATTTGCGCCCTGCAATGGGTCTTTGGCACCCGCAAACTGCCCGTAGCACCATTTCCGTGCGGTCGCCGTGCGGCGGCAGGCGTGGCCGTACGATTATCGCACGATTCTGCGGGCGCCATAGCCTCTACGACTTTGCTAAACAGCAAAGTTTGACAAATTAAAAAACAAACAAACGGTAAGCCCGTAGCCCGTAGGTGACATCGCGCGGTGATCGTACGGTAAACGCACGATTGTTTAGTTCCAAACATTCGTACGGCGATCGTAGAATCGTGGGATATTCGCACGGCTACCGCGCGATCACCATGCGGCCTCTTTACGGTGCCCGTGAAATCACATGGACATTCTGCAGTCATCCTTCGGCAGCCGCATGATGTCCGTGCGGCAGCCTTGCGATGGACCAATCATTTTTACCATGGGTATATACATTAGCAATCCCTACCAGTTCTTTATACAGTATTTCCTTTGTCTTAGTTAATGAGAGAGGTCCAAGACAACAAGATGTACATGGTAAACCGATCTCCGCTCAGCCTCCACACGGGCTCTGTAGGTTATACTACACTAAATGAGAATCGCTTGCTCACTGAGCGAGACGCGTATTTAAACAAATGAAGAGATAGAGACATGTGACAGCTGTGATTGGATGAAATAGTGTAAGATGTTTATGTTTTTTAAAAGCATATCCAACCAGCAATTAAAACTGACCATAATTTTAAGCATTCAGTGCTGTCATTTTCATCACCATGACTTATGCTTATTGTGTGTACAGATATTTTCCAGTAGGTGACATTTGGTGCGGAACTGGGGTTGATGTGTTCCGCTTCCTGTCCCCGCAAAACGAGCCGGACAAATTGGCCTGATATTGTGTTTTTATTGTAGTTTAAAGGCCAGAGTGTACCCATGTGTACATAGAATGGCTGTTGATAGCTTGTCTATTTTTAAAAAAATTATAAGGTTACTATAGAAGTCTATAGGAAAACATTTGATGGTGTGTAACCTGTACGATGTCCGTGCAGTAGCTGCGGAGACCGCACGATCTCCGTACCCTCTCCTTACGATTTCTGTTCAGCCCCAATGTAGTACCTGTCCCCAACGAAATCGCACGATGCCCGTAGACAATGTGAACACAAACGTCGTACCCGCGGTCACCCACGATGCCTTAACTGTCGTACGGAAAACCGTAGACTACGGACCCCTGATGTTTGTGATGTGTGGTGTCAGCAAGCAGCTACAGTACAAGTAATCCGAGAGGGTGCCAGCCGAGGAGTCAGAAGATTGCCAATTTGGACTATAGTCTGAAAATAGGACAGCCACTGAACAGTCTTTTAAAAAACACACAAATAAGATACATGTTTGGTATGAGTGAGTGAGTATGGTTTTACGCCGCTTTTATCAATATACCAGCAATATCACGGCGGGGGACACCAGAAATGGGCTTCACACACAGAACCTATGAGCGTGGCGAGCCAACTTTTTAACCAGTGAGCCACCCCACCGCCCCTTGTTTGGTATGAGAAATCGTAACCTCGACTTCTTGAGAGATTAAATACAGTTAATTTCAGTTTGGTTTAAACTTGCTACTAATGTACATCAAAATAAAATGCCAGTTATAATTCACAATGTTTTATCACAAATGCTAGAAAATAATATGTATGCTTCACCGTGGCTTGCTAATATTAAACGTATTTATTTATTTATTTATTAAATACGGTATATTTGTTTTTCTTGTGTATTGAGAGTCCCGGGAACGCTCAATTCAGTGTTCACTGTAGCCTGACCGTTCCCGCGAAAGCGACACCTAAATTGAGGAGGTTTGGTTCTTTACTGGTTAGAACGGCCACATGGATTCCCCACATGGGTGCAATGTGTGAAATACATTTCCTCTCTCCCCTGTCGTGATGTTGCTGGAATATTGCTAAAGGTGGCGTCGTGCCATACTACCATACTCACTCACCCACTCACGTATAGAATTGATAGGTTGGTTTTATAGTTTTAGGGCGACGTGGGCCAATAAGAGGCCTATTTGCGCCCAACACATTACTTGATTTAATAAACAATCATAGGTAATTTCATCGCCAAAAGGAATCGTTTAGTTAAGATAAAAGAAACGACAACACTATATATATATATTAATATTAATTTGGGTAGATGTATACGTATGTCGAATAACCTCTGCTTTGTGTTACGGATTAAAAACCTTAAGTAATCAGTTCCATTTCTGAAACATGAAATACTCATTCATTAAAAAAGCAGTAGGTTCAGATGACAGAGTGTTAAAATGATTTAAAACCACAGAACTAAATCTGTCTACGCCATTCGAGAGCCTGTCTAGATTACATCATATTTTCCAGATGACGAGACAAAATCTCAAACTGCCCGTTGCACAGACCCATACATGATATTGGGGCCCAAAACTGTTTCTAATGAAAATACATCATCAAACTCAAGTACAGCACCTCTGAGATTATGTCTTATCTTGTTATGCCCAGGGCATGTAATTAGATAGTGTTCGTTGTGTTCAGGCGTCTCCAAATTGCAATGGCCACATTTAGAAGAGACCGTCTTATCTATAATACTCCTGTAAGCATTTAGTCCACAGTGTCCAAGTCTGAGACGTGAAAGAATAACCTCATCACGCCTTTTACGACGACGAATTTTATGACCAGATTTTAGTGATGGTCTAAGTTTGTACATATGTCGGCAGGTAGTACCAGTATCCCACAACTGTTGCCAACTCCTTGTAACAGATTTCGATAAAACCTTTTTAAAAATCTTTAGGGATTGGTTGAAATATAAATAAATCAGCTTCAGGAAACTGTAACCCGGATTTGGGCAAATTATCTGCAATCTCATTCCCATGTTTGCCAACATGTGCTGGGACCCACGCAATGTCGCATGCAATGTAAATATAGAATTGATAACCTGGATGTGAAGTAGTCTCCCTTGATTTGTTTGTTTAATATGAAACCTCTGCACAGTGCTCGCCTTCACTAACAGCTCCCCGTTCTAGTGGGCACCTCTGTGAGAAGCTCCACTGTGTCGTGTTGAATACATGGCTTCCTTCCAATCATTGCTTGGCAGAATACTTTCTGGAACTCCTACTATGCCAATATCGGATTCGAAACCTCCCCGCCCCCTCCGTCTTGTCTTCCGTCCATCTCCTTGCAGGCCTGTTACATACAAAATAGCTCTCCGAAAACATTAGGGTTTCCTCCTGTTTCAGTCACATCGATGCCTGGATTCAAGTCGGACCTCGCGTCCTGTGATACTTGCTGGACATTCGCGAATGCAGTGACTTGTTAACGAGAGCGTATAATCTTGTTTGAAAGTTTTTGCTCCAATCTAGTTTCACCATTGTGTCTTACATTTGACTCACTGTCTCCCCTCATTTGCTTATAGGCTTTATCCCTATCCTTGGTTTTCATAGCATATACAATAACATGTGGAGTTTTCGTACTTGTGTAAAACGTAGGTTGTGCTTGACTTATGCTCATGTGTATATTGCAGTGAAAATGAAGGTATGGTTTGACGTAGTTGACTAACTTAATACATGTAGCGATGAAGGGGACTCAGTACACAACACACTTGTAGAGATGGCTCATTTTTATTGGTTGGTAGGCAGATGATTTGTACATTGTCACACAACAGTTTGGTGAAAGCAAAGGTAATATATTATGCGTAGTGTCACAACTCATTAATTGTTTAAAAGTCACCACAAAGTAAAATGTTTACATTAAAACCCTTTACCATAACTAATTCAATCCTTGGGTATAGGCCATGCTGACCACATATACAATCAAGATTTTTGTTCGTAATAATCTTACCAAAGGTCAGAACCAAGAAATAGTCAATGCGGACATGGAATACGATAACACGCGTTTCTAGCTGTGGTGTCTCATCCACAGGTGTGTGAGAAACAAAACAACAACATCCTCAGCCACGACACCAATATCAAATAGCAAACATAATCACAACCCAAGCATGAAAGTTACTTCAACCACAATATTTGTACAACACGTATTTCACCACTTTTAATATTGAAATAATAACACCCATTGAAAGTCTTCACCATTTACGAAATATTTTTGGTGACATTTGTTTTTATAATTACAGTCAAACCTAAAACAGTTCACAGAAAGTTATTTCACCCACTTATTTAATAAAAAACGGTCACCGATTTTAATATTGAAATAATAACACCCATTGAAAGCCTTCACCATTTATTAAATGTTTTTTTGTGACATTTGTTTTCATAATTACAGTGAAACCTGAAACAGCTCACAGAAACTATGTGGCAGTACTGCTTGGACATGTAGCACCATGTGACAGTACATTCAGTGAATAGGTGTTACGTAGTTACCATTTACCTAACAACCTGAACCCAAAACTGCATTGAAAGAGTGCCAACGAAAACAAAACATGTATAAATTCTATTAATGGTTACTGAACAGAAAAATAGTATTTCCTGTATGAGCTATACGAAGGAAACTGAATGTAACTAGCAGCACAGTTGCAGCAAGAAGTCCATTAAGTTGTGGTGTTCCTGAAGTGGTTACTGTCAGGCTCAAGCAAATTGTGAGCCAATGAAAGCTTGCTACATTACACTGTAACATAAACAAAGATTTTTTTTCTGAAACATACATATTCTTACGCAAACATAAAAGACGGACAAATCGATGTGTTTGTGGTTATCTCTGCAATATTCCACCTATATGGTTGCGGGCCAGACAATCCAGTGATCAACATATGCACAGCGACTCACTCAACGCAACTTTCTGGTGGTGAAGGTTGGAAACGCTCCATAAGTCTACAGAACGTTTGGCTCAAAAGCGGACCGATGAAGTGCAATCTAACTCGAAAACTAATAAACATAACATACGCAATGAAACGCTGATCATAATCAAAACATCATATCCACTCTGTGAGGTTTTTGAAAAAAATTTGTAGTAAAAATAATAAAGTTGTTTAACAAACTATCATAAAAATATTGACTCAGTTCACTGTTTGTTACGAGGGAGGAGTGCAGAGAAAGGGACAGCCAGGTGTTCGAGAAGCACGTTCACAGACAAAGTTATTTATTCATTAACCTGTGCTGTGCCTTCTCCATCCGTTCTCGAACACCCGGCTGTCCCTTTCTCTGCATTCCTCCCTCGTAACAAATAGTGAACTGTGTTAATATTTTAATGATCGATTGTCAAACAACTTTTTTATTTTTTAGGACAAAAATTCTGCAAAAAACCTCACAGAGTGGGTATGATGTTTTGATTATGATCAGTGTTTCATTGAGTATTTTATGTTTATTAGTTTTCGAGCTAGATTGCAATTCATCGGTCCGCTTTTGAGCCAAGTAAACTATAGTAAGTTCACTCTGAACAAAATCTGGACTAACAGTACATCAGTAATTGTTTGATCGGCATACTAGAAGTTGGTGACTCAAAAATGAAACATACTTAACTTTATGGATGACAACTTCTTATTTATTGCACAGCGCGACGTTTCCATGTAGATTCTTACATCTATCAAGCTAAAGCTGAATACAACCAGATGCTGTTTGTCAAAACATACTATATATACCTCTCATCAACGAGAACACATGTCCGTGCCTCTTGCAATCCTGGAATCCAGGAAAAGACGGGCAAAGAGAAATACACTGAGCGGTGAAACAAATGTACCCTAAAATCCCCGTTTCAAAGATTAATCATAAATTTAATCCATTAACATAAACAATTGTGTAACATCGTCCTTGTACACCCCTTTCCACATTGACAAACGTAAGTAAAAACTAAACCTAACTAAATATGGTGACCATCGATGCAGTTAGTTTTGGCAAAATCAAATTTTAAAGGAATTCGGCTCAAAAGCTCGATCATGTCGAGCAAAAGGGAATGATCTTTCAAGGAGGATTCCAAAAGGCATCTTGTCTCTCGGCCACACTTGTTAGGTGTAAACATTTAAATTTCGCACTTACACGAATTTTGTCAATGTGATGTTTTTAGTGTCCACAATACTCGAGGGGCATATTCTCATTTGATGTTTTCCGGTGTCATGTGATTGAGTTGTTTCAGTCTCCTAAACCGGTTTATCCATGTTCTAATAACCCTGCTTGACCTTGTACTTCTTTAAACGAAAGTGGTGTAAGCATGAATGTATAACGTGTAGACCTACAACACCCATCATAGCCCCGACAATCACTCCAAAGGTTAGCCAAAAGTCGTCCAAGTCAAGGATATCTGGGTATATGACCTTGTCGTAGAAGAACCACAAGCACAAGGTGAAGATGATGTAGAGGAGGCCATACAGGAACGGCCAAATGACAGACCACCAACGTATTTCACGGACAGTGACGATGGAGTCAAAACCAACAAGTATTGTATCAAGAGCATGGACGCTGATGTTTGGGTATGCACTGCATTTGTCGTCTCTGGGACAGATGTTGACATAATATGCGATTGTCACAAATGGTGCATGTACAAAGACGATACTTGTGAATATTTCAGAAAGGTGGAGAAGTGACCGCTTAATTTTATGTGTGCCCTGGTTGTCTGTTTTAGGCGTCAGTGTTGTCTTTTCGTCATCCTTTGTTGACTCTTGGTCTGATGTGGCATCTGTTTGACGTCCTGGGTCCGAGTCTTCAGTCCTACGATTCAGGACTGCCTTCACGAAGCTGATGATGCTTGAGATGCAGAAATGGATAAGTACCGTGATGTGGGACCACGTTGACAGATACAATTCTTTGTTGTGCGTGTGTTCTGCCCCAGTATACCATTGAACGAGGCTCACCACAGCGTACAGAAACACTGCCAAGTGGTACAGGAAGTGCAGTATGAACCTTCCACGTGGTGGAAGGAGTCTGAACCATGCCTGTAACAGATTGTACAAATAATGTGTTAACCGTATATTAGTTAGAGATACACCTGCATCTAATTTAAGAGTATATGACCTATACACTGATAAGTGAGTGAGTATGGTTTTACGCCGCTTTTAGCAATATTCCAGCTATATCACGGCGGGTACACACAGATAAGAAACCACTCACGTACAAAACTCAATTCGGATACTTTTGCCATCATCTTAAATATCCAGCTCTGATTCAGGTAAAAGCTTTTTAACATCTGTTTTACTCTTAACAGTTATTTTACTTCCCCGGACAAATTAAATTGTTCAATACGCCAACAAGTTACGGCCCAAGACTTAACATAACCGTTCACGCCGGGGATACTAAAATTGTTCAAAAAACGAAAATGTCATAACAGTTTTGGGCCAGAATTTGTTTCACATATGTTCATTTTTAGATTATAAACCTGGAGCACTCCGGTGTAATATGTTTTATATAAACCTTCCGGTGATAAGTTAACTGCGATAGGTTACGACGTTTAGAAATAGAGCAGTTTTAGCAGAGATAGTGTTAGCAGAGATTGGTGTATTTATCCTCCTTGTTTGTCGCTTTGAAGAAGCCTGCAATGACACCGAAAACCTAGTTCATAAAAGCCAGAGGGGAAGTACCTAAAATACGGGTTTAAACCGTAAGCATCATTTTGTCTAGAGGAATTGATTGCTTGTCCAGTATTTCACCCACGCACTTGGCAAACACAAAGTGGAACATCAGGTGGAACATTGGGCGTTTTGGGTGCCTGTTTGACACCTTTTACATTCGAGCTGAACATTTTCATTGGCATCAGCATTAGAAGTGCCCTTATGAGTATTCATAATTGCCTCTGTTCACCCAGCAGAATATGGGTACCCGGTGGGATAAGTCATGTGACTGTAACCTTCTAGCACCTCAGAGGCAGCTTGGTTTAGCCGGGGTAATAATGAACAGTCTATTTGTATACGCTTTCGGCATGCACTTTGCTAAGGATAAAAATTAATTTGGTTTTGTTGCCGCCGGTAAGGATCCGGATTTTAAGTGGTCCCGGCCGGTAGTTTTGATCCGGGCGACTAAGGTCGACTAGAGCACATGGCTGGTGTAACTGCGGTGATTCATTTTTGTGCAAGGGGCCAAGAAAATTTGTAAGTGTATGATTATTATTTATATTGATGAACATTGTTGATAGGGTCACAAAGCGTATAAGTTTGATGAATTTATATGAGTTTGGAATAATTTCAGGTTTGTCATGTCAGGCACGTGGGTTCGTGTTTCATATTTTCGTTATATTTACAGATACATTGCATTAATCTGAGTAGTCAAGATATTGATTTAGCATTGTAAATTGTTCAGCTGTATGTAAATAATTGTTTGTTTTATTTATACAGTTTGAACCGTGTCAAGTTCAATTCTACCTACGCTTGTAAAGAGTCTGGACAATAACCCAACAAACGTACGTGTTCAAGATAAAGGCCCGACTATGTTTTAATCTGTGCAATACACTTGGTGTATGGAAGTTAGCGCTATAGAAGTACTCATTATTATGTATGGTTGTATTCCTCGCCTTTGATTATTAAGCTTTCTGAACAGGGGCGGTTGGGTAGCCTAGTAGTTAAAGCGTTCGCTCGTCACGCTGAAGACCCGGATTCGAATCCCTACATGGTTAAAATGTGTGAGGCCATTTCCGGTGTTCCCCGCCGTGATATTGCTGGAATATTGCTAAAAGCGGCGTAAAACCATACTCACTCACTTTCTTAACACAAACCACAACTAATCACGGATACGTTTTTACGTCTAAATAAATAAACAAATAAATAAACAAAGATAACCATAGGAGCTCGCTGACGCCCTTAAGCTGTCACCGCCATTTTAGGGCAAAGGAAGTTGCCTCCCTCCAACTGTAATCCGCCTTTCCTGAAGATGTTTGCCATTGTTACGCCACATTGATTATAACCTATTTCTCTGTTCTCAACGTTGGGGTTCTCCTACATTATCATTTCTCCTCTGGCAGCCACCACTCTCTCCCGGTTGTTTTAATGGTGATATATATTTATGCAATAATTTTAATCATTTGTTGACATTCTCATGTCATGTGAAAGAACTTGTAGTATTAAACTACTGTGTTAAGTCATCTAATGTTTGTCACAGTTCTCTACTTCTGGTATTGCCCATTGTATTAAATTAATTTATATATTTTGCATAGTGCTTTCCTGTGGCATAAACAACTGAATAATGTGTTCCAAACGCTTTGTTTTCTACCAAACCGTGAAGATCCGGGTTAGAATGGTCCTCAACTGTCCACACTTCTCATATTAAGCGACTAACGGGATCGGTGATCAGGCTTGTTGATCAGTCATCGTTGTATCCCAGTTGCATTAATCAATAAGAATGATGCCAATCACTGGATAGGCTGGTCCAGCTTCGATAATCCATAGACCGTTGCCATATTGCTCAGAGCGTTAAAAAACAAACAAACAAACACGCTACACGTACAAACTGAATATGCAGCTAATAGCGTGGACAACATCTACGTATACAGCATACGCCACTCACAACGTCAAACACGTGGTTAATTTGTCATAAAATCTCGATATGACGATCGAACATACACAACATGTGTTGTCCATCACACCAAAGTATCAAGTCATGCATTCTCAAGTATAACGCAAATAACGATCGAACTCGCGCAAGCACGCGCGCACACTCGATGCTTTTCATTGTATCCCATTTGCGTTGATCGATGATCCACATGTGTGGCCCAGACTTGATTATTTACAGACCGCCGTCATATAGCTGGGATATTGCTGAGTGCGGTGTAAAACACCAAACGAATCATCATCATCATCATCATCAACAACAACAACAACAACAAAAATAATTCAAACACAAATAATTGAAGACGACGTTTTCCATTGTTCAGAATGTCAGATGTGATCTTAAGCAACCTAGGATTTTTCATCTTTAGACAGAGCATCTGCATCTCTCCATACAATGCCGTTGAATATTATATACGAAGCACATACGGAAACTGTAATCTGGAACTGTATGTGTACACAAATACAGATTTATACAGAGTAATAACTGAATTGAATTTAACACTCTTGCATGAACTACGTGACGTCAGTGGTTTCGGCATGGGTACCTACAATATACTTGTGTATGTGCGTGTCGATAAGCTTATCGTGCAGCACATGAATGTCAAAAACTGCTGTCAAATGGGAGTTGAGATTGACATCCAATGATCGGGGGGAAAATAAAGCGCTTTTGAGCAGCTGAGATGGATATTGGCGCTGTACAAAATTAGCATAAAAATTTGAGAAAGCTACATTTTGTAACTGTTTGCAGCGTGCCAATTCCGCCAGATAAGGTTCGTGAGTTTCAGTGAGTGAGTTCAGTTTGACGCTGCTTTTAGCAATATTCCAGCAATATCACGGCGGGGAACACTAGAAATGGGCTCCACATATTGTACCCATGAGGGGAATCGAACCCGGTTCTTCAGTGTGACGAACGAACGCTTTAACCACTCTAGGTTACCGTACCGCTCCGAGTTGCAGTTAGGCAAGCCATTGTAAAAGCCTTGAAGTTCCATGCCCTTTTGACAGACCCTTTATCGATGCAGTTCAGCTATCCCGATAAAAACCTGAATTCCACAAACTCACATTCACATTCGAAGCAGATTGCACGATTCAGATGAAAGTTATATCCATGGATAGCGATCATAACATTTGGTTACCTAATAAGACGAACTAAAATGCCGCTTTATCAGTCTGATACTGAACTGAGTGAAACTTTGAATGGTTTAGAAACTGTTCAAATTAAGAACCTTAAACCTCAAAAGATCATGATCGTTTCATAAGGATTTAGTACATAAGCTCTTCGGAACTTGGCAGCAGACTGAGTGGCGTTTTCAACATTTGGAATATGCAGACTTGTGTCTTCCTGATCCATATGTCCGTACTATTAAAATTTGCTCAATGTTTTGCGTCGTATCTGTGTCCATTGAGGCTGCATTGCTGGAATGCTTCTACAAACTGATAACGTGACTGTGTTTATCAACATGTACTATTATCTTACCTCACACATAAATGTCGCTTTCTGATTGGCTGAGCGCTCTTCTATTATTTTCAATGTACCCCGCTTACAAGCGAATTACATTTCAATGTACCCCGCTGTCAATGGCAACTCATTTGGTACTTCTGGTAGTAATTCTTTATCTCAAATTACATTGAATCAGGCATGATGTACGGACATTACAGATGTTTTGCGAATGCAAATCGATTGAAGGGAGATAACTCTAAATCTGTTTTTCTTGTCAGCAAAATCTAGCGATGGCTACAAAAATATTTGTACCCGTGCTTCAAACAATTCAAAATTAACATTAAGGTGTTCGGTAAGATAAATACGTTGTTCACTGGTCCCTTGGGGCCCCGAGGCTGATGTACCCTCAATGTTTGTTTATGTACAAACAAACCTTCGTGCTCAGGGAACATAAACAAACATCGAGGGTACATCAAACCACACACCCCTCGTGACCAGTGAACAACTTATATTACAAACAAGAGACGCATAACACAGAAGTCTGTTGCGAAAATGTTGTACTTTCAAACAAGTATAACTCGTCCACAACTAGACTTTAGAACATGATTTTTTACATACGTTTAGAAGAAGGAAATGTCTATACAACCAAGTTGATAATTTTAGATAACGGACACGTTGAGCACGATGGAGACGACGTAGCACGGTCCCGACGTCGGATCTCCTGGCTCTCAGTCCAATCTCTCTCAACCTGTTCCGTACAGTTTGACCGGATATCCTCCGAAGTCCAGGCTGCCTGGCTGCTGTGCCTTCACCCGTGGCAGTACGATCACGCAAATGTAGTACCCGGATGTGCCGATCTTGGGCTGCAGTGATGAATCAAGGTCTGCCTGTACGGGGGACGGTGTTTGTTATGCTTGTTTGATTGTAACGAGCTGCAAGCCGTGATATCGTGCTCAGACTAACATTCAGACGCATGGCAACTGAAGATTGATAATCTCCAGCGTGCATTCTTTCAATGGCGATGTTCCCTGTCGCAGCATCAAGACGTGGCGTAGTGATTTGACCTTCAAACTCCATGAACACGAATGCCGATTTCCGAAAGTAATATGGATGTTTATAGCCAGACAGTGCAAGCTCTTTGCTGCACAATTTCAACAGGAAGGTGATTTCTGCTGCCTTGTGGTGATGCCTTTTTAATCCTTGTAAGAAATCTCATCAAAATCAACAATTGCAGGTAAAGTCTATTTTTCACTTGTGCAATTGTACAAAACCATTTATCAACACTTTTGTTACATATTGTGTTCAAAGAATCGTCAAAATAGGTAATTAATCGATTTTTACAAATGCGTTTCTTTTTTTTGTGATAGTATGTAGTCTACATATCCAAAATATTGACCACTCATTAGAAAGGAATTGTTTTCCATGTAAGAAGTGCCTATAAATATGTGTTTCATCACTTTTGAACACGTTTTTGTTTTGTTTGATCAAATTAATCTTGTTATCCATCTTTCTGTTCCTTTCTGTCCTACTCTTTAACATTAACTTATGAATTTTCACTTTAGCTGACGTTTTATTTTGTACGTATTTTATTAATCCATTTTTGACGTTTGTCATTGATAGCTCCGCGAAATTTCAACAAATTTAAAGTTTACCTATCTTGTCTGGGTTCAGTATATTGATCACGCCTAAGACCCGGGTTCGATTCCCCACATGGGCACAATGTGTTAAGCCCATTTCTGGTGTCCCCCGCCGTGATATTGCTGGAATATTCAATAGCTAAAAGCGGCGTAAAACTAAACTCAGTCAGTCAGTCAGTCAGTATATTGATGTTTATTACAAGTTATTACTTTTCTTTGCTTCTTTGAAACTGAATGGTATTCCTTCTGTGTTTTGCAACAGCATTAGTATAGCACTACTACCAGTAGTAGCAGCAGCAAAATTTAACATGTATGTAGAAGACAGTATTAGACTTACCGATTTATGCAATATTGAAGATCCGAAAATCTCTGTTCTCACAGAGTCCTCCAGTGGTTTAAAGAAGAGTTTGAATGGTGAGGCCATTGCAACCAATGTCAGCATGTACAACGATACTCTTCTTAAGTACCCGTGGGGACGTCAGTGATTGGACAATTAGATCACGTGTCTCTGAGTCTCGCCCCACGCCATACCATCGACCAGTTTCTATTGGACGACGTATACCCTTTCTACATCGTGTTAAGCTTACTCTAAGGTTTACAGGTGGTAATAGGCATGGTTCAATGGTATGTAACTACTTGAACATGCAACTATGAATGCTATTTTAAGATGACCTTTGAAATCTGCATTGGAGTTACTCGAGAACACGACACTTTCCGAAATATTATAAAAGCATTTTATATTAATCTTTTACAACGACCGTACGATTTTTTATTATATCCACGTGAATCACGAGTAACATGTTAGTATATTTAAAATAGAAACTATATTTTCGCCTAAATTGTTAATGCTTACTTATTACACAAATATATCTTGGTGTTCTTTTTAAATGCAATCTGATATAGTATGGCGACATAGCCCATGCCATTTATTTTCCTTGGTGGCAGGAACTTGATTTCAACTCATTTAGTGTGGTTAAATGTACAGATATTCCAACAGTACATTAAAAATGTTTACGTCCCGATACCTATCAATACCCCCGAGTTATTCCAAGCAGCAGAAGTTCTCTGTTTGAGTGACAAGCAGTTATAACAGCTGAATAATCAATGCATTTCACACGTCTCACCTTGTCTGTCGTCAGTGGATCCTTCTTAAAGAACCATTACCACTTTCAGGGATTTTTTTGTCAAAATACGATTTAAGAGGAAGACTTAGTGTTACAATTATCACCATAATTTGTAATTTGTTCACATCAGCTGCTTAAATTGCAGTTTGTGGCTCCATTTCATTCGTGGTAATATCGTATGGATTATATACTGAGTCAAAAAAGAAACTTCACAAAATGTAATTTGAAAAATAATGAATAATTTTTCTCTGATGATACATCTATGTATCCGAAATGGGATCCCTATCTTTCGACTCTAGAAAAACGTTAGCAAAAACCCACTCAAACCCATCCATTCGTCGTGCAAATGACGTTAGTGCCAAATCAGGTTTTGCACGTGCAGTCGATCACGTGATCTTTGCATTGAAGTTTTCTTCATATGCACGTGTTTGCATTGGCCTCAAGAATTGAAAAAACACTTTTAAACCACAGTTCTAACGGTACTTGAAATGCCACGATTGTCAAATGTGCAACATGAACGTGCCGTTGGCATGTTGCAAGCGGGAAGATCAGTTATTGACATCGCAAGAGCAATGGGATGCAGCCGTCGTACTGTGTATGACTTGCGAGGTCGTCTACAACAAACTGGCACCACTTCTGATCGCCCAAGGTCGGGTCGTCCACGTGTGACGTCACGAGCAGAAGGCCGTCAAATCGTCCTACGTCACCTACGTGACAGATTTCTGCCGGCTACACGAACCAAGGCTGATATGTTTAGAGGTCGACTGTCCTCACAGAACATTCGAAATCGGTTGCGAGCTGCCAATCTCCACTCTCGACGTCCATATCGTGGGCCAATATTGACGCCGTTTCATCAACGTCAACGTCTGCTGTGGGCCCAACGTCACCTCCGATGGACCCAGAGAGATTGGAATCGAGTCGTCTTTAGCAATGAATCCAGGTTTACCCTCAGATTCGCGGACGGCAGGCATAGAGTCTGGAGACGACGTCGTGAACGGTATGCCCAATGCTGTGGTCAGGAAGTCGACAGATTCGGGGGCCGAAGTTTCATGGTGTGGGGTGCTTTCTGTGGGAACAACCGTTCCCGACTTCTAGTTATCCGTGGAAACCTCACAGCTGCTGCTTACCGCGACCAGGTGCTCACCCCTGAACTCGTTCCTTTCATGGCGGCTCATGGCCTAGGTCTACAGTTCCAGCATGATAATGCTCGGCCGCATACCGCGATGTTGACACGAAATTTCCTTCAAAACGCTGGAATCAACGTCATGGATTGGCAATCGAGGTGCCCTGACCTTAATCCAATAGAGCACGTTTGGGATGCACTTAGGCGAAGGCTTCGTGGTCTTAAGAACCAACCTCAGAATTTGCAGGAATTTGGCGCTGCCTTGCAAGAGCAATGGCGCAGAATCCCCAACCACGTGTTCACAAGCATCAGGCAGTCGATGAGGAGACGGTGTTTGGTAGTGGTGAATGCGCGGGGAGGCCATACACGATATTGAACTGAGATATTTCGCATTTTTATTCTTGTGACTTGACATTCTGTATACCCATGTTTTGGAACGGCGGTGTAGCCTAATGGAACTGATTATGGCACTGTCAGTGTATCGAGTACATCACACAGATCTCAGCAATGAAATAATAAAAATTTAACCATCTTACCATCTCTTGTTCTTTTATAGTGCCCTGAAGAAAGAATGTGAAATTTCTTTTTTGACTCAGTATACTACACCGATACCTTGTTTGTTCTCAACCAGGTTTGGATTGGTTGTTGTTTAACGCCGTACTCAGCAATATTTCAGATTCATGGCGGCCCAAATAAAGATGGAGTGGAACTCTGGTGTCATATAATTTGAATATTGATTCAGCTTCACGATTTGCTTTGCATTTTGGAGTTGTATCAGTTGTGTATAAATGGAAAGTGTTCAGTTAGATAAAGGAGTAATGGTGCTTCCAGTTTCGATTCCATTTTCGACAAATGCTTGAAGTATTCTTGAGCAGCTTTTACAATGCTTAAAGGTACACCATTTACATTTGGGACCATTAATGTGACAGCTGTTGTCCCAGCCAATGTAGGATTCCCATATTCCTTTTTCGCGTTTTTCTTGCAAAATGTGTCTGAAATTTTTCTGTTAGTTTGGATGGAGAAGGGAAAGTAAGTAACCTTCATAATTTTGTAATATTAACCTATCAAACACATGCTGTATCGGCAGTTCTATTCCTTGGTATCGATGTGCAGTAAATAATGGGCGTTTTGCAGAGTTGAGTTCCCATGCAGTAACAATCCCAAACAAGTGTAGCTGACAGGTTGCATTGTGTTATCTTTTTCCCAAACACGCAAATACCATAGGGTAATTATACCATGTTTTTCCTTGTGCTTGAATGCATTTTGTTATCTAAACAGGTTTACCTAACTCGCATAGTTTCTGATTCAGTACACAATTTGTGAAACCTAAATATATGTATAATGTAATACCAGACTCAGTGGTATAGCGGCTTTACAAAATACCTGCCAGCGCAGTAGGCCTAAGACCACGGTATGTTACGTTGTGAAAAGCGTAGTTTTTATTACACTGCAAAGAAGACAATACTTCGCAGAAGATAACTGCGTTCTCGTGTTGACAGAGATCTAATTGTGCATAGTGGGGTATTGTGATCACGACCAAGCTGCTTTCTGTAACGCTCACCTGGTTGAATGTCTAGTGAGCTTACGTGGTAGCCAACTGTGTAGGTAAATACCTTTTAGGTAAATAACAGTGACTGAATTAAGTTTTACGCCGTTTTTTAGCAGTATTTCAGCAATATCACGTCGAGAGACACCAGAAATTGGCTTCACACAATGTACCCACATGGGGAATCGAATCCGGTTCTTCAGCGTGACCAGCAAACGCTTTAACCACAAGGCTACCCCACCGGCCCAGGTAAATAACATTGACACATCCCTTTGGACCCATCTACTGGAAAAGTTCTGCCAGCGATTGTCGATTACAACATGAGTTTTTTATTGTGAATGAATGAATGACAATTTATTTGCATGGCGCCTAATATCCAGGTTATTGCCTGCTCAGTGGCGCTTTACAGAAACATTACACAGTGATTAAAAACAGTGATGCTTAAAAAGACAGCAAAAGCTAAGATGATGAATCAGGGGTGATCGAGGATTCAAAGCTAAAATATTGCCTGAAAAGGTGTGTTTTAATTTTTTTCTGGAATGAATACCTTGATTTTGCAATGTTCAGTTCAGCTGGAAGTTCACTCCACAACACTGGGGTTGCAACTGCAAAACACCTTTCCCCCATTTTAGTGGTGGTTCTGGGGATGGCAAGATCATTCAAAGCGCTGCTGGATCGAAGAGTTCCATTTGAAGTTTTGTACGAAATGAGGCGTCTTAGATACTTTGGAGCAGTGGGATCATTCAGGGCTGAATACTCAGTAAAGAGAAAACAGCTTATAGGTGACTCGTTGCTGTACAGAAAGCCAATGCAACTCACGCAAGATTGGTGTGATTTCACAGTGCTTCCTGGAACCCGTGGTGACTGACTGACTGAATTTGGTTTTACGCCGCATTAAGCAATATTCCAGCAACATCACAGCCGGGGACACCAGAAATGGGCTTCACAAATTGTACCCATGTGGGGATTCGAACCCGGGTCTTCGGCGTGACGAGCCAACGCTTTAACCACTAGGCTACCCCACCGCCCCGAACCCGTGATGAGACGAGCAGAGCAGTCCTGTAGATGCTGTAGGAGTTTGATGTTTGAGTTTGATGTTCAATAAAGCAGTGAGTTACAGTAATCAAGGCGGGATGGGATACTAGCTTGCACAAGAGTATTCAGACAAGCCACAGTCAGATACTTCTTGATGTTGCTGATATTATAGAGACAGAAAGAGATAGAACGACAGAGGGATCTCACGTGGGGTTGGAAAAAGAGGGATGGATCAAACATCACGCCGAGATTCCGTATAGCTGAGCTGTGACTAACAGAGCTGTCGCCATTGGTGATGCGGGGGTGGGGGTGGGGGGACGTTGAGTCGTTGCTGTGAGCCAAAAATCATGAATTCGGTTTTTCGTCATTCATTTTCAGAAAATTGGACTAAACCCAGGAGCGCACCTCTTCGACACAGGTCTCTAGCTGTGTTTTCAACAACATCACAGACATAATATATAAGTGCAGTTAAGGCAAACCCTATCGGCAAGACTTGGACCATCATAGTATGTCCCTATATTATTTATCGTTTAAACTCGAATAGGTTCTTGGTATTTTCTATTGTACAGATAAAGTTTAAGTTTGTAGATTCCAAGGTGAAGAGCATGGAACAACGTAATGCCAATAAAGGCACCAACCAAAACACCAATTGTCAGTCCTGGTTTGTTCCAGTTCAGCACAATGCGGTAGATAACACGACTGTGATCGGGCGCCCAGAAGAATACAGTAAACATTACGTAGATAAATCCAAAGATGAAAGGGTAAACTACGTGGCACATTCGCACTGGGCGTCCGTTGACGATGACATCCACGACGATGAAAACGGTGTTCAGAGCGTGGACGTTGATGTTGAAGTATCTCCCGCAGGTGACATCCTTCGGACAGATTACTGTGTAGTAAACGCCTGTCACAACGATCGCAAACACAAAAACAATATTGGAAAGTATCCATGATACTGGAATGGTCACGTGTTTCAAGAAGTGGTCCCGACACGTGATCCACTTGTTGCTGGTGTTGTTTTCAGACATGTTGCTGGCGTCGTCGTTGAGGATGTCGTTGGTGTCGGGTAGACCGTCCTGGTTCGAGAAGTCCTCATCACTTCGTCTATTCCTCACAGCAGAACGGGATTGCAGACAGTACACTGATACATGGTGAGTACATACGATGAGTGTGGACAGTAGGAAGTGGAGGAGTACCGTACAGTAGGACCAGGTGGTGAGGAACACGCCGACATCGTACTTGGGAACAGCTGACTTGTACCACAGTGTGAATGCATACAATGAGTAGATCGTCACTACCCCATAGAACAATGCGAGGGCTATGGACGGGCACCAGCTCCACTGAAACAAATCAATAATGGAATGATCATTTTTCAAGTAACGATACACCTGATAAATAATTCATTGGATGCTGAGGTTCAGCAGTTGGGGATACGGGTTGGTTGTGAATGTTTGTGCCTTATGTGTCAAAGTATATTCTAACAAAGAGAAGCGACAGCATCATTTCTATAATCAAATAAAACACCCCTAAAGGCAGAATCTTTTGCACGTTCCACCAAACATGAATTTCACTTATACTGATAGCAGTTATTTAGTGTACATATAAACAAACAAGGTCGAGAACAAGAACTGGGGCCACATGTGACCTGTGCACGTGACATGTCATACCCGACATATTCCACACGTGTCGTTATGAATGCGCGTGTATTCACAATCCCCAAAATAACGTTAGTAGAGCTCTGATACGTTTGTTAGGGAGTGTATGTACTGTACACGTATGTGGGTTATGTAGACACTCTTACCTGTGATTTGGTGAAGGGTTCTATTTTCTCGGGGACAGGAGACAGTTGCCTCACAAACAAACGCAGCCTGCTCTGTACTTCAGCCATTTTGTACAAACGTCAGTCACGGCAATATGCACCTGTGAATTGACATGACACGAGACCTTGAACGCTCAGGTATTTCAACAGGAAGGGGTTCTCACCTGCCATAGAAGTCTAAAGAAAGCGTCTCATGTTTACGTGTGAATACACAGGTAATGTCACAGCCAATGATCTGTAACAGAGGCAGTGTTGGGTCATAAAAAACCGGGTCCACATGCATTTCATGCCAAACTATGCCCCCCATATTTTTACAAGCTGGAAATTTTTTTAGGGACCATAATAGAGAATTCAACACAAATTCAAGCCTCTGGTAACGTTGAAAAAATAACATGATCCAAAAAATCCAATTTTTTTAATTCATGTCACTCAAAAGTGAAAGTAGAGGCAGTCAGGCTGTTATTAACAGCCAACATGGATTCGAATCAGCGGTAAGTTGACAACATACATTGACATTACAGTGTAGTCTATACAGTAACATGTAGTTTACAGTAATAGCCATATTTTAAGTATAATAGGTGCTGTTTGATTTATTTATTGAAAATCTAAACAATAACAATAAGACACGATTTCAAACTCATACATTGGCAGTGAGAGAGCTTGTTTTATCTGAAAGCCGAATTCATGTATGAAATAAGAATGGCTGCATTATAATACCCCCGCTACGACGTAGTCGCTGGTATATAGCGCTCAGCCCGTCCGCCCGTGTGTCTGTGCGTCCGTGCGTCCGGAATGGTTTCTCTGAGCATAACTCAAAAACTATACCACTTACAAACTTCAAATTTGGCATGGAACTTACCCTTATGGTGCCATTGTGGGTTTTGGCTTTCAATTGCATGATGCCAAAATTGAAAGTTTTCCTAAAATATTATTTTGGTATTCAATAATGGTATTGAAGGCGATCAGACTATAAGCAGGGGTATGTGAGCTGTGCTCACTTCTGCCTTGTTATTGAATGTAATTATAATATATTTATAGTATAAAACTATTGCTTTTCAGTACCCTATTGTTCTATTTGTCGGCACCCAAAATATGATTATCATAAACAAAAAATGACAGTGACTCCAATTTCTTATTTTTCAGATATTTAAGACCAAATATAAAGAGAATAAGTTATTATAAAGACCTTCTTGTGAAGTATTCTAAAGCTGCAGACAAGGGCTGGGACACTCTTTGTGGAGAAATTGCAAAGCAAGTGAACTCGTCTGTCCTTTTCATATATCTCCTCTCTCCACCCCACACCCCACCCCCCGTTATCAATTTCGAAATCTTGCCCCCCCCAACTTTTAAACTGTTCCTACGCCTATGCATGCATTTCATGCCAAACTATAGATAGAGTGAATATTATTATCAAAAAATATCCTGATATTTTCAAACAGAGGTTTAGGCCAAAGCAATTAAGTTTTCTTGAATTTACCTGAATTACTTGATTGACAGTGGAGTGCGTTTCATATTATAGGAACCTGTATAAATCGTAAAATTAGCGACAACCGATTTCAATATTCTTATCTCCGATATCGCATATTCAAATGAGTTTAAATTAGCATATTTGCATCTGCAAATATCAATGTGACGACAAATTAAAACCTTTTCTGAAAACTATATTCGACAACGTTAGTCGTAAACAAATCGTATTTTCGATGTCATCACATCGTTTATTCAAATGACACTATTACATTTATTCCAACGTGTCATGTCACGAAAATTTCAGAATATAACACATGATTTATGAATATTCACCAGTCCTAATTTCAAGTGTTAATGTTTAATATTTTCGACTCTATACTACATAACGCAGGTGTTGTATTCCGTAACGTGTACGAATAAATCATGTAGCTATATTAATCAGAGCAGGGTTTACACCACTTTCATGTATAAACCCTGGCGAAATTTGACAAACCGTTTCTTCTACAAGTGTTCCATTCATCATTTTCAGCTCAATATGACGAGAGAAAAACGAAAATTAAGATCGCGAAATGTAACTTCGTTTTGCTAGTAAGGGCAAAGGTCACCGGATGTCAAAGACAGACGTTGTCTACCAGAAATCTTTGTTGAATGTTAACAGTCTTTCAAATCCAATTAATGCCTATTTAGTATGATTAATCATAGCTCATAGGAAAACAACTTTGAAAGCTATACTTTCTGAGGCAACAAAATTATATAAATTTTGCTCCTACTTTGAGAACAAAAGATGTGCTGATTACCTGTTTTAATGTCTAAAATAAATACCAATTTTGAGTGAAATTAATTCACATAGACGATGAATATTTCTTGATTCCATTATTCCAAATTTTAGGAAATCCAATTACCATAAATATAGTTTCTACACTAGACGTGTTTTCATTCGTTTCATTGAACTACAGGTCCGCCATCATGAATTGACATCTACAATTATCAGAATTGTCCATCTTGTGTCGATAGACACAGAACAATAATATGTGATTGTTATGACATTCTGACATTTTATAATATCATCCCGTGTCAGAACAGTATTCGAAAAACATCGACCGCGAAATCCATCACGACTTCGGATTTGTGGGAAAAAGATCTTACGCACCGGCGGCAATATTGCGAAAAGAAAATATACAATAAAATGACAACTACAGTTTATACCAATTAACAGTAACCAAGTGAAGGTGATGTAAAAGTAAATTACACAATATATTTTGGATTTCACGGGAATCTGAATCTATTTAGAAAATGTATCAATGGTAGCTCTCCAACTCGTGCATATTTTACCTCGATGCGCTTCCGGTTTCATCAAGGGAATATACAGTTACAAATACTGTGATTAGTTTTCATGATCTGCATTATTTAGATATTGAATCGTTTTGTTAGGATGTATATAAGTTTAGATTCTGCTTATGAACTCGTATTTTCAAACATTCATCGTGTCTTGTCACCTAAACAAATTAGGCCAAGCGTGTCACCTACGGCTGTCAACAATGTCAATGTTAGAAGGTTTATAAACTCGCTAAATATTCCCCTTTACATTACAGTTGTCATTAATTCCAGCGAAAATAGTTGGGATGACACAACTTTATGGATGATCAACTCCTTTATTTCAACAATAGCGACGTTTCGGTATAGGTTCTTATACCGTTTTCAAGCGTTTTCGTCGCTATTGTTAAAATGAAGAAGTTGATCATCCATAAAGTTGTGTCATCTCTATACCAGCAACTTCTAGAATGCCACTCAAACAAAATAAGAAAATAGTTGGATATATTAATCAGATGGGAATAGTGTTTTCGCTACCACGATGCATGTGGAGTTGTTTGTTTACCGCACATGATCGTTCCTATGCATCCAATCCGCGATTTATCATTGAGATTGTTTTAGTTTATGATTAATTAAACAAGCAGTTGCTATTTTTTTAGAAAGTAGGGAACTTAAGTGTTTTCTCTCCACCAAGGAACAAAATTATTGAACACATTGTAAAAGAAATGATTTCATTATGAAGATAATATATTAGACTTAGTACCACTCGACATGAAGTGCCTGAAGTCAACAATGGCCAATGTTTGTGGCTGTGTGCGGAGAAATTTGGGGGATACATTTTAAATTCGCTGACTTTTCGTGCTAAGGTACATAAACAGTTAGTACTTACAGCTTTATATTTAGTAAACTGTGAATTCATGCATTCCATACATATTTGAAACGTAAATCCTACTTGGTCAGTAGTTATTGTAAGTTTTAGTTGGGGGTGTCATTATGCTGCTCTCCTGTCGAATGGGTTCGACAGCAGCATTGATAGGCCGCACCCAGCATTACGCCAGCAATATCACGCAGCCTAGACCTTATACATATAATTTGAATAACTTGCCATAATGTAATGCTTTTGAACCATATAATTTAAATATGTAAATATTATTATTCGTTGTCGGAAAAAGCGAGCCTTCAGACCACGCACCCCAGTGTCACCCCAACCCCTACCGACCTAACGCACACACACACATACACAGTTTAGTTGAATAAACTACGTGAATAAATGGACCGGGAGTGGAACACGTGTATTGGACAAAATCTCAGGAGTTGATACGAGTCGTGAAAGGATCAGCTGACTCAGGGTTTGGTGCCCATGGTGGATCCTTGTGTTTCAGCACCAAAACTTTCACATCGGGCTTTTCACCCAAGCCAAGCTGGCACGCCCTGCCAGAGCGACACATATATTGTTCCACATAAATTCAAAACGTACGTATCACGCACTCAAATACACTTCACAGATTTGAATTCAGTGGGAATTTTCCAGTTTCTTGATGTCACCCACTATCATCTTAGACAAGGCAAAAGTACTGAAAAAGATCTTTCAGAATTGGGCACATCGTAAATTTCGCCATTTTCGTAATCGCGATTCACCTTGTTATTGTTTAGTACGTTTAGAAATGTAAAAAGAACGGATAATTATTTGGAGGATTGAATTTTTGAAAATAGAATATTAATTATCACTGAAATCAGTTTTTAATTAAATCAGCAACCGTAATAAAAATTCTGAAACGTCGCCGATAAACCTGGAATCGGTTAAGATGTTTTGGAAAATACATGAACACAAAAGCCCAAGTGAACTTTTCGCCATATTGGATATTGCATGGTGACAGATCGATCACGAAGGCCGGTCATGTGACGCCTATTACATCACGTATATTTGACACTCTGCGACAAATGCATCACTGAATTTCTTATACATCTTACAACTAAATACCAAATGATCTTTGTCACCAAATCCAAGGGTCTAAATTATATCAAATGAAACATTTTAGGCGTGAATACGAGGACAAATTCAGGATTTACGCGGCGTAGCATTTTCTCAAATGTTCAGACATCTAAGGGTCTATTCGTAGCATGCATTTGGTAAGTAAGTTTAGAATTTGCATGTGTCGTAGCAAGAAATAGGAAATTGAACATAGGTAACAACATAGTGATTTAATTAATATCAAATGAATTGTCAAAAAGTTTCCGTGCAGCGTGACGCCATGACTCACGCAGAATGACAACGGTAAATTTCGGCATTTCTGACTTCTTCTCTTTCTTACAATGAAAACCTTAAAAACAAATAACAATAGACTGCCAGAATCTTTCTCTATAGTTACCCCCACATAGTTATAGACACACGTTCCCTGAAACACAGGAACGCCCCTCGCAAAATCCTGCTTACCGACACTACCGAACCCTCCATTTAGGAGATAAACAGCATGTGTTGGCCAATTTCCGGGTGTTATTGAGTATTTGAAGCACGGGAATTCATTTGGAACCGACGGCGTCACATGATGTTTATCGACATTGTAAACACAAAAGTAAACCAAAAGGTCCACACACGTTTTTGTGTCTGCTCTCATTGACATAGAGTACGGGTACAGCAGTGCAATGTCATCAGCCGGCCGTTTCAGCTGTCTCCCATGGTAGCATCTAGAACTGCTCATTTGTGACGTCATTCGGACTTTACGTCACAATATGATTTGAATGACGTCATCTCAGCTGACGACGTAACGATACAATGGTGTGAGCGATGTTTGTATGTATAAATACGCAGCGAATTTCCGGGAATCGAATACCATTTGATCATGTTTTTCAACCAATCAGATTAAAGAACACGGTGACTTTTGGTTTACAATTTTATTAGCAATCGGTCATCGACAGTGATGTCATATGTCAACATTGTTGTACATATTTTGCAATTTCTTTGAGGTGAAGATCGGTTGAATAAGACTAAACATAATCATCCTATCTTGTTGCTTAAATAGTATACTATGTAATTTGCGTGGCCTTCTTATATTTTTTCAAGAAAATAATTTCATTATCTACCTTGCCCTGTTCAATATTATCATATGTGGATATAGGCTATACATGTTTATCTTGTGAATGTTTTGGTTGTTTGAACAATATTTACATGAGAATTGACACATCTAGCATAGAACACCATATTTTTAAACTTTACACAAGTGTTAAAAGAGTGACTGAGTGAGTATGGTTTTACGTCGCTTTTAGCAATATTCCAGAAATATCACAGCGGGGGACACCAGGAATGGGCTTCACAGTGTTAACAGAAGAAACGTAGGCATAACTGCAACATATAGATCAACGTACATTAGCTCTTAGGATGTGCAACTCGCCATAGAAAAATCATATCTTAAAAATATATTATATATTCTCGTGTTTTGAAATATTCTTTTTCATTTACGTTGAATTGATTCATAAAATAATTTTCCAACGTTAAAATACACATTCAAACCTTCTAATTGTTTATCTATTCAAGACATTATTTAAATGGTAAAATCAGTAATTACATGTTCTGCCGAAAGAGCGTCAAAGTCTTACAAACAAATCGAGAAATTTTATACAATTAATGGAAATTAGGAGAGATATATACTAATCAACGTACCGTATTTCCTCTAATAAGCGCACGGGGCTTATTGTTTCTACGGACTTCCAGACCCGGCGCTTATTAGAGGCCCGGCGTTTTGCCCTTACTGGGTGTAATTACGGTAATTGTTAGTGACCTGATTTACCCCCAGTGCTTTTCAGATATCCGGCGCTTAGTAGGGGAAATACGGTACCAATGACGTCTTCCTCTGACGTCGTAAAACACAATAAAGCAAGCTATGACGTCAACTTATTATAGATGATGTACTGTTTTCTATAATTTCATTACAAGAAGAAGAAGAAGAAGAAATGGAGTTTATTACTGTGTCACATGCTGAATTACAATAAACGACATTTCATTGTTCCAGGGATTTAAAATCAGCATCCGGCCATATGGCCTATGAGACAAACATCACAGTTATAAACAAAAAATCACTGATAGTAAAGTCACACACACACGCACGCACAAACACACAAGCCCAGACATATAGACAAACGCACACACGCACATACAAAAGACATTTGAAGACATGGCTAATACTCTGTTAATAATGACGCAAGAAATGCATGTACACATGCAGGAGATTATGGGGATCTGAAAACTAATTTACATGCTGGATAGGGTAATCCAACTCGATATTACGTGCTTTCTCATGTAATACCATGTCATAATTTCTTATAAATTGTATTACTACCAAAACGTATCCGGTTACAGTGAGGATGTTTGTTTAGGAATAGTTTTGTTCATCGTGAACAAAACATCACGACAATACAGTGCCCGCAGCAAATTTGACCTGACTTTAAGCACTGCGTAGTACTGCCTCCTTATCTTTATACGGCTGTGACCTCTCGGTCGTCGTTTGACGTCATAGAGGAAATCCATTTTCGTGATTTATTGCAAGTAAATTTGCACATACAGTGTATAGCGTTATATATAAGTACATCAACCCATTTCACATATATCTGGAATTATTTTGTTCACTTTCTCTAAAGATGGCAAGTACAAAAAATCTTCGCACAGTGCTTTAGCGGTGTCCGATGAAAAGCTGAGAAACGTACTGTTTATTAATGCACAACGCTGCTAAGTATTTGCTAAGCATGTTGTTGACACTATGACTAACATAAACAGTTCATACGTTGAGTTAATTTGTTTTGTTTTTGGTTTGCTTGTTGATTTACTCTGATTTCATCAGTTTTTCAAAGTATATGACGGCGGTCTGTAAATGATCGATTCTTGACCAGGCAATCAAATGGCAATCCAATGATCAACAACATCTACCCAATTAAGATACGCTAACATTTGTCAACCAGGTGAGCCAGTCTGACCACCCGTTAGTCACCTCTTACGACAAGCATGGGTTGCTGAAGACCAATGCTAACCCAGATCTCCTCGGGTATCGCCAAGATTGTAAACGTATGACATCTGTGTAAAACCCTTGTCACTCCTGACCACAAGAATAAAAGAGGATGTGATATATTGTATGAGAAGTACTGATAAGAATCAGTGTTCGCAGGTCAATTCAGACACTTTGGAAGCACGGACCTCTTTAACCTCGAGGTGTCAGTATTATAGTTTGCCTATTAACTCTCTTTACCGTATACTTTCCTGTAGATGTACAGCCGAAGTTGATAAAGACCAAAGTATACAACTTGCAGTATAAACACAAGCACAGATATGCCCAACATTATACCAACGGTGGACCCGGGCGTGGACCAGTCCAGTATATATTTGTAAATGATGGCCTTGTCTGTAGCCCAGTAGATGAGGCTGAAGATCATATACACCGCAGCGTATATCAACGCATGGATAAAATGTAAGATCCGGACAGGTCGTGCGGTGATGAAGGTGTCCACGATGACGAAGACTGTGTTAAGGCCATGGACGTTCAGATTTGACAGTGTCATTCCTGATGAAGGATTGTATAACGCACCGAAGTAGATCGACGTCACAATGATGCAGGTATCGGAGGTGATGTTGGCGAGGATCCAGGATATCTTGGAATACCAGGGTGTTGTATTTACGGGTTGAGCCTCACTGAAGTCTGGAGATTTGGATTCTGATTTTGATCCACCAGTGCCTATCTCATTGTCAGTTTTAATGGCACTGTTTTCATGACTTTCCTTCCCCGTGTCGTGGTCGCTGTTGGTCGTAGTTTCACCGACGTTTGCGGAGGGGGCGTTTTCTGACGTTGGGTGTGTTTTGGTAGACGTCCCGGCATGTACATAACATACAACAGCAACAACGAAAGCAATGAAGAAATGTAATGTAAGAACCAGGTATGACCAGTTGGTTAAGTACACCATTGGATTGAACACGGGTTCTATTGATGGTCCGTCGCTGCTGTTGTCGGTCTCGACTTCTGCCAGCGTGTAGATGAGGGCAAACAGTGTATATCCCGCAGTCACTAGACGGTAAATCAGATATATTGGACGGGGCCATCTCCACTGAAAGTAGACATTTAAACATACATGAAGAGACTTTCAGTGTTTTTATAATAACGTCAAGTGTTACATGCAATGATACAATAATGTTGTTCTATTCGCAGTATTACGAACAATGCCAATATAGATGAATTTATACTATTAGAATTTTGTATCCGATAATATATCATTTGTTACCCAGAATGTTTTCCAATTCGTTACTCAAATTGTTTTACAATTCGTTACACAATTGTTGTGAATGCTACACTGTATGGGAAAATTGAACATGTATAGTCTAATAAGCAACACTGTCATACGTTACGAAATGAAAGTTTCAAAAGTGTCGAATGGTTTGCTTCCAACCCCAGTCAGAAATTCACAGCTTAATCGTTCGTGGATGAGAAGTATGAACAGATGAGTGGCCCAGGTACATGTACGCCTAAAGAGTACAACACAATCTCCCAGGCGATAACGAGAAGTCCCCCAAGTGCATTCTCTGATCAATAAACTCGCCATCTAGTGCCCCATCTCACTGTGGAGACGCATGCATAAATTATTCTAGTGCATACATATATTACTCTAGGTGCATGCATATATTACTCTAGGTGTATGCATATATTATTCTAGGTGCATGGATATGTTACTCAGGGTGCATGCATATTTTATTCTAGGTGCATGCATATTTTATTCTAGGTGCATGCATATTTTATTCTAGGTGCAAGCATATATTATTCTAGGTGCATGGATATGTTACTCAGGGTGCATGCATATTTTATTCTAGGTGCATGCATATTTTATTCTAGGTGCAAGCATATATTTCTCTAGGTGCATAACTCTGGATCTATGCACATAACACTAATGATAACATAAGTTGGTTAAAAAAGACCATTCAACATTGACTGAGTGATGTTGGGAACTTCAAATACACTAGTATTATTAACGCAGGCTTGGGGGACACATTGTTTGGCTGGCATTTCTCGGGGGGTTGACAGATGACAAAGTGGACTCCGTTATACACTAACCTCCCCTTAAAAGCTAAAACAGACATCTCTACAGTCGCCAAACGAGCCTTCTACCTTTCTCCTGCTGTGGGCGTTTCAAGTGTACCATCTGAATAATTTTATACAGTTTAGTTGGCCTCTTATTTACTTGGCTTCCATTGTGCGTTCTCTGGTTACAGTATAATCCTTTTGTTGTTATAAGGTAACCTACAGTCTACCATCGTTACTTCCTCGTACCTATGATAATTTTTAAAGTTACTCCGTCATAAACATTCTGTACCATGTTCTACACTCACTCTTGCTTGACAACGGTATATACAGATCTATACCTAAACGTCGCCATTGCATCATAATAAGAAGTTATCCATAGAGTTTTACCTATATTGACGCACATATAGGTTTCTTGTTGACCAAGTACTCGTGCTGCTGTGTCACGACAACAAACATTGGCCGCACCTATTTATGCATAAAGTCAAGTACTTTTTGTGTACTTTGCAGTACTACAAAACATTCACCCATTTCTCGGTGGATTTAAGAAATGACTTTCGAGATTGTGTGAGATCATTGGTGTATAAGCCCGAGTGGGTGTATAAATCTTTGGCTGATTTTGCATGGAGACGACGTTTTAGTGTTATGTGGTGCAGGAAGGCGATATGTTAGTGTTACGTGTTACAGGAAGGTGATGTTTTAGTGTAACATGTTACAGGAAAGCGACGTTTTATTGTTAAGTGTTGCAGGAAGGCGATGTTTTAGTGTTAAGTGTTGCAGAAAGGCGATATGTTAGTGTTACGTGTTACAGGAAGGCGATGTTTTAGTGTTAAGTGTTGCAGAAAGGCGACGTTTTAGTGTTACGTGTTACAGGAAGGCGATGTTTTAGTGTTAAGTGTTGCAGAAAGGCGACGTTTTAGTGTTAAGTGTTGCAGAAAGGCGACGTTTTAGTGTTAAGTGTTACAGGAAGGCGATGTTTTAGTGTAACATGTTGCAGGAAAGCGACGTTTTATTGTTAAGTGTTGCAGGAAGGCGATGTTTTAGTGTTAAGTGTTGCAGAAAGGCGACGTTTTAGTGTTACGTGTTACAGGAAGGCGATGTTTTAGTGTTAAGTGTTGCAGAAAGGCGACGTTTTAGTGTTAAGTGTTGCAGAAAGGCGACGTTTTATTGTTACGTGTTACAGGAAGGCGATGTTTTAGTGTTAAGTGTTGCAGAAAGGCGACGTTTTAGTGTTAAGTGTTGCAGAAAGGCGACGTTTTATTGTTAAGTGTTACAGGAAGGCGATGTTTTAGTGTAACATGTTGCAGGAAGGCGATGTTTTAGTGTAACATGTTACAGGAAAGCGACGTTTTATTGTTAAGTGTTGCAGGAAGGCGATGTTTTAGTGTTAAGTGTTGCAGAAAGGCGATATGTTAGTGTTACGTGTTACAGGAAGGCGACGTTTTATTGTTAAGTGTTGCAGGAAGGCTTATGTTTTAGTGTTAAGTGTTGCAGAAAGGCGATATGTTAGTGTTGGCGTGTTACAGGAAGGCGATGTTTTAGTGTTAAGTGTTACAGGAAGGCGATGTTTTAGTGTTAAGTGTTGCAGTAAGGCGACGCTTTAGTGTTAAGATGTTGCAGAAACGACGTTTTATTGTTAAGTGTTGCAGAAAGGCGACGTGCTTTAGTGTTAAGTGTTGCAGAAAGGCTACGCTTTATTGTTACGATGTTACAGGAAGGCTTATGTTTTAGTGTTAAGTGTTGCAGAAAGGCGACGTTTTAGTGTTAAGTTGCTTGCTGAAAGGCGACGTTTTATTGTTAAAGCGTTGCAGGAAGGCGATGTTTTAGTGTTAAGTGTTGCAGAAAGGCGATATGTTAGTGTTAATGCGTTACAGGAAGGCGATGTTTTAGTGTTAAGTGTTACAGGAAGGCGATGTTTTAGTGTTAAGGTTGCAGTAAAGAGGCTTACGTTTTAGTGTTAAGGTGTTGCAGAAAGGCGACGTTTTATTGTTAAGTGTTGCAGAAAGGCTTAATGCGTTTTAGTGTTAAGTGTTGCAGAAAGGCGACGTTTTATTGTTACGGTTACAGGAAGGCGATGTTTTAGTGTTAAGTGTTGCAGAAAGGCGACGTTTTAGTGTTAAGTGTTGCTGAAAGGCGACGTTTTATTGTTAAGTGTTACAGGAAGGCGATGTTTTAGTGTAACATGTTGCAGGAAGGCGATGTTTTAAAGTGTAACATGTTACAGGAAAGCGACGTTTTATTGTTAAGTGTTGCAGGAAGGCGATGTTTTAGTGTTAAGTGTTGCAGAAAGGCGATATGTTAGTGTTACGTGTTACAGGAAGGCGATGTTTTAGTGTTAAGTGTTGCAGAAAGGCGATATGTTAGTGTTACGTGTTACAGGAAGGCGATGTTTTAGTGTTAAGTGTTACAGGAAGGCGATGTTTTAGTGTTAAGTGTTGCAGTAAGGCGACGTTTTAGTGTTAAGTGTTGCAGAAAGGCGACGTTTTATTGTTAAGTGTTACAGGAAGGCGATGTTTTAGTGTAACATGTTACAGGAAAGCGACGTTTTATTGTTAAGTGTTGCAGGAAGGCGATGTTTTAGTGTTAAGTGTTGCAGAAAGGCGATATGTTAGTGTTACCCGTTACAGGAAGGCGATGTTTTAGTGTTAAGTGTTGCAGAAAGGCGACGTTTTAGTGTTAAGTGTTGCAGGAAGGCGACGTTTTAGTGTTAAGTGTTAGGAAGGGACGTTTTAGTGTAAGCGGTTACAGGGAAAGCGATGTTTTAGTGTTAAGTGTTGCAGAAAGGCGACGTTTTAGTGTTACGTGTTACAGGAAGGCGATGTTTTAGTGTT
Organism: Haliotis rubra; assembly: GCF_003918875.1. Taxonomy (NCBI): domain Eukaryota; kingdom Metazoa; phylum Mollusca; class Gastropoda; order Lepetellida; family Haliotidae; genus Haliotis; species Haliotis rubra. Next base: position 242,547 of record NW_025764964.1, read on the forward strand.
AAAGTGTTAGAGGAAGGCGACGTTTTAGTGTAAGCGGTTACAGGAAAGCGAAGTTTTAGTGTTATGTGTGTTACGGAAGGCGACGTTTTAGTGTTGTTATGTGTTGCAGGAAAGCGAAGTTTTATTGGTAAGTGTTGCTTGAAGGCGTTTGTTTTGGTGTAGTCAATTTTGACAAAATATTATGTTTTAGTGTTGGGAATTTTTGTGATGGGTATTTGCAGGAAGGCAACCTTTAAGTATTGCCATGAGTATGTGCAGGAAGGCAACGTTTTATGTTAGGTATTTGCAGGAAGGTGAATATCGTTGTGCAGTATAACATCGGGAATATACAGTACCCTTGTGTTACTGCTGTTGTCTGCCTTTAACACGACCCTACGAACGCCTAAACTAAAACTACTGCACTGCTCATTGTCCTTTGGGCAGGGGAGAAATTAGCAGGAAGGAAAAAGCCACTTGTGGACATTGTTGTAAACATCAGATAAATAATCGCCATAACAACCGCGTGTCTTAGATACCTACATTGTACATGTATTTATTGATAGTGATTAGATATTCTGTAATGTACTGTAGAGTTCTTATGCATTGACTCCCTTAAGTGGCATTTAGAAGCTGTTATGTTGAAGTGGAACACTTGTATGGATAGACAACGTAAAAGTGCTCCACTCCTTATACATTGCACTAAAAATTGTGACAAAAAGGTTTTACACCAACTGTATTGTTATTAACGTTAGGTGGGAGGGGGGCGGAAGCGTTACTGTTGGGAGTTAGGTTTGTTTTTATTGTTTTGTTTGTTTGGGGGATTATTTAAATTATTAGTATTTTTGTCAGTGCTGATCATTGTGTTTTCTTGCCAATACTTCTGTCTTTCCACGCTTACCAAATTCTCATCCATCACTGTAATGTTATAATTCTAACAATGAAATCATTTCATTTGAACAATATTTAAATTATATTCATGTTTCATTTGAAAGTATATAAATATATAGCGTATCTTACCTGAGAGATCCCAAAGTATTCAGGGTGATGAAAATTCAATCCGAAATTACACAGACAAAACTCATTCCGGACGACAGAACACATCGTGGTGCATTGGGCAATCGGGGTGACTGTGTTTGATCATGGGGTGGTATAATCGATCACGAACTATGACATGAAATGAACAATATACCCCACAAGTCACATGCGCAAAAGGGACCAATATATGGAGCATATTAAGCACGATGACAAACAATTCTATAACAGAGGTTAATGGTTGTTAAAGTGTTCAGTTGAAGAACCCAGACCACTCGATAAGTGTGCTTATGTTGGCCGTGCTCTACATTCGTCTCTCATTGCACCGTTCTCGTCCATATTGTAATGGTAAACAGATGGTATAGCCTACCCTTTCAAGCAAGTTTGTCAGATATGGAAAGGGAATTATTCTATAGCATTGGTAACGAATGATAATGTATTTTCGTGCATTATGACAAGAATGTTTCAATATATTGGTAAATATTGTACATATTCTACCGCGATATACTTTTATCTGCATAATGAATGACATTACGTGTAGATCATATCATGACAGCTTCCAATATCGACGAATTCATTTCGTTGATTACAGTCATAATGTACGTGTAATGTTAAAGGTTAATGAAAATGGGTTGAAAGAAGTAGACACGACTATTCACAGACGTACGGCTGTTGTACTGCTGAAAGCTGCGTCAAGCAAGGACATACTCACATACTGAGTGAGTGAGTGAGTGAGTGAGGATTTATAGTCACATCGGCAATATTTCAGCAATATCGTGACTTTGAAAACGGACTATATTGAACACTCATGAATGTACAGTGTTTCCATGTTCAGTGTTGGTGAATTGATTTTCTTCACGAACATTCGAGTTCGTGTTGACGAGGTTGAGATGGGATGTTATGTTTTGATGAGTTAAAGTTTTATTACAGTCACTGTAATCCCCAAATGTAAATTTAGACGGTGAAACGGCGTTAATAAAAGCGACAAATTTTGACCATATCATTTGGATGTGTTTATGAGTAATTCAGTTTCAAATCGTTACGGCACCAGGTGTTTTCGAAAAAGACAAGAGTACCCTGCACTATCGGTGGTACCGAAAATAATACAGCTCAAAGAGCCGTGCAAGGATCGAGATATCACTGGTTCCGTTACGACGATGGCGCACACGAGGTCGAATTTGTTTCAGTGAAACATAATGGAAATTAAGATGAGATTCCTTGGTATTTGTTTGTAATGTTCACACTTCATACATTTTGAGTAAATTACACTGTTTTACTCTTTCTTTTGTTAAACTCCGTTTTTGTATTAATTGGTCGACATGAAAATAGGAAACGAAATACTGGAGGGTGAGTACATACATAAGTCCTTCATAACACAGTTGGAGTGAGTGAGTGAGTGAGTGAGTTTAGTTTTACGCCACAATTAGCATTATTCCAACTATATGGTGGCGGTCTGTAAATAATCGAGTCTGGGCCAGACAATCCAGTGATCAACAGCATGAGCATCGATCTGCGCAATTGGGAACCGATGACATGTAACACAGGTGGAAGAGATTTCAGGAAACTGAAGGGTACCCACTGACACTTGCTGGAGTCGTTGCACGATGACAACCCGACAACAGATTATTTCCTGTGCCCATTCCTGAGTGAGAGAATGATTATGGTTTTGGCAATACTCTTGCAATATTCCACAATATGAGATATCAGGGATACCCAATATGGGCTTCACACATTTTACCTACCTGGGGAATCGAACACGGGATTTTGGCGTGAAAACCGGAGCTTTCTAAAAAATGTTTGAAACCTTTCTTTCACACCTGTCATGTGTACATGTTATATATTTCCCAAGCTTCGTATTCTCCAGACTCCTAATAGTAAAATTTTGACTGCGAAGACATTTGCGCAACTGTGGAATAACAGAACAAAGTATATTTGGTATATTTTATCATGTTATCATACACGCGCAGCACAATCTCTATATTTTACTCAGCTTGGGAATCGAACCCGGGGCTTCGGCAACACTTTAAATACTAGGATCAATGAAGTGAAGGTGGGTAGATTAATGTAATGTGAAGAATGTGAATGGTTTAAGAGTGTTCAAATATATTCTATTTCAGACTGAAGGGTCAACTGGCCATTCACCAGTCTTGAGGTCAGACTTCTTACCGTGATATGACATGTTTGCACGTCCGATGTAAGTCACATAATAACAGGGCTTTCAAACAAATAGAACAAACAAATAGATTGAAGATCGATGATGGGTTCAATTAAACAAAAATCAGCTTTGCTGACATTTAAGAAGGCGTTACCTTCAAGCACGTACCCCATTAGTCTAAACAAGTACTACAGCGGTTCATGATCTTATACATATAGGGTCCTAGCTACGGAATTTCGTTTAGTGTTATACCAGGGAACTGGATATTTAACACAACAATAGCTATTAGTGAAGAGAAGCAGGGCACACGATTAATAATGTGTCTCACAATGCACTTCATATACTTGTAAGTACAAATCCTATTATGCAGGGATAGTAAGAGTAGGAAACACGGTGCAATAATATACAAAAGCCAAAAGTAACTGTGACGTGGAGTTTTGTACACCCACAAAACGTTATATGGATTTTATATGAACTGGGGAGAGTGGTGATGATAGAGAGAGTGAAAATTAGCGTAACCATTAGGGCTGCAACGATTCACCTAGACCTCGATTCGATTACGATATTGGACCATCGATTCGATCATATTCAATTAGATTCTCCACACAAGTAAAAACATCAGATTTCATTTAACTCCCAGAGTCGGCTTTTTAGCGTGAAAATCCATAATCAACTTGGCGATGTCTATTAACAACATTTCTCATTGGATAATTAGCCTGGCGTCAACCAATCACGTTTCGCCTTATTTCAGCGCTCGAAATTGCTCGAGTTGGAATCAAAATTACGTTCTCGCTGTGTGGAAATAATTTAAATAGGTATTCAAATATCGAATCGAAATAGTGATAATGGTTGTCGAAAATCGAAACTCAGGTGTCATATTCGATTTTCGATGAATCGAACCGAATCGTTGCAGCCCTAGTAACCGTCATTGTTATTTCTTGTTTTGGCAAGAAATAAAGAACATTCAAGGAATGTTCTCTACAAAAGGGCATACACAATATTCGAAAGTGAAATTTCAGGAAATTTTAAATTAAAGTTTGGTCGTTTTCATTCGATTTCACCATGTCACCATTAAGGAAGACTGGCAGTTGGCAAACTCGAGGAATGTTCGATTCCGTCATCTCACAGTATGATATCATGTCAGTTCAACGTTCACAGGAACACCATATCAACTGAACTGTCAAGTCAGAGATCGACCCCGTAGAGTTGCCCACTAGTGACAATATATAGTTTTGATAGAAACGGATAATTTCTGTTTACTGAAAACGAGCCCCTGTGAGAGGGGAGATTCACTACCTGAGTAAATGTGGACGAGGAGTTTTGAGCAGAACAAGTACCCGAGACTCTATACATGCTCGTCATATGAGCGAAATATTCTCAAGCACGACGTTAAACCCAATTTAACCTCACCTCTATACATGCACGCACAAACACGCGCACACACACACGCGCACACACACGCACGTACGCGCTCACACACACACACACACTCGCAAACGCTTGTGCTGGTCAAAACTCCTTTGTGGACACAAGATCGTTCAATACTCTTACAACAGTTCTTCAGACGTATTGAAAGAACACCCGAGTTTTCATAACGTTACACAAATCTTTAAGTTAACATTACCAGGTCAACTATAGTACTATGAACGTTACATTATTTTGGCAAACTAAGAAAATACCAGGAAGTTTGTTATCACCATTCTGAGTATCTGTTTCTGCAACAGGTGTGTTGTTTTACGAATACCCAAACACTTAAGATCGTTTATAATACATAAAAATCTTCGATTGTGTCCAGTATAACATTTTGGCTTCATCAACAGAATATTTGACAACAGAATCGACAGAATCTGAATACAGCATCAATAGCAGCTGTCAATGTGTGGGGAAAAAAACTAAGATAAACGTACTTTCTCTGACTACATAAATGTTTTGTTTTTGAATATACACAACATCTGCATCTAAATACTTATAAAAATACCTACAGTTATCTAACTGTACTATATCATGCAAGGTCCCCTCTTTTAAATAGTTAAATATCTTTGTAGGGAGAGATATGTACATAGTATGCCTGTTTACCAATCTAAATTCTTTTGGAAAACATGTATTCTTTAAATATATGTCTCGTTATTTGATTTACTTGGCGATTTGAATTGCAGTATCAATGTCCATAGACTATCCGACACACGTTGTATTGTTGCCATTACATTAGCAAGCCTAACGTCGCCGTATTGCTGAAACAATGCCGACACGACGTCAAATTTTAACTCACCCACACAGCAAGTCTAACGGTTTTCTATGACCACCAAACTTGCAGCTGAGCATGCAGTGCAATTATCAGGCGTTGTCAAGCATTGTATTGCTTGATGTCCTACATTTCAGTTATTTTTAAGTCCCAGGGTACAGAATCCTTCAGTCATAATTATATTGACACGTAATACGTACAGTTATACAAATTAGCAAAGTGCTTCATTGAAAAATGTCACTAAAAATCTGAACACCGAGAGCAGGGAGATCATGTAATTCCGTTTCAATTTCCTTAACCTTAACGTTTACTGCATAATATATGTGTTAACACAAGCTGTTATAGCATTGAAAAATGAGTCCGAGTTGAAACATGAAAAACATTGATTTTAGACAAATAAATCCGAAGGTTCACATGAATAATGCCTTTAGCATAGCCAGACCCACTCGGTATATTTACGGTAGGACAAAGCAGGTGGCAAGTCTGACCTATATGCTAGACAAGCGTTTGTTATTCAAGCAATGCAAGTCACTGTAAATCGGTATTACGCTTTCTTATCGAATCTTAGGCCTGAGCCAGGATAGGTGAAGTAGTACCATCAAATCTGTAGTGTGCCATACGTACGTGTACGTAACACGGACGTACGAATGACCATGGTAGTATACACTGTGCAAACAAGCCACTCGTGATTACGGGTACACCCTGTTACGACATGTTAGACAGTGCGTGGTACAACTGCACTACCCGTATCGAGGTCAGTTATATGGACGTATATTTTGTGAAGTATATCTGGGTTACACTAACCTTTACACTATCGTGGGCGTGCCCTGTCTCAAGGCTGGTCTTATCTCGAACCTTAACAGCTGTCGAGGACGGGATGACGAGACATGAGAACTGTTATAGCCTATCCGGATACAAACAAGGACTTGTTGCTCCTCAATTTACATGGAAGAGTTGTCTGCCTTACGTAAACAGTGATTATTACGGAGTGGCGGGTGTCCGTTTGGGAGTTCAAATCCATGATTCGTCCACCCTTGTTTCAAATGGAGACTCCACGAATAGTGCTGTTATCTAATGGTATTCAGTTAAGGATAGCGGATGAAAGGATGACTTTCAGAAATACTAGTTAATATTAATGTCAGTGTTAATTAATAGCGCTTTGCAACCATCTACGGGGCGGTAGGGTAGCCTAGTGTTTAACTCGTCAGACCGAAGACCCGGGTTCGATTCCCCACATTGGTACACTGTGTGAAGTCATTTCTGGTGTCCCCCCGCCGTGATATTCCTGGAATATTGCTAAAAGCGGCGTAAAACCATACTCACTCACTACAACCATCCACAGTACCGGACAAAAGAAAGCATACACACATTTGAGTCGGCTTTAAAAACAAACAAAAAAAAGAAATGGTTCTGCGATCGGGATGTATTTCATACTTCTATCATAGTTGTGTTTAAAACCTTTTCACTGTTTTGGCAACGTTTACAGCTTGGTGACGTCACGATAACGTTCGGTTAGATTCTCTTTTTTTATTAGCTTAGGGACAGATGTTACATATCCGATACATAAGTACATATATAGCGAGATGTTACACTGCTACTATGTGAATACAAATATATCCATTTCACATAGAGATGAAGATATTATCCACGGATGTGAAAGTAACATCCTCGGAAATTTACAGCATTTGCTTTATGTACTATATTGAAAGATTAGGGCAAATATAGGATAAGTACTAGAAGTGAAAATATGGAAATAGGTAGAGGAAAACATGAGAGGGGGAAAGAGTAGATGGGAATGGAGGGGAGAAGACGGGGGAGGGGGCGTGTTGGTGGCTGCGTGTTACGCTGTAAGTGTCGGCATCAATATTGACCATTTATTTTTTAGTGTGGTATTGGCGGGGCCGTAAATATATTTTTCATTATTATAACTTGCTTGATATTTTTTATCAAACCTTGGAAATGCAAATTTATTTTTTTATGTTTACACGTATAAACATACAGTTTGAGAATGTTATACAAATGGTTTAACAGAAGGCTTTGATTGGGGTCTCCAAGTAAGATAATTGATTTAGAATTTTTTTTAATTTCGTCTTTGTTGTTTCTTCAAACCATATTCGAAACTGTCTCATCAGATTTTGAGTTTTCCTGCAATCATAGAAAACATGTTCAAGTGTTTCTGGTTCGTTCGGTTAGATTCAACGTGTATACTTTCTTTTGCCCGACAGTTAATATATTGTTATCTCCAGTGATGTCTAATAATCACACGTAAACTGTGTGTGTTGTCTTTTTAATTTTGACGAGACTTGTCCATTTCTATCCGTACGGTCAAAGACAGGGGAATATACAGCTGGTGTCTGCGTTGTGACACGATTGCGTCTGGGAGAAATACCCCATTCCGTCATGTATACAACAGTTGGATGAATGAGTTTAAATAGGTTCACGTTTGTCAAGAGGGTATTTTTTCTCAAGAATGTGTGTTTGGGGGAAAGAGGTTGAGGCTGGGGTTGGGGCTGACGTGCGGGAGTGGTGTGTGTGTGTGTGTGTGGTGTGTGTGTGTGTGTGTGTGTTCTCGATCTCCCAACATTTTGGACCGTAGAACAACACAGGGATTTAGTGGCGTGTAGGCCCTATTATTGTAAAAGGGGTGGCAGGTTTCCCGGTGTTGGGGGACTTGGTCAATTGTATAGCACAGGGGTGGTAAGCTGTATCATGGTTTATCGCCATCACACAAAACAGTACAGATTGAACTTGAGTTGATTTTTTTTCATATAATTTTTCATAACCTATGAGAAATGCACACATAGCAGCACTTATTTTGCCAACCCTCTACACTGTTAGATTTTCACGACCATGCTTATTCTGAACAAACACCACATGTACTTGTGCATTTGCCACCATAGCATTTGTGACTGATAGAATTCCATTACCCCTATATGTATACCATCCTTAAGTCAATTGATCCTTAATGTGGTCTCTGAAAATTGATGAATATTGTTCTGAAATATCAAGTTATGACTGACAGTGATTGGTGAACCGGAAATGATTCGTGACCATGTGTGACACTGATAAGGGGATTAGTATTACAGCAGTGAGAGATACTGTGATGGGTGCCTGACACCCCTAAAATTGGAATGCTCCAACTAATCATGACAATTCATATATTTTTGTTTGTGCAAACAGAAAATGTTTTCTCACTCGTATGTATTATTTACTTATTTACGTATGTTGTACTATGTTTCTGCGCCCTCTTTTAATCATTCAAGTGTCACTCCTTAATATTACGTATCACCTGGCCTTACCAAGTATTCTCAGCAGCGGAAGCATGCGCAGTTTCCATTACATACCTTGCGCATGCGCACACATTGTTTACTTCCCACAACCCTTTCTACTTCCTTCTGCTCCAAGTCATGGCGCTCGCAACATAACAGCACGTACATATTTGCTACCCGCCCTCCCAATCCCAGGTGGTACTCTTTGTTTATTCCGTTGTATGTACATATTCTTTCATAGTGCCTTATCTTCCATAAAGGGGCGCTGGGGTAGCCTAGTGGTTAAAGCGTTGGCTCGTCACGTCGAAGGCCCGGGTTCTATTCCCCAAATGGGCACAATGTGTTAAGCCCATTTCTGGTGTCCCCGCCGTGATATTGCTGGAATATTGCTAAAAGCGGCGTAAAACTAAACTCAGTCAGTCAGTCAGTCCATAACATTACAATGTGTCCATGCTCAGAGTATTGAAGCTGACTGATGCTTCATGTAATTCCCTCCCAGGTTATCAACAGGATCCGCAGATCCTCCTTTATATTCCATGTCCGCAGACTGGATCTCATTGTCAAGCGCCGCAGCGCTACCCACATCCCCTCCCACAGCGTGCAATTTGTTTTCCTATTCTGTTGTATGTTAGTATTCATTCATAGCGTTTTGTTTTAATCATCTATAACATTACAATGGTCCCATGCTTAGACTATTGGAGCTGACTGATGCTTCATGTAATTACCTCCCAGGTTACAACAGGATCCGCAGATCCTCCTTTATATTCCATGTCCGCAGACTGGATCTCATTGTCAAGCGCCGCAGCGCTACCCCACCCCTCCCACAGCGTGCAATTTGTTTTCCTATTCTGTTGTATGTTAGTATTCTTTCATAGCGTTTTGTTTTAATCATCTTTAACATTACAATGGTCCCATGCTTAGAGTATTGGAGCTGACTGATGCTTCATGTAATTACCTCCCAGGTTACAACAGGATCCGCAGATCCTCCCTTATATTCCATGTCCGCAGACTGGATATCATTTATCATCCGCCGCAGCGGCTTCACGCCACTCTCGGGCTGGTACCCAACTAACACTGGGTCGGGCAATTACCCACTTAACACTGGATCCTTATCCCCAAGTTTTAAACCAGAGCTCAGGTTACAAGCGGGTCCGCAGACCCCACTTTAGCAATCAGAGTTCGCAGACTCCACACACCTCTTCGTCCGAGCCGCCGCAGCGTTCCAGGACGGCAACCTAACTCTCGGTCATCCCTTCTTCAGTTATCAGTCAGTTGTGCCAAATCATTTTTTATTAATAAAACAACTGTTGTGTTAAATTGCTTGTTGTGTTGTGTTTGCACAAGTTCCTATTGTTCTCCTCCAGACTGAACTTGTTGTTTTAGGAAATGTTGGGAAACCGACGTGGGGTTTGGGTAGGAAGTGGATGATCATACTGTCTGACTGTCATCATAAGCTGAGTCCAGTATGTTTGTGTTTCAAATATATATGATGTGTCTAGACAACTGTCAATATAAGCAGATCGTTTTGTAAATAAATTTATCACTGAGTATGTATGCTGCGGGTATGGCGGTCAGTAAAAGAGAAAATTACAATCAGCATACTAAATGTACTGCTAATATACTCATGTACTATTACTAAAGAAGGGGTCAACCTCAATATTATTTTACTTAAATTACAGTGGACCTTGTTTTCCGTTAACTTATTTGGATTCATAATTGGAAACCACAGACACGTATCGCATGTATGTGTGCGCGTGCATGCGTGCGTGTGTGTATCTGTGTGTAAGTATTCTATAATATAATTATGATTTAAAACAGGCACGCATAACTACGACATCATCATTCTAATAAGATGTTTGTCTCCGACTGCATAAACTCCCTTTGATTGAGAGTACAAGCAGTCGGAGCAGTATATCTGCATCTTGCATCTCCAAAACGTATGTAACCGGGCATTTCCGAGTAGCGAATATATACTGGACTCGCTGTGTTGGAAATAGTTTTCACCTAAATATCATGAGAGACGCATAGCTCTGTGAAATGACGGCTTCAAATATCTTCTTGTCGTGTAATGCAGCATTTGGCCTGCACGAAACAACAATGAAACCGTCTTAACAGCTTGACACTAAAGCCGAACCATTCTAGAATGGTGATCATGACAACAGGTTAACTCACACCACATGCATTCGCCATTTGCTTTTGGCGGTTAACGTTTGCACCTGGTATAGAGGATTCAAGGATTTATCTCCCTTGACATCTTCAAGGACTCCGATCATCCGATGTTTGATATTCAAGTTATTTTTCGGACAAACTCATGCTGCTTTTATTTCATACTTTTAATTTTAGAAATCTAAAACCATGAAATAATTCTTTGTGTTATTATTAAATGTTACTTCAATATCTATTAGCGTTGGCAAGTAATATAACTTGATGAACAGGTACAATTAATGAACGACAATCAACGTTCACGAAAACGTGTTCATATCGATTAACTATGGATTTCAAAATCGCACTCAGTATTCCAGCTATGCGGCGGTCTGTAAATAATCGAGCCTGGACCAGATAATCCAGTGACGATGAGCATCGATCTACGCAATTGCGATACGATGACATGTGTCAACCAAGTCAGCGAGCCTGACCACTCGATACTGTAGTCTCCCCTTACGACAAGCATGTATTGCTGTAGACCAATTCTTACCCGGATTTACAAAGGCTTCTTAATGAATACAATTTTCGAAGCGTTACCTGTTCTCAGCCTCACGTGGTTGCATCATAGCAGTCACAGTCCTTGTATCCCTCCTCGACCACACACTGACCGTTACGGTGGTTGGCGCACTCAGTTCCAGCTATATGGCGGACCTGTAAATAAGCGAGTTACACACATTGAGTGAAGGGGTATGAAGAGAATCCCATTTCAGATGAGGTTTATTGCTTTGCGAGGAAATGTGTTCACTTTACGTCCCCCCAAAAAAGAATGTGGTGTGTCTCTGATGTGTTGTTGATTTCCAGTACGATGTTTTATGTTCACTCTCGGAAAACAGTCAACATCAACGAAAAAACAGTCTCATCTCGAAACAGGTTCTATTAGTGGTAAGGAGCAAAACAAAGATAAACATTATACGACTAGATCACAGAATAATGATAAAAATAATGGCATTCAACAGGTTCATTTAAACTGTTGTTTAGTAATAAAACACCTTACAAATTCTAGAATGAAAAGGTTTGGGCTGATAGAAGGCGATTTCCATCAGTTCTATATTCCTAGTGTAAAGTACATTCTTACCACTGGCAGTTAAAACCTCTCAGACAACTTTGACCAAGATGATTTGTTAAACGTAACTGAAACGACTTGAGACGAAGTTGTCGATAACTTGGATTCTGTCATTTGTAATAGATATACACTACTTCTGTTACAAACATATATTCTTGAAAAAGAATGACTTGTAAACAATCACAGTCCGACGCTTTGAAGAACGGCAGAAGTTTGGGAGACAGAGCGGTACATCGAGTTTACGGCATCTTTTGTTGTCAAATGACGTCACAGCGGGTGACGTCACGCTCTATAATGACATCATAAGTCTTGTTCCATGACCTACCAGTGTTGGGTCAACAGCCCGTTGCGAGTTGTTTGAAGTAAACTTACAATTGAATTTATGATACTGTTTTGTCTTTTTTAAACACAAATTCCATCCATTTAAGCTATAATAGGGGAAAGAATTGGAGACCTAGGGCTTCTGCAAATGATAATGCCCTGAAAAACAGCGCTACCCCTATAGTGTAGGGATACATTCAAAAGTTTTGGTGAATCGGTTTTTAAATTGCGACCATATATGCTGATTATATGGTCGGAAATTTATAGCATTGGCCAATCAGAACTCGTGTTACATACTAAGTTGAATTAGAATACATTAAGACATCAAAGTGACTGCACCGCTTGCTCTCCATATGGCTTCGATAACAGTACGTGGAGCCGTACAACCTATTTAAACAAAGGATCTCTACGCAAATCAAAATAGTGTTACAAATTTTAGGATATTTTCTCAGTGGAAGTAAACAATTCTATAAAAAGAGGTTTAATTAGATATGTGGACTCGTGAAAATTAAAGCGTAAAAACACATAATTATACAGTGTATTGAATGAACTACATGTGCAAGATGTGACGAATCGTGACATATCTCTGGCCTGTAGCAGATGTACTATGCTGGCGGCATGGAACTCTGGGTAGGAGAGTGGGTGAAACTGACTGAGAATCACTTGGGAATAAATAGAGGATATTCCCTGTGTCTAGTGAAATATGGTGCATCTGTCATCTCGTGACGAGCAGTGTGACATTTTCACCAGTTTCGATGCTCAGATATATCATTTTTCACTAGACAAAGGGAATATTTATTATACGCTTCCAATTTTGTTTAATTAAACTTAAACATTATTAATCCGAGGAAATTTGATAAAGGAAATCCAAATTCTCCAAACCGTAAACTAAAGACTGTTCACCTGTGTTTAGACATAGTTCTGTATGCGAAAATACTTTAGAAATCGACACAATATCTGTATTAGTTGCTATCTTTTACTTATTGCAGTTGTATGAAAAGGATCAGCACTTATAATTATATCCACCTAACGATCCTTCTGATCTTAGCGTAAGCGTAAAAACATTAGAACCACAAACAAACATAGCGAACCGAAAGAAAGGGAAAAGCGCGATTGAGAAAAATTGACTATTAACTGTGACATTAATTAAGAAATACACTTCGCTCTACCACCATGTATAGTGTAATAAAACACACTTTTGCCCTGAACTATTATAACGTTAAAGCACTCAAGCGTCCGAGTGCTTTAACGTTATAATAGTTCAGGGCAAAAGTGTGTTTTATTACACTATACATGGTGGTAGAGCGAAGTGTATTTCTTTCTAAGATGCCAAATTTAATACTTTCTAAAGATAATTACGATTAATTTATGGCAGAAAACAAACGACGGTGTCGGTGACCTAAATTAAGAATCCTCGCACAGGGCTAACTGGCGCGCTGTTCTATTGATGTGTCTTCGCCCCCTACGTTCAGACGAACGTTACCAGAAAAACAAATGATAACAGTTTGATGACGGTTTACGTTCGGATTCAATATCTTCTTTGAATTATTTTAATTACATCTGTCATTAACGTAAACCATATGGGGGGCAATATGAACGTTGCATTTCTACCCCAGCGTAAGTTTAGATCAGAACATCCAGAGGAAGTTGAGTAGGTCAAGCGACATTCCACAATTGCATTGTGGGAATGTAAACATTACGAACGTTACCGTGTCGCTGAAAACTTGTGAGTCGAAATGACACATTTTAACCGTCGTAAAACATAAACGTAATGTTTCCGACAGTGATGTTAGCTGCGTGAAGCAACAGCAAACCAAGAAAGGGATGCAACGGTGTAGTTTACTGTAGGAGGCCGTACGAGGCGATGACAACTGACATGCATCGTGACGTCGCTTACATTGTGACGTAATGTAAAATGGTTCGATTACGAGGGGCAGCACTAGAATGGCGCAGTGACGGGATAACGTCATTCAATTGTTACGTCATCAAAAACTATACCTTCATTGTCTGATAATGTTTTTTTTTTTTCGATTGTTCTAACCGCTAGGCATCTTAGAAGCATAAATACAGTTATGGCCGCTGTCAATCGAGTACATGAAATGTGTCCTGAACAGTGGACTCGACGCAACACAGCGAGGCACAGTAAAGCATAGTCGAGCTCGGTTAGGTTCCACTACAAAATATCAGTATCACATGCTCTTTGAACGAGAGCCGTATGAAACAAGTGAAGAGAGACTGAGACATGTGACAGCTGTGATTGATGAAATAGTGTACGTTCTAAGATGCCTAGCGGTTAGAACAATCGAAAAAAAAATACATTATCAGACAATAAAGGTATAGTTTTTTGATGACGTAACAATTGAATGACGTTATCCCGTCACTGCGCCATTCTAGTGTGCCCCCTCGTAATCGAACCATTTTACATTACGTCACAATGTAAGCGACGTCACGATGCATGTCAGTTGTCATCGCCTCGTACGGCCTCCTACAGTAAACTACACGGTTGCATCCCCTTCTTGGTTTGCTGTTGCTTCACGCAGCTAACATCACTGGTGGAAACATTACGTTTATGTTTTACGACGGTTAAAATGTGTCATTTCGACTCACAAGTTTTCAGCGACACGGTAACGTTCGTAATGTTTACATTCCCACAATGCAATTGTGGAATGTCGCTTGACTACTCAACTTCCTCTGGATGTACTGATCTAAACTTACGCTGGTAGTAGAAATGCAACGTTCATATTGCCCTATATGGTTTACGTTAATGACAGATGTAATTAAAATAATTCAAAGAAGATATTGAATCCGAACGTAAACCGTCATCAAACTGTTATCATTTGTTTTTCTGGTAACGTTCGTCTGAACGTAGGGGAAGACACATCAATAGAACAGCGCCAGTTAGCCCTGTGCGAGGATTCTTAATTTAGGTCACCGACACCGTCGTTTGTTTTCTGCCATAAATTAATCGTAATTATCTTTAGAAAGTATTAAATTTGGCATCTTTAGAAAAGAATATATTTTCGCCTTACCACTGTGTATAGAGTAATAAAACACACTTTTCGCCCTGAACTATTATAACGTTAAAGCCCTCGGACGCAACCGTCCTCGTGCTTTAACTATAATAGTTCAGGGCAAAAGTGTGTTTTATTAAACTATACATGGTGGTAGAGCGAAGTGTATTTCTTAAATGTTTATGTGTTTTAAAAAGCACATCCAACCAGCAATTAAAACTGACCACAATTTTAAGTATTTAATGCTCTCATTTTTTATCACCAGCACTTATGCTTATTGTGTGTACAGATATGTTCCAGTAGGTGACATTTGGTGCGGAACTGGGGTTGACGTGTTCGCTTCCTGTGCTCGCCAAACGAGCCGGACAAGTTGGCCTGATATTTTGTTTTATGGTAGTTTAAAGGCCAGAGTGTACCCATGTGTACATGGAATGGCTGTTGATAGCCTGGATATTTTTAAAAAGTATAAGGTTACTATAGAAGTCTATGGGAAAACATTTGTTGGTGTGTAACCGTTAGTGCCGTGCACTGAATGATTCGGCGACCAGCTGATTGACACGAGTTATCTGGGAGGAGGCTGGTCGCTGATCGCTGGAGATTGGTCATCCTATGCCCAGGCTTGCTGACCAAAGGCATTTGACCAAATTCATTATGTTTACATTACCATTTATTGTGTTGTGTAACTGAACTGAACACTTCGTTGAGCCACGAAGTAGTTCCGGCAAATGATATTTAAAAAATAATAATATATTTCTGTAACTGCAGTAAAACGTCACTTTTCTTAAACCCAGAAATGTCAGTCTAGTATAAGTATCAAGTATATAATAGAAAGAGACATTTCAGGATACACAGGAAATTCTTACACCTGTTTCGTAACATCAGTATTGCATACATGGTCTTAAAATACACAATGAAATATACATGCTCTTAAAATGCACAATGATATATGCATGCTCTTAAAATACACAATGATATATACATGCTCTTAAAATACACAATGAAATATTCATGCTCTTAAAATACACAATGAAATATACATGCTCTTTAAAATACACAATGATATATACATGCTCTACAAATACAACAACAATGATATATACATGCTCTAAAATACACACACGGGCGGTGGGGTAGCCTAGTGGTTAAAGCGTTGGCTCGTCACGCCGAAGACCCGGGTTCGATTCCCACATGGGCACAATGTGTTAAGCCCATTTCTGGTGTCCCCCGCCGTGATATTGCTGGAATATTGCTAAAAGCGGCGTAAAACTAACCTCAGTCAGTCAGTCTTAAAATACACACAATGAAATATACATGCTCTTAAAATACACAATGAAATATACATGCTCTCTGAGTGTAGCGTTAGTCATGGATGGTTGTACACCTGATCAGTTTGCCATGATATAAAGAGTCACTGGTTCAAGGTGTCCAGAAATGGCTGAATTAAGACTCTAATTCGCCCTAAAAAAACTTAATTCTTAACAGTGCCACTACCATATATCGCGATTGGTGTCAACCGATTTCAAATCACCTTAGAACGAGTTAGGACTCGTTTCTCTCCACTAAACAATTTGTTTATTAACAACATAAACGATATAAGCGCACATGACCCTGATCTCTTTTTGAACCACTTTGACTGTAAGATAATCTTGTGCAATGTTTTCTCCATAAAGCCAAATTGTTTATGAACCGCATAAAAGCAATAAGTCAAGACACATAAGAGTGGCCTTGACTTCCTTTCTGAAACCCTTTGACTGTAGGTAATCTTGTGCCATGTTGGTATTTGGACCTGTGCGTAGTTTGCCTGATCGGTATTTTCTATTTATGTTTATATGTAATGTATCCTGTAGGTATTTCGTCAACACCGCCCTGTCACCTGCTATGGTTCTCAGTGATAAAACCGTTAAAACTGTCGCGGGTTCAGGCCTGAGTCTTGCCAAGCAGACAAAATAACGGTCGGAGACCCTTGTTCGTGTGAAACATCTTGTTTATTGCCTGTGAATGAAATACAACATTAGAAGATGTTGTGTCAGCCATACATGTGTGATGGCTGACGGATGACAATTGAATGTCAATCAATCAGGCATATTAATTATTCAATTGATAATCAAATAGCACAGTGACATACGTTATAATTATGATATCAATTGAATAATGTTGATTGTTTACATGATGACGTCACATAAAGCTGATGCATCATATTATTGCTAAAATATATACAGTTGGTGTTGATAATAAAAGGTTTATAAAATATAATATAATTATACTTTCACACACTGTCTTACGTGCTTGTGCTTAAGTTAGTAAGGATACGCGATAGATATGTTTACTTTATGCGCGATCGGTAACAATATGTTTACTAACTTAAAATACTTAACTGATAATAATTAGATATTTAGCACTATGAAATAGAGAAAGGATATAGAGAGGGTGCTTACCTGTGAATGAAATACAACATTAGAAGATGTTGTGTCAGCCATACATGTGTGATGGCTGACGGATGACAATTGAATGTGAATTCAAATTGTCATACGTCACAGGTGTAGAAGCCCGTGCTTTGGTGGTGAGCCAAATACGGGTAGCACGTACAACTCCCCTATATCAGACAGTGGAGAAGCAGCCTCTGATGGAAAGATAGAGAAATAAAAGGCTGTCGGCGACATGTTTCCCCTTTGGAAAATGTTGTCCCCAACATTTAGGACACCACCAATGATAAGAGTCATTGGACAAAGGAAATGATGCCCCAACGAATGATAAAAATAAAACCACGACGCTTGCAAAGACTCCGCGTCTTGGGAAAGAAGAAACCAAACACTGAAATATTCCTTCCGGTCAAAACCATGGAATTCTCAATGGTTCTTAGACTTTGAGATAAGAACAGGCAAAACCAAACTGAACAAAGAGAGCCACAAAATGCAAAAAATATTTACAATAAGCAGTACATCACACAAAACTTCCTCCTCTTCTGTATCTTCTCTGATGGTCGATCCGAAGTTGATGATCCATTGGTTATCTCTCATCCAGGCTGGACGGTTCCTGAAGTCGGGTAGGCCTCCCCAACTCTGGAGCGTCGGTGTGGGTAGGAGATGCATGTTGACCATCCTCAATGACATATGAGAAACAGCAACATCCTCTGTCTGCGCAGGTGAACATGGGTTCGACGTTGAAGCCGGACTTGAGGTGTTGTCATGGGAGATAACTGCCTCTGGATAGTGCTGTGGAACCTCTGGCAATGCGTCGGTGACTCTTGCAAGAGAACGTCCAGTAGATCCAGGTGACAGTGTTGTTGAGACTTTCGGGAGCTGACATCGGCGGGTTGATCACATGAGATGTGACCACGATCAGAGATGAAAGACTCTGATCCAGCAGCTGAGAGGACATCAGTTGCACTTACCTGACTCCTGAGTCTTGGCAGCAGCAGTATTTCTTCCTCGCTGTCATCTTCGGATTCATGTGCAGCTGGGTAATCCTTCACATGAGGGAAACAGACTTCTTGCTGCGTGGGTAGTCACGTCTTTGTGTAGGCAGAGCTGGCTGTAGGGAAACAGATTGGAGTGGTAGGAGCATGTTGCGCTGTAGAGACCCTCAATGGCCCCTTACCACTCTCTCTTGCTTCACAGTGTAGACAGGAAAATCAGGATGATGTACACTTCCTTGCCCCACTCATTAGCTTCTTTTCCTGTGAGTCCAACCAGGCGCACTAACACTCTGTCATTGGGTTGAAGAGGTGATTCTATCACTCTCTTGTCATAGTTCTGTTTGTGGCGATGACCAGCTTTTCTTCGATTCCTTAGAGGCAATGCTATAGGCAAACTGTAGTCTCTTTTTCTCAGGTTCTGGGCATACTGAGTGTGCGTTGTTTGTCCTTCTCCAAGGCTAACTCCGAGAAAGGCATCCACAGGAGTCGAGGGTGTCTCCCAAACATGAGGAAGAATGGTGTGTATCCTGTACTCCTCGTGTCTGGTGGCGTTGTATGAGTGTACCAGTGACGGAACGTAGGTCTTCCAATCACTTTTCTTTTCCTCATCGAGAGTGCGCAAACATGTTCATCAAAGTCTGGTTAAACCGCTCAGTCATACCATTCCCTTTGAGGATGATATGGTGTTGTTCTGGTCTTCCTGATTCCGGTTAACTGACACAGTTCCTTGATGATATTTCCCTCAAAGTTTCTCCCTTGGTCACTGTGAAGTTTGGCTGGGAAACCATAATGGACGAGGAAGTTGTCAAACAGGACTCCTCGCAGTTGTCTTGGCGGATTGGTTGCGAGTTGGGATGGCGGTGGCATAACGAGTGAAATGGTCTGTTATAACGAGGATGTTCTCATAGCCTCCCTTTGATTCCTCAAGTTTCAGATAATCCAAGCACACAAGTTCCATAGGTTGTGATGACTTGATGCTGACTAAAGGTGCAGCTTTCACTGTAGTCTTGGACTTGCGTCTGATGCAGTTTCCACAGTTCTTCACATATTGCTTCCACTTCCTCGGACATTCCAGGCCAAAAGAACCTTTGACTTAGCTAGATAAGGGTCCTGTCTCGTCCTTGATGTCCAGAGTCATCGTGGAGGGCTTTCAATATATCCGTAATCTTGTGATAAGGTAAGACAAGTTGCTGTTGAGGTTCATCTGTGCCTTTGACTTGTCTGTACAAGATCCCATCCTTGATTGATAATTTGTCCTAGTCTTGGAGTAGTCTTCTGACAATAGGGATCCTCCAGTGAACGTTGGCGTGCTGTTGGTTTTTTACCTTGCTTGACTAGATGGAGAACACGCTTGAGATGCTTGTCACTGAGCTGCTCCTTCTTCCAGGACAATGAAGTTGGAGTCAATGAAACAACATCTTCAGGACATACAGCTTCTTTGTTGAAGGATAGGTATTTTCTATTTATGTTTATATGTAATGTATCCTGTAGGTATTTCGTCAACACCGCCCTGTCACCTGCTATGGTTCTCAGTGATAAAACCGTTAAAACTGTCGCGGGTTCAGGCCTGAGTCTTGCTAAGCAGACAAAATAACGGTCGGAGACCCTTTGTTCGTGTGAAACATCTTGTTTATTGCCTGTGAATGAAATACAACATTAGAAGATGTTGTGTCAGCCATACATGTGTGATGGCTGACGGATGACAATTGAATGTCAATCAATCAGGCATATTAATTATTCAATTGATAATCAAATAGCACAGTGACATACGTTATAATTATGATAGCAATTGAATAATGTTGATTGTTTACATGATGACGTCACATAAAGCTGATGCATCATATTATTGCTAAAAATATATACAGTTGGTGTTGATAATAAAAGGTTTATAAAATATAATATAATTATACTTTCACACACTGTCTTACGTGCTTGTGCTTAAGTTAGTAAGTGATACGCGATAGATATGTTTACTTTATGCGCGATCGGTAACAATATGTTTACTAACTTAAAATACTTAACTGATAATAATTAGATATTTAGCACTATGAAATAGAGAAAGGATATAGAGAGGGTGCTTACCTGTGAATGAAATACAACATTAGGGAAGATGTTGTGTCAGCCATACATGTGATGAAAGTTGACGGATGACAATTGAATGTGAATTCAAATTGTCATACGTCACAGATGTAGAAGCCCGTGCTTTTGGTGGTGAGCCAAATACGGGTAGCACGTACAACTCCCCTATATCAAACAGTGGAGAAGCAGCCTTCTGATGGAAAGATAGAGAAATAAAGGCTGTCGGCGACATTTTCCCCTTTGAAAAATGTTGTCCCCAACATTTAGGACACAACCAATGATAAGAGTCATTGGACAAAGGAAATGAAGCCCCAACGAATGATGAAAATAAAACCACGACGCTTGCAAAGACTCATGTCTTGGGAAAGAAGAAACCAAAACTGAAATATTCCTTCAGGTCAAAACCATGGAATTCTCAATGGTTCTTAAACTTTGAGATAAGAACAGGCAAAACCAAACTAAACAAAGAACCACAAAATGCAAACACAAAACTTCCTCCTCTTCTGTATCTTCTCTGATGGTCGATCCGAAGTTGATGATCCATTGGTTATCTCTCATCCAGGCTGGACGGTTCCGAAGTCGGGTAGGCCTCCCCAACTCTGGAGTGTCGGTGTGGGTAGGAGATGCATGTTGACCATCCTCAATGACAGGAGAAACAGCAACATCCTCTGTCTGCGCAGGTGAACATGGGTTCGACGTTGAAGCCGGACTTGAGGTGTTGTCATGGGAGATAACTGCATCTGGATAGTGCTCTAGAACCTCTGGCAATGCGTCGGTGACTCTTGCAAGAGAACGTCCAGAAGATCCAGGTGAGTGCTGTTGAGACTTTAAGGAGCTGACATCGGCGGGTTGATCACATGAGATGTGACCACGATCAGAGATGGAAGACTCTGATCCAGCAGCTGAGAGGACATCAGTTGCACCTACCTGACTCCTGAGTCTTGGAAGCAGCAGTATTTTTTCCTCGCTGTCATCTTCGGCTTCATGTGCAGCTTGGTAATCCTTCACATTGAGGGAAACAGACTTCTTGCTGCGTGGGTAGTCACGTCTTTGTGTAGGCAGAGCTGGCTGTAGGGAAACAGATTGGAGTGGTAGGAGCATGTTGCGATGTAGAGACCCTCAGTGGCCCCTTTACCACTCTCTTGCTTCACAGTGTAGACAGGAATATCTTCATTGGGCTGTTTCAGGATGATGTAGACTTCCTTGCCCCACTTGTTAGCAAGTTTGCTTCTTCCTGTGAGTCCAACTAGGCGCACTAACACTCTGTCATTGGGTTGAAGAAGTGATTCTCTCACTTTCTTGTCATAGTTCTGTTTGTGGCGATGACCAGCTTCTTGGATTCCTTGGAGGCAATGCTATAGGCAAACTGTAGCCTCTTTTCTCAGGTTCTGGGCATACTGAGTGTGCGTTGTTTGTCCTTCTCCAAGGCTAACTCCGAGAAAGGCATCCACAGGGAGTCGAGGGTGTCTCCCAAACATGAGGAAGAATGGCGTGTATCCTGTACTCTCGTGTCTGGTGGCATTGTATGAGTGTACCAGTGACGGAACGTAGGTCTTCCAATCACTTTTCTTTTCCTCATCGAGAGTGCCCAACATGTTCATCAAAGTCTGGTTAAACCGCTCAGTCATACCATTCCCTTTGAGGATGATAAGGTGTTGTTCTGGTCTTCCTGATTCCGGTTAACTGACACAGTTCCTTGATGATATTTCCCTCAAAGTTTCTCCCTTGGTCACTGTGAAGTTTGGCTGGGAAACCATAATGGACGAGGAAGTTGTCAAACAGGACTCTCGCAGTTGTCTTGGCGGATTGGTTGCGAGTTGGGATGGCGGTGGCATAACGAGTGAAATGGTCTGTTATAACGAGGATGTTCTCATAGCCTCCCTTTGATTCCTCAAGTTTCAGATAATCCAAGCACACAAGTTCCATAGGTTGTGATGACTTGATGCTGACTAAAGGTGCAGCTTTCACTGTAGTCTTGGACTTGCGTCTGATGCAGTTTCCACAGTTCTTCACATATATTGCTCCACTTCCTCGGACATTCCAGGCCAAAAGAACCTTGACTTAGCTAGATAAGGGGGTCCTGTCTCGTCCTTGATGTCCAGAGTCATCGTGGAGGGCTTTCAATATATCCGTAATCTTGTGATAAGGTAAGACAAGTTGCTGTTGAGGTTCATCTGTGCCTTTGACTTGTCTGTACAAGATCCCATCCTTGATTGATAATTTGTCCCAGTCTTGGAGTAGTCTTCTGACAATAGGATCCTCCAGTGAACGTTGGCGTGCTGTTGGTTTTTTACCTTGCTTGACTAGATGGAGAACACGCTTGAGATGCTTGTCACTGAGCTGCTCCTTCTTCCAGGACAATGAAGTTGGAGTCAATGAAACAACATCTTCAGGACATACAGCTTCTTTGTTGAAGGATAGGCTCTCAGCTGCTATGCAAGGAGTGTGGTGAACCTGGCAGATGGCCTTGATAGAGGTTGGTTCTATGTGTGTCTCCTGGCTAACAGAGTAGTCTGGCCTTCTTGATAATCCATCAGCATCCATGTTGGTATTTCCAGCTCGGTATGTGATGATGAAATCGTAGGTTGACAAAGCAGCTAGCCATCGGTGACCAGTAGCGTCGAGCTTGATGGATGTCAAGAGATACGTTAGAGGATTCTTGTCAGTCTTGACCTCGAATTTGTTACCGTAGAGATACTCATGGAACTTGTCCTTGACTGCCCATTTCAGTGCCAAGAATTCCAGTTTGTGAGCAGGGTAGTTCTTCTCACTTTTCCTCAGACCACGACTTGCATAAGCGATGACTCTCATCTTCCCGTCCTGCTTCTGATAGAGCACTGCACCAAGTCCTTCTATACTGGCGTCTGTGTGGACTTCAAAAGGAAGAGAGTAGTCGGCATAGGCTAAGATCGGAGGTGACGTTAGGTGCCTGACTAAGGTGTCAAATGCTTCCTGGTGTTCATCGTTCCATTTCCAATTGGGATCAGGTTTTGCGTTCCTTCTCTTCTTCTTGGGTTGTCCAATCAGGAGATCATTCAGTGGCCGAGCAATTCTGGCGAAGTCCTTGACAAAACGGCGATAGTATCCAGTAAAGCCTAAGAATCTTCTGACTTCATGGACATTAGTTGAGTTGGCCAGGTCGTCAGTGCAGAGACTTTCTCTGGGTCTGTTTCTATTCCATTGCAAGAGACTACATGTCCTAGATATGTCACTCGGTCTCTAAACAGCTCACACTTGGATGGCTTGAGCTTGAGTCCATTGTCATGGAGACGTTGAAATACTGCTTCCAAGCGTTCCAAATGCTCATCAAACGTTTTGGAGAAAATGATGACGTCATCAAGATAGATGAGACATTCCTTCAGGTTTAGGTCTCCCATGCATTTTTCCATCAAACGTTGAAACGTAGCTGGGGCGTTGGTAAGGCCAAACGTATGGTGTCCTATAACTGCCATCGCGTGGCGCGTAAAAAGAACTCCAGCGTCAGGGCGACGTCGCCCACGACGTCGCATAAAAGACGACGACGTCGCTTTGTAAAATATATTTTGGCTACAAAAATAACGGGCGACGTCGTGAACGACGTCGTGGGCGACGTCATGGGCGACGTCGTGAGCGACGTCGTGGTCGACGTCGCAGGCGACGTCGGACTATATCGAGTGGTTATCGGCCTCTGAACGTGGCTGACCAAGGTTACGTCTAAAAGAAGAATCGTTAAACGAAACAGGATTTAAAACGCAAAAAATGCTTCAGTCACTCCCGATAAACATTTCTGTCGACCCGAAAATGTTTTTACACCTATATCCAATCAAATACCACCCTAGAAGGCCACTGTTCATTGTATGTAAGGCATACCCATCTGCAAATGAAACGATCTCTTCCCCACACTCTAAACATAATCACCGCCACTATTGTTCGGTCCGGCATACCTCGGGCCGTCAAAAGCAGCTTAAACCTCACACATGTATCTTGAATTGCGTTTTAATTCACAGATTAGTATTACATCTACCTATATATCACTTTTCCAGCCCCTTCTCTCCATTTTCACCCGTGAAGGTCCGGATTAGAAAGTGCCTTCAGTAACCCATGCTTGTCGTAACGGAGCGGGTGGTCAGACTCGCTGACTTGGTTGACATATGTCATCGGTTCCGAAATGCGCAGATCGATGTTCATGCTGTTGATCACTGGATTGTCTGGTTCATACTCGATTATTTACAGACAGCCGCCATATAGCTGGAATATTGCTGAGTGCGGCGTAAAACTAAACTCACTCACTCACTCACTCTCTATTTTTTCAACATAGTTCAATCAAAAGAAAGTTTTCTGTTGGCCCCACTTGGTCGGAGCTGTCAAAAGCAACTTAAACCTCGCACATGTATCTTGAAGTCTCACAGATGAATCCTAGATTCTGTTTACATCCAATGAATATAGTTATATCTATCTAAATACCACTTTATAGACCCAGTTTTCTTTGTAACATCACAATGTGGCATTTAGGTAGATATAATACTGATCTATGGATTTAAACACATTTCAAGATACATGTGTGAGGTTTAAGTTGCTTTTGACAGCCCGGGCCAAGTCGGGCCGAACAGACTGAACACTTTTGATTGAGGCTATTTTGAGGGTGGGCAGACAAGGGCTTCACTTTAACGGAGCAGTTACCTTTACATGTGGCATTTTGTAACATTTCAATGTGATATGTAGGTAGATATAATACTAATCTATGGATTTAAGCATAATTAAAGATACACCTTGAGGTGTTAGGTGCTTTGACGACTCGAGCCAAGCCGGACCGAACGCTTGTGACACAGTGTGTTTGTTCAGAATATATAGAAATGAAGGCTGCACTTCGAGCAACGTGTTTGCTTAAAATACTACGCTTTGAGACTCTATAAAGAAGTATTTAGGTACTAGTAGATATAATACCATTTTGCCTTCATGTGTACTAGCAAATTTAAGCATATGCATACGCGCTGGCTATCGGATTTGGGCTGGTGTTGTTTACGGTTTAGAATACAATGAAAACACATAAGAATGTGTGTTTGTGTAAATGTATACTTTCTTTGATCCTTTATAACATATTACAAAAGGTTGTGATTTAGTATATTTCTTTTAACATATATAATCATGTCATAATTTCCCATATAATATGGGGAGCAAATTATTTCGAAGCCATTGAAAATGTCCATGCATCTTATTTTAAAAGATTTCTTACAGAAGGTATATTTGCTTCCAATAAAGCCATATACTTGGCGAAACAGGATGCTATAACATGCATATTGAGAGTCAAATGAGAGTTATTAGATACTGGATTAAACTTATAAGAATGCCTGATTATCGCTACCCCCTATCAAAGCTGTCAAATATTGTTATCACTGGATAAATGTGGAAAGTATTCATGGGCTTCAGATGTGAGAAATATGTTATTTTCAAGCGAGTTTTCATGTTTGATTTAAGCAAAATGTTGGTGATAAAAATGTTTTGTCAACATTTAAACAACGAATAAAAGATATATATTCACAGTTGGTACGCATCAGTCAATTCATCCAGTTTTCTTAGTCATTATTCACAATGTAAATCGATGTTCGGACCTGCAAAATATGTCAGTGTTCTTAATGATAAGTCCCTTTTAAGAATTTTTTGTAAATTTAAAATCTCTTCATGCCTTAAAAATACAACGTTTTAGAAAAGATAATAATACATTGAAGATTTATCATGTTCTTATTGTTCTTCTGGTAAAACTGAAGACGAACGACACTTATTATTAGTCTGTAAGACTTTCTCTGCCTGCCGAAAGAAGCATTTAAAATGCACTAATGATGCCCCACAAACGATATTCAATGTAATTTAATTCTAATAATGCTGATATTATTAAATCTGTTGCCATTTTCATGAAAACATTTGATGTCCATCCGTAAATCACATGTAAAATCATAATTTAATGTCACGTGACCAATAGTTGTAATTGAGTAACTTCAATTGTACTCTGGGCCACTGGGCCTTAACTACTGAATAAAGCCTGTGTGACTGTCTGTGTGTCTATCTGTCATTGTCCAGGTAATTCCATCAATGTCGGGTGGTTATTTGCAAGCCTGAACTTCAAGGTATCTAGTCGTTCCTCCAAATCTCTGTAATTTCTATTTGGGGTCAGTCTTTGGCCGGCATTGTACTGAAGCATCTTTGCCTCGTTCAGTCCCTTGTTCATCTTCCAGGAACTTGGCCATCTCGAATAGGGTGGGATGTTGTTTTACCACAACCTTCATGAGACGGCTATGCCAATTGCAACCCCGGAGGTTGTTGTTTGTGCGGGGCCGTCAGTATTTTGGTACAGTCGAAAAGATTCACTTTGACTTCGCTGTGTACAGGTCCGTGGTTGTGGTCTCCAGGTACTTGGGAAATTATGTCGTTCACTGTTAAGACTGATATGCAGTCGTTCTGAATGCATCTCCACGAGATCCATTTTCCCCTTTCTTCTTGTTCACAATAAACATATAACCATTTACATATATGTATGTTCCACCACGAGAAGTATAAAGAAACCTATTGTGCATTTTCCATAACTGAATTTGTGGAAATGATGATGAAAAACTGTCAATTCCAACATTCTTATAGCTTGCACGTTTATGTAAGAAATTGAATAACTCACTACTAATGAACTGAGTGAACTAAACTCACTCACACTAAACCCGCTGGTTCACATGTCAACCCGCTGGTACAAAAGTCATATTTCGTTTCCTGAGTGGAGACATTTTACATTTTGTAGAAAACCAGTGTTTTGATCCTTTAAAACAACACCGTTTTCACAACATCAAGCATCAACTAAATTTGACAGAATATTTTACTTAAGGTGTTCTGGCGCTACCCTCGATTGGTTTACTTAAATAAGTAGTAATGTTGAACATGAAATCAGTGATTAGAGATCAATAGCAGTACAACTGCACCACAAAAGGTTATTCCCCGATTTTCCAATATAACAATTTCTAAACACGACGTCGCCCGCGACGTCGTGGGCGACGTCGACCTCGACGTCGTGGGCGATGCCGCCTTCGACGTCGTGGACGACGTCGATTTTGTATTTTGTCGTAGATCTCTTGTGTA
This sequence comes from Haliotis rubra, assembly GCF_003918875.1. Classification (NCBI taxonomy): domain Eukaryota; kingdom Metazoa; phylum Mollusca; class Gastropoda; order Lepetellida; family Haliotidae; genus Haliotis; species Haliotis rubra. The sequence continues at coordinate 270,413 of NW_025764964.1, forward strand.
TTTCTGTCTTTTACGACGTCGACGTCGACGACGTCGCGATCTTTATGCGACGTCGTGGGCGACGTCGCCCACGACGTAGTTCTTTTTACGCGCCACGCGATGGCAATTATAGGACACCATATGGTATGGTGATGGTTCTTGCTGAGAGGTTGCAGATTCGAACAGGAATCCTTTGAAGAGTTACCATGTTTTCCAACATCTACAAGTCTTGGGCATACTGAAAGTCCTGTCTGTAGATCAGAATCCAAGTCGAAGTGCTCGGTAACTGCTGTTGTTCTTCCGGGTTGATGTCGAACAAGTCCATAAACAGTCATCATCTGGTTTGGCTCAACATGAATAGAGGACTCTATTTGTGGATTACTTGGACTGATGATTTCATTAGAGGTTTGGGACCGGAGAGCTGTAACCCATGAAGGAGGGATGCTGCTGTTGACTGGTTCCAAGTAAGCTTCTACCTGATCTATAAGGTTGGTGCCGATTACCAAAGGGACTCTTCTGTTGTACTCCGTGTCACCAGTTACAACAAGTAGTGGTAGTGTGAAGTTCTTGTTGATAAAAGGGATGTAGATGTTAGCCTCTATGTATCAGGTGGAAGGATGTTTTCACCTGCTGCCACATTTCCACTTCAAAGTCAGTGAGTGCCTTCAACGGGAGGTGACTTAGACTTGACTTGTGATATCCTTCCGATACAGTGGAGACTATGGATCCAGGATCAATCAAAGCTTCACAATCCAACTCTTCGATGTTAACTGATGCCTCATCTGCCTTGGGTTTCTATCATCCTTTGGGTGGTCACTGGGGGCTAAGAGTCTCTCAGCCTCTGCATGCCCCGCTGAAGTAGGCTGAATCAGTTTAAAGCTTCATTTCCTCTTCCTCTGCCAGTGCCTCTTCCTCTTCCCTCCCCTGCCTCTGCCTCGAGACCGTGATGGTTGCAGAGGGACTTGTCTAGGTGGGATTCTCCTTCTGGGATTCCAACACTGGTTAACCGGTCGAGAATCTGTTGTAGCATCTGGTTATCAGACGTTGGTTTCCGGTGAGCTGTCTCCAACTTCTCCAGTCTCTTGGTGATGGAAGTGGAGTTGCTCTGAGATATCTGGTGGGGAAGAAGTGGTAGATCCTTCCAAAGCGGGCTGCATGAATCCAAGAGTCTGTTGTGGGCTTAGATTGGTGCTACGTGGCGGCCGGGATCTAACAGGTTGAGGTTGGAGAGGTCTCTGTCTGGATTAGCCTGACTGTTCTGTAGCAAGGTTTCGAAAATCCATTGTTGAATAGAAGGCATGTCGTGTGGCATCCTTCTTCAAGTGTGGATTCCCAGTCCAGTCCAGAATCTATTCCTGAGCATGGCATTCCTTCATGGATTATCCATGTAGGCTCCTCTCGTCCAACGAACGTTGAAGGCAAGTCCTCCAATCGTATCGCCTATGATGCTACTGGATTCCCTCGTTCCTGCTGTAAGGTCTCAAGTGAAATTCCTGGAAGTAGGGATTCCGCTGTGACAATGGTGCCATGTGGTCCTTCCAAACGCTGCATCTATGTCTGTGAGATGGTGGCATACTTCCCGAGGGATACAAGAGACGAGCAGCGTCCTCTGAAAGGATTTCCCGGACTGGCTTGGAGTGAGTGCTGGAAGAAGGCAGACTCTCATCCTTCCGGCAGGCAACGGACTTCTGAACTTCCAATTCCTCGAACGTAGTCCCTCCCTTTGGAATTGGATCTCTCACCTGAAAACAAGGATATGCGAGGTGGCTGCTGGTATACAGGTACAAGGCTGAGGAGGGTAGAGCTGATTTGGAAATTTGGCGAAGGAGTTTGCGTAGGGACACAAGAAGGAAAAAAACTAGGAGTGCGAGGGCTAAAGGAAGTAGCGAATAAGGTTTGGCTCTGATGTGGTGTGGTGAAGTAAAAGAAGTAGGTTGTATGTTCAGCTTCCCAGTCTCTGTAGGCGATGACAATATCCTAGCTTCATCCCTCTCTGAGATCACTTCGATCTCACTTCCCAACCTTCACCTCCTTGTGCCAGCGGTAACGGTACTATGAGTGATATATGTACATACCGCGTATGCAATACTAACACATGTGTGTCAAGCATAAAGTGAAAATGTAAGTGTAGGTTGCAACTGATGTTTACAAGAGGTAATACTTATAGTGTACCAAAATGCGTACAGAAACGTAAACACCAGAGAATGCAAAAAATATAAACCCCTAGCTGTCAACCGAAAGTGAACCTAATAAATAGACACCAAGGGCAATAATAAGAGTAATAAAATTACTGGATGAAGCAACGCAAACAATCCCAGAAAGAACAAAAACAATTTCAGCTGAAATGGAAGCAAAGGGAGGTAATCGCCAATAGGACAGGCGAGGATATAGGACAGAGAGAGAAGAATGAAGACCCTAAGTTCTTGATAAAGCCATGTTTAAGGTTATACAAAAGTGCCTACAAACGCGCGAACACGGTGAACAACGAGATAACTGACGAGTGCGATAACTGTTATCAACTGATCAAGGGTAATTGTTCATCTGTGAATATCTCAAGGGATTATCTGTGATGGACATCTTTGACATTTTATCATCAGAGACTTTCATATACTTCATAGACATTTCTACATTGTTTCACCTATTTTACATTGCATTTTATACATTGAATTCTTGCTATATTTTGTCTCTTTGTATTTCTGTACACTCTTGCTGTGATAATATTGATTGTGCAAAATAATATAGTTTAATGGGCGATAAACTTCAAATCAGATGAGGAATTCCCACCATTTGCTAAACGTTACTTTAAATTCCTTTGTAAGATCACCTCAAATCAGGCTCCTCGGCTAATCGGGTAATCTCTCGGCTAAATGTAAATTTTGACGCACACAGCTATCTCCTTCGTTCGTCTTTGTGGAATGGTTATATTCAGTCTCACGAAACCGAACCTACGATCTTTCATGTATCATACATCGAATTTCAGAGCCAAAATAATGTCTTGTAATTTTGCTCTTTAATTTTCAATCCTAAAAGTAGAAGTAGGGGCTGCGGGGGTAGCCTAAATGGTTAAAGCGTCCGATCGTGACGCTGAAGACCCAGGTTCGATTTCCTACATGGATATATTGTGTGAACCCATTTCTGGTGTCCCCCGTCGTGATATTGCTGGAATATTGCTAAAAGCAGCGTAAATCATACTCGCTCAGTCAGTTCACTCACTCAAGTCAGTATGATGGGTGTAGAGGTCAGCATGACTTATATCCATATAAGTCCGGACTAGTATTAATAAACGCGCGCACGCACGCACACACACAGAGACTAGCCACACACAGGCATGTACGCTGCTATGTAATTAAAGTGTAACAGTTTTGAACGCGATATTAAGCTCCAGTCCACCTCTCCTGTCGCGTTTCCATAGGGTGAACGGAGATGTGTAGAACTCCCGCATTAGGCAGTAAAGTAACACATCACTGTATATCCGTGTCAATAGATCATCTCTAAATGATAAGTGTTTAATGCATGAATTTATGTAATTATTTTATTCAATAATTGAATACTTATTACAAAGAGTAACCAATGCCAGAAGCCCAGGAAGATGTTCCTTTTTCTTTCTTCACTTCCATCACCCCTGCTGTTTGACTACAAAGAAAGGACAGAAAACGAAAATAGAATGGTATTTTATGCCGCAGTAAGCATTAATACGGAGGAATAGGGAATTTGACAACCCTGTTCTGAACAAAATGTCCAAATGTCTTTTGAAGGATATTCTGTGGACTAAACACTATTTGTCCAGGTCCTTGGTTTTGAATTCATTTTACAACGTTATTTGGTATATAGTATCTGGGTGAGAATTAGTATTTGAAAAGCCAGTATTTCCGATCAAACGTCTCCTATAGACGTGTAGCATGCATATCTCCACCATATGAATATGAAGATGTCGATGCGGTGCAGAACCATAGAAGCATTGATACCAGATAACAACATCTACGAGTGGACAGTATGCTGCAGCACACGAAACAAAATCGCACGTGCTTCATGCGCCCAAAGAGTTGAAACAAAATTTGAGAGAAGCCCATTGTAGATGGGTAGACGTATTGCAATTCGGGAACAGGGTTTTAGGTCCGTCTCAAGACAAACTGTGGACAAGAATTAAGTCGGCTATGTTTCCATTACAATGTTCAACCTGTCCTGAAACTGAAACAAGTAAACGTGTGACTGGACAGTGATGATTTTTGTGTGTTGTTTAACGCTGTAATCAGCAATTTTCCAGCAATATGGCGTCGGTCTGTAAATGTTAAGGTCTGGACCAGACAAACAAGAGATCAACATCACGAGCATCAATCTACGCAACTGGAGATACGATGACCTGTTACAAGTCAGCGAGCCTGACCACCCTATACAGTTATTCGTCTCTTACAACAAGCATGGGTTACTGAAGATCAGTTCTCACCGGATCTTCATCGTTCTGGACATGAAAGTCTGTAATTACATACTATCCTTTGCCGGTGTACATTATGAACATGCCAGATGAAGGCTGTAGCATATTTGAGTAGTTTTTTGCCTCAGGTCCTACGAACGAAAGTGGTTTGGGGACATGTTAGATGTCCCAAAGCATTCGTGACCCACTCGTGTTATTCCGACAAGCCGAATAGCTGTTACGGAAAAGGGCGAGAGGTGACGAAATGGTCCTGAAGTAATGAGATGAGAAGAAGGTTCATGGACATCAACGACCTTGGAGAACTCACCTTAGACACAAAAACGGTAGTAACTTTGACAGTACTTTCCAGCCGGGCACTTTTGCACGCATTTGAATTGTCTGTGGGACAAAATGGATACCCTGTTACCACCAGTAGATTGAGACATGTTATAGTTGATGTCATCCCCCATAATATGAAGCCTCATGTGTTACGTTAAGCATAAAATGTACGAATACCATAACACTGAATACCGTTTATACCGTATAAGAAATATTAATATTGAATATATCGGTTTCAAGAGTTGTATTCAGTGGTGACAGTCTTTGAAGTTGCCATTAACTTACTACCATATTTGTTACGGTCGTCATTAAATTGCCATCTCCTATTTTGATAGTTCACATATTACCTAGCCGCCAATAACTGCAAAATTGCTGATGTGGGCTTAAAGCAACATTGATTCACTCACATATTACGTATTGTACTTGAATTTCACCACTGTCTAAACTCACATCACCACTATCATTTCATCAACGTGATGACGTAATGACGGTATGTGTAGCAGTCAACACTGTTGCAGCTATATCGAGGCATTATGTACTCGAGTGTAAGCAGGCAAAACACTGGTTGATAGAATGAACAACTTGGTAGCTTCCTGGCACGATGACTCACGGCAAACCGGGTCACACAGTAACAGGGCAAGTCGACTCTCCACATGCAATGACGGTATGGTAACCCTGGGGTTAAAACCTCGCTTGTTAATCCTGAGGCCCGGATTCGAGTGAGTGAGTGAGTTAAGTTTTACGCCACATTCAGCAATATTCCAGCTATATGGCGGCGGTCTGTAAATAATCAAGTCTGGACCAGACAATCCAGTGATCAACAGCATGAGCATCGATCTGCGCGATTGGGAACCGATGACATGTGTCAACCACGTCAGTGAGCCTGACTAATTCGATCCCGTTAGTCGCCTCTTGCGACAGGCACGGGTTACTGAAGATCAGTATTCTAACCCGGACCTTCACGGGTCCCGGATTCGATTCCTAAATGAGATAAAAATGTGTGAAGCCTATTTCTGGTGTCCCTCGCCCTGATATCTCTCTTCAAGCATTAACGGTGAGGTGGCCTTGTGGTTAAAGCGTTCGCTTGTCACGCCTAAGCCTCGAATTCGATTCCCAACATAGATATGATGTGAGGGGCCCAGTTCTAGCGTCCCTCGTCCTGACATTTCTCGACATGCAGGGACTGGATATCTGATGTTCTTCTTACAGGCCCCTCCTGGTTGGCGCAGTAGCCCACGTCACAGTTTTGATATCCCATGAAGGTGCACTGGCTCTGGCTACAGTTGGGGACAGTCTGCGGGCAAGTGAACACCAATGATGAATAGTTGTATGGACAGACGAACAGCTCAGTCTTGTAGCCAAACAATAAACGTCTTATAAAGACAGGTGGATGTTATAGTTCTAGGTGATTATTGAGGTCACTTCGCAAATGTTCTTATAGGGAATGTACACAGTGAGAGATCTCAATATAACCTTAAAAATATAACCCATTAAACTGTATCAATATATAATAAATAGAAGAACTACACCTGAACGCTACCGTGGCGTCTCTGAATATATCACCTGTCACAGGGAAACTGACAGCAAAACTATATTTTTGTTTTGGCACTGGTTAGGTTTCAGGCAATCTTGTCCCAAGACGACGAGATGTCACAGTTACAAGTTTTACCTGGGAACGTTGTCACAATGTGCAGACGCAGGGCGCGTCAGGTAAAACTAATTATGTTGCAGATAAGGGAGTGATATATTCCTTTAAGACAGCCTCAGTTTTGTGTGGTAGTACTGAGACTGGAGACTGGTACCACGAGAAGCCCTACAGATTGTTCTCATTGCGTCTACATTTCACCTTTCCTACCCCAATGCTTGTTCTTGTGAACAATTACCCCACACCTGAACACTGCAGTCGAATACGGCTAAATATATGAAACCTATATATTTTCTAACGTTGCGTTTTTGAACAGGCGGTTTTGTAATATTTAATCAATATGGTCGTCTAATTGACCTCATCTGGGAATAGTCTCAACTGACCTGTTTATCTCCCCAGCAAGGAATTACAGTATCTGGTCCCGACTTCTCGAAACAAACTTAAGTCTGAGTTTTGACTTAAGTTAGAGTTTTTACTCAAATTTGAGACAATGCAGGAAAGTGCATTTCCCAGAATAAACTGAAATCGATATTAAACTCAAACATAGTAAACAATTTGAGTTTGGTGGATAGATTACTTTTTTATTTTACAAATGCACTTGAGTTAAAATTCAGCTGTTTCTTATTGTCAAACTCACTTTGAAATTTGAGTAAAAACTTAAGTTTGTTTCGAGAAATCGGAGGCTGATCTCTTATCAGTACGATTGTCCAACTGAAAAGATTTAAAGTTTAATTGCGCATTTGAATTTTTGTAGGACTTCATCTTGCAGCGTGAATATTGCGTAGATTAGCGGTGTAACACATCACCATTATGACTAGAGTACGATATAATGGTGAGATCTCATTTACACATCAACTTGTAGGGATTAAATAAAGTAAGTTAAACAAACAAACAAAAGACGTGTACTTACCTTCAGCCGCAATGACCGCTATGGAGAGGACAGTCAAAAACACCACAAGAATTAACTTCGTCATTATCGCTGGAAACTTGCCACAAATGAATCTTCTCACAAGCTATGCTACTGTGGCACGGCAGATCGTCGTTTAAATAACGGCCTTTATTATGGAAGGCTGTGTGGGACATATACCCATGTTGTATTGCATTTTAATTGCATCATTAAAAGACGTAGAGATTAGGTATATATCTGTTGTCTGTTTTTCAAAGGTTAAAACAGGTGGTTATTGTTTCATATGATTGCATAATGTAGGGTTGCACTTTTACTTGTTGAATCTGGACAGTTGGGTAAGTATTAGCTCTAGAGAAGGTACACATGTCATCGTATCCCAATTGCGTAGATTGATGCTCATAATTTTGATCACTGGCTTGTCTGGTCCAGACTCGATTATTTACAAACCATCGCCTTATACCTGGAGCATTGCTGAATAAGGTGTTAAAAACAAAACAACAAACAATCTAAAGAACGCGTCTAAGAAAAGAGAATGTGTACACGAAAAATCTTGTTTTCTGATATGACACAAAATGGAATAATTTTAGAATTAGCTGATATCAGTGTTTGGAAATATCAACTTTTTTTTATCTTATAACGTAAAACTCTCAATATAAGTGTTGAAATGTCGTGCCATAATAGTGAGCGAGTGAGTATGGTTTTACGCCGCTTATTCAAGCAATATCACGGCGGATACGCCCTAACAGGGTCTTAGTTTTCCTAGCTAAACAGGACAGAATTACCCCCTTAGATTATGACGGAATTGGTTACAATTTGATTTGGACTCGTCGCCTGTCTTGTCCCAAAGCAAAAGACACCACAGAGACGTTAATCGCATGAAAACGTATTGTAAAAGATGCATTATAATTGAAACTGTAAGCCGAAAGATACATTCATCACGTGTAATTTCATTAAGGTGGATAACATTCGTCTGAATCTTGAGAAGGAAAGTACTCAAGAAAACACATTGTTTGGCCAGAAAGACCAAGATGCAATTGTTATACCTTTATTTGAACTGTACATGTTCTCTGAGAATACATTCTAGATGTCATAAAACCTATGCCTGCAAAACCTGTGTTCTGGATCCAATACCGACTGCTCTTGTTAAAGAGTGTATGGATGTTCTCCTTCCAACCATCACTCACATTGTTAACAAGTCCCTCAAAGAGGGTACAGTTCCTACAGCATTCAAACAAGCCGTTGTCAAGCCACTTCTCAAGAAGGATATCTTGATAAAAATGAACTGAAGAACTATAGGCCTGTTTCGAACCTGTCATTCATATCAAAGGTTCTTGAGAAATGTGTCTCTCTAAGGCTACAACAACATCCAAAGAACAACAGTTTATATGAAAAATTCCTGTCTGCCTACAGATTCGGGCACAGCACGGAGACGGCTTTGATCCGAGTTATGAATGACATCGTAACTGCTGTTGATGAAGGCAAGGTGGTAATCTTGGTGTTACTAGATCTTTCATCAGCCTTTGACACCGTGGATCATAACATTCTCTTAGGAATCCTTAAACACGACCTTGGCATTACAGAGATTGCACTTGCATGGTTCAAATCCTATCTAGCCGACCGAAAACAGTCAGTGGTTGTAAACAGCTCAACATCAGACTCATGTGATCTTAACTGTGGAGTTCCACAAGGTTCTATATTAGGTCCGATCTTGTTTACTCTGTATACTCGATCGCTCAGCAGGATTGCAGACAAGCGTGGTCTACAGTAAAGATACACTACACTAAAGATATATATCGGATTCACGATTGGGAATGCAGATACAAGTGTGATCAAGGTTCAACAATGCTGCAGTGACATCAAGCAATGGATGCTGTGTCATCGACTAAAGCTCAATCAGGACAAGACAGAGGTCATGGTAATTGGCACAAAAAAAAGCATCTACAACAGTGCAACGGTATTTCCCAGCTTGCCATTGGAGATTCCGTCATCACCCCATCAGCAAAATTGAAGAATCTGGGTGTACTGTTTGACCAACAGCTGAACATGAACCACCATGTTACTCATGTGTGCCAGACTACAAACTATCATCTCAGAAACATCGGGAAGATCGGTCCATACCTCACCAGACCTGCTGCACAAAAACTGACTGTTTCCCGTATTTTATGCAGATTGCACTATTGTAATTGTTTACTTGTCAATACCACTAAAGAACAAATCAAAAGACTTCAAACCCTTCAGAACACTGCTGCCAGAATCACATCCAGAACGTCAAAGTTTGACCACATTTCCCCAGTACTCAAAGAGCTCCATTGATTGCCAGTTTTCTTTCCGCATTGACTATAAAATACTTTTGTATGCGTACAAGTGTTTTCACAAAATTGCTCCACCGTACCTCACTTAACTACTCAACACCTATCGTCCTCCGAGACCTCTCAGATCACGAAAGCAAAAACTTTTCACCATTCCAAAAATTCAGACCTCAACTTTTGGCAAGAGAACATTCAAATATGCAGCTGCAGAAAAATGGAACTGTCTACCCGAAAACTTTATATCTGCCTCTTCACTTGAATCCTTCAAGTCACAATTAAAGACTGTTCTTTTCTCCCAGGCGTTCCCTTGCTAAGCGCACAGAGCATAGGACTGTGAATGATGCGCTATATAAATTCATGAATTATTATAAACCTCGAGTCAATGGGAATATCAAACATGTATACGAGTAACAATGTTTACTTAGATATGACATCAGTATCGGTACGCACCTTTCACAAAATGGAGTGTTCACTTACACGAGTATCGGGAACTTCTGAAGGAAACTTTCGTGGATTCATCAGCTTGACTCTCCATGTCTACAAATGATAATGTCTCTCTTAATAATGAGACTTTTATTTCCCTGAATCTTTGCTACGATAGTCTCCCCATGCATATTCTACACATTCAGCCGCAATCTTTGCATAGGTGTTACTATAAATTTTCCTCAGGTCGAGATCCACAGAACGGTCCTTAAAGTATTCCATACTTTCAAGATTACATTGTGTTGGGTTGTTCCAGAATACGCTTAACTGATATTCTTTTTCACAACTACGGCTTCGTGAACATGGCTAGATGGTTATCTAGCGAACATAACTTCTCTTTCTCTCCGTTATTTCGTTTCTACCTCCCCCTCTCCTTCTCTCCCTCTGTAATATATAAACTTTGCTGAGGATCAAGTCTTTACTTCAACAGAAAACTATGATGTGGGTTCAAATTTGGTTTAAATATGTAAGCTTATTGTAAGCATGGATCCTAGGTTTTAGTATGTCGTTTCATCTTGTGGATCCCACACCTGCTATTGACAGGTGTTGTGTACTTATCAATGCCTCGTTCCATGTTTTGCGAAATGGTTGAATGGTGCCATGAAAACCATTTTTATGGTTACTCATGTATCAAGCGCATAAGGTTAGATTAAAGTGACTATTTGCCTAAAGATGGGTTACCATATTATTATTTATCCAGTTTGAATGGATACAATTTCAAATTATAAATCTACGTTTAAGTAAACTTGTGAATTTTTTTTTAGATCCTTAGCAAAGTGTGAGTAGTATATAATTAACAAATTGCACTGCTCATAAATGTAGATCACTGAGTATATATGTATATAGTGTAGAATGATTGGTACTGTATAACTACTAGATATGTACTAGTATTAAAGGCGTATGTAAACAAGGCATGGCACAGGTCCCCAGTTGAAGTAAACACTGTATATATGTAATTGCTACTGGCCGTTTAACCACTAGGCTACCCCATCACCAGACCTAGAGAGAGAAATATATAGAGAACTTGGTACATTAAGTTGTACGTTCGCGTTAATCTTCATCATAAGTGAACGTTAATGGGGAAAATATATTCAACTTTATTTTGAACTTCATTTGTAAGGATGGGAAAGTCACATTAACTCGGTGCACCTAGTGGCTGTAAGTTGTATGATCCCTCAGGGAGTTGAGATTGATAATACAATGTGCCGTTTGATCTGACAACCAATACAGTCAAAGCCCCTTTGGGCAGCGAGCCGGATATTGGCGCTATACAAAAGTTAGAATAATAATAGTCGAATAACTGAACAGTACCACAGTGAACATCCATTTGAAAGGGCGGTGGGGTAGCCTAATTGTTAAAGCGTTCGCTCGTCACGCCAAAGACCTGGGTTCGATTCCCCAGATGGGTACAATGTGTGAAGCCCATCTGTGGTGTCCCCCGCCGTGATATTGCTGGAATATTGCTAAAAGCGGCGTAAAACTAGACACACTCCCTCCATTGGAAAGGCTGAACTGTGGTCACCGGACGCCCCTTTTAACCTACTGCACCGCTTATCATTCACCGTGTCACTACTTTTTACACAGATCGGTGTCAATTTTCACCGAGTATTCACCGGACAACCCGCTTCCAAGTTGCGCGAACCCATGCGCACGTGCTATGAGCGCAGCCCAGCTGTTGAACCACTTGAATTCCCCGAAACGCTGGGGAAAATTAGTGAATCGTTTGAACTACGATTTCGCGCGTTTTTTTTCATCGCGTTATTTTTCAACTTTATAAGCTGAATTTGCATTTTTGATGATTTGTTTCGGTAAGTCCATACCGAAAGGTATCAGAATCTGCAAAGTTGTGTTTTACGTTGCATGTGACCTTTAATTTGGGTATTTTGTATTAACTGCACAAATTGATAGTGAGTGACTTAGCGTGGGAGTAATGTTCACGACGGGGTGACAGCAGAAATGTGATTCACACATTGTACTCGTGTGGGGATTCGGACCAACAGAAAAGACCTTGACCTTGACCAAGTTAATCTTGACCACCACGCAATGTTAGAATTTGACCTTTGTGTACTTAGTCGGATCAGTATTTTCCATGCATATCTAATCTTATCTGTAGGCATTTTTCAACTCCACCCTGCCATTTGCTATAATGGTTCTCAATGATAAACATATAAAACCGTTAGAAAATCAAATGAATTACTTTCCATATCATCTGTAAGCGTCAGGGCGCCATGTTGAAGCCGTGACCTTGTGTTTAAAGCGTTCGCTTGTCCCTTCCATGGTGTGAATATGTGAAGTCCGTTTATGCTGTCTCCTGTACTGATATCTCACGAGGAGCAGATATGTTTACTTTGTCTGATCAGTATTTTCCATGCACATCTAATCTAATCTGTTTTTGTTTTTTTCTTTAACTCCACCCAGTCACTTGCTATGGTTCTCAATGATAAACACATAAAACCGATAGGAAATCAAATGAATTACTTCCATATTATTTGTAACCGTCAGGGCGCCATGTTGAAGCTGTCACCCACCTTGTGTATAAAGCGTTTTCGCTTGCCACTTCCATGGTGTGAATATGTGACGTCCATTTCTGGTGTCACCCGTACTGATTTCTCACGATAAGGAGAAATGTTTGCTGTATAAAGGTTGTAAAAGTATTGAGGAAAATGAAATTGTATCCGAGGCAAATACCGCGAAACTGACGTTCAGTTGGTTTCACGAACAGCCGCTGTAGTCTTCCTTGTGACAGTATAATGAGTGGGTATAAGTCTGTGTTGGTCTCATGAACACCCGCAGTAGTCTCCCTTGGTTTCCTCAAGCCAGTATAGGTTACACACCACCAAATGTTTACCCATAGACTTCTATAGTAACCTTATAATTTTTTTAAAAATAGGCAGGCTATCAACAGCCACTCCATGTACACATGGGTACACTCTGGTCTTTAAACTACCATAAAACAAAATATCAGGCCAACTTGTCCTGCTCGTTTGGCGAGCACAGGAAGCGGAACATATCAACCCCAGTTCCGCACCAAATGTCACCTTCTGGAAAATATCTGTACACACAATAAGCATAAGTGATGGTGATAAAAATGACAGCACTAAATACATGTACTTAAAATTGTGGTCAGTTTTAATTACTGGTTGGATGTGCTTTTAAAAAAACAAACATCTTACACTATTTCATCCAATCACATCTGTCACATGTCTCTGTCTCTCTTTACTTGTTCGGACAGGCTCAGCGAGCAAGCGATACTGATTTAATGTAGTGGAACCTATAATGAGTGGGCAGATGTTGATCCCCCAGCATAATATACACGACATAAGTCTAGACTAGGACAAGCAGCACTCTTCCTTGCGTGTGTAATAATTTTGAACGCTTTGTTCTCTGCACGTATCAGGTTACGTTTCCACTGGCGCTAGGTGACTAGCGAACAAGGAGGTGTTCTCCGTATTGAGACAGCTATTACCTTACATCTGTGTACTATATTATTTCCAAACCTTGTGTTCAATACCTCACTTTATTCCATGATTTAATCCAACAGTTATACAGATCAGCTGTCAATAATAACCAGTGTCAGAAGCCCAATATTCAGAGGTTCCTTCGGCTTGTCTTGAATCTGACACCCGTTGTTTGCCTCACTCGTCTACAAAGAAAACACAAGGACATAAAACGTGGTTCTAACGACTCAGGGTGAATCAACGAATGGTATTTTATACCGTTGTCAGCAGTATTTCACAGGAATAAGAAGCAAGAGAAAGCAGCGAATGTGGTATATTAAGTTGTCACTTCGTTACAGAGACAGAAACAGTGTTGATGGAAAACCACACGTGTCTGTATATTTGCATGTACTTCGCAGTACACAAGACACAGACGTCTTGAGAGAAGAACACATTTCAGATTAGGAACACTTATCGTAATAACGTTTAATGTTTGCAAAAGAATCTTTTCGATTTTCGTCTTTGATTTCAGTGTTTGTTTTCAAGTAAGCACCATTTTATAAACTTTTTGTAATGTTTTCGTCATATATTATTTTAAGTGTACTTTGTTTTCCCGGATGTTCACATTGTGAATATGCCGGCGAAGGCGTTAATTAGTTCAACAAAATACATAGGCACTTCTTGACACACGTGAATTTAGACATGTTATCGTAGATTTGAACGGCATAATATATAACTTTATCTGTTTATTTAAATTAAACATGCGCATCTACTAAACTGTTAAAGAAATAACATAAGTTAGAGTGAGATTTTACGTCGCTTTGAGCCATATTCCAGCAATATCACGGCACGGGACACCAGCAATGGGCTTCACTCATTGTACCCATGTGGGGAATCGAACCTGGGTCTTCAGCGTGACGAGCGTACGCATGAGCGCACATGTCAACTTTTGAGGATTTGATTAGAGTGAGAAACAAACAAACATCCATATACTTACTGTCACCGAACCACACCGTCTTTACATTTCACAAGCCATTTATGTATCCGTGTTTGTGTGGAGTATCCTTTAAAATATTGATATACTTTGGAATGGTGAAAGGGACACATTTCTTGGGTGTATTGTATCATAGAAAGTAGGGATCGAGCATGATTATGCATTTGGTGGTGGTCTGTCAAGGTTTCATGTGTGAAATTTCATTTGTGATATGATTGCGTGTATTGCCATTTTGTGTGGGTCATCCTTATTGTACAATCCCTACACCCTTCCCAACACTACAATTATTGTTCGCATCATGCTTAAACTTTCAAACACAGACATACGACAGTCGTAGCGCTGAGATCCTTGTGTTATACGCTGGAATTGGTAAGTCAGCGAGCCTGACCACCCGATCCCGTTAGTCGCCTCTTACGACATGCATGGGTTACTGAAGATCAATATTCTAACCCGGACCTTCACGGGTAGTTAGCTCTTTAGAAGGTGGCTTGGTTGATACCATATCTGTGAGTGAGATGGTTGTCACGTGGCACATGCAGTACGTGGTGGTGTTGTGAGGCTGTGAGGGTTGAAGAAACGGCTGTGACGGGAATGTTTCTGTCCATGCAAGTATCTATGGCTATCATGTCGTTTTGTTAAATACGTCATGAAAGAATAATGCCTCGCCTTGGGTTTGTGGTCTTATTTGACAAGTCGGATAATGTCACATTCTCAACTTTAGAGACAATTACTATGTATTAGAAAGAAACCTGGAGTTCTGAAACTTTTTTCCAGATTCAAAGGTGAATATACTGAAAGTGGTCCCTACAGTATTCCGTACGTTAAAGCGCACACGCCGCCGAATAGGTGCAGGTCATTGATAAGTGTCTTGTACCTATCAGATATCTCCTGGTTTAAAACCTTTACTAATCCTTTACTCCCTGGTTCAGAATATAGTGGAAAGGCCCATCGGGTTGAAGTACCCTGTAGTACCTTCCAGAACACTGCCCCTCATCACTATCCACAAAAACAATAATATCCTCTTAAACATGTAGGGGAACTTCATTAATGGGGGATTTACCGAAGTCAATCAATGCTGATATGATAATAATGAATGTTTTAGGGGGCATCACCACTTGCAGTTCCTTATAACATAGTTGTTTGTACAGTAATCGCTCTTGAAAGATGATTGGTGCATGACATGAAATTTGCATGCGTTCGATTTTCAATTTCAAACAAAAAAAACCTGGCTAGAAACAAACATTAGCAACTGTGTGATGCAGGATGATTGTCCAAATTATCGACCTTCTTGAAAACCGTCATAATTAAGAATGACACCCCATGCACGTGCATGGGGCTACTGCGTTATGAACGTGCATCCCATGCGGTGTGTTTAGAGGTGGTGATGAAGAGAAATGGTGGTTCGTTCATAAGATGCCTGTCCTTGAAAAGTTTGTGAGCGCTTATACTTCCTATCAAAATTGAAATTCAGTTTCCTCTTCTTGTTTTGAAAAGCATATTATACTACACTTGGAACAATGTTACACAATGAAAAACACTGCCACATAAAACATCCCTCTCTGTCTTCCTCTGTCTTCCCCGCTCTTTGTATCTCCCTCTCTCCCTTCTTCTCTTTCTTTGTGACCCTGTCTCTCTTCTACATTTCTCTCCCCCACCCCCTCTCTTTCTTCCTCTATCTGTTTCTGCCTTCCCTTCTTGTCTCCCAGTCTGTGTCAGAACGCTGTCTCTGCCAACCTCTCGCTCTGTGACAAATATGGTCATGAATGCACTGCTTGTTAGATACAATGATACTATGTTTCACATATAGTATATGATGATATCAATGATGCCAGTACAGTATAACTACTTAACAGATATCTACAAGATTTTAATGTTTACTAAATGTCAGAGGAGCACGCTCAGGTAACATGGTGCGATTCCCAGATAAGACTACAGCCAGAACAAAACACTTGGTTGTAGCTAATTTGGGTCAGATGTCAGTACTACGTGTTACACTCACCTCAAGCAGGGGCGAGCTATTTTAAGAATGTATACAGAGTTGAGTTTGTAGAGCACCTGTCTGCCTCTACAGTAAGTTATACAGAAGGTTGCAGTGTTGGGGAGTCTTGGTAGGTTCGACTGGGCAGCGCTTCCCAGAAGACGTTAATTCTGTGCTAGGTTTACGTTTAGTGACAGCCTAACCGGTCTGAGTATGCCAGAATCACCCCATCCTCGTTTGTTCCACTTATGTATTTTAATCCGTTTAATGGTGGTGGTGATGATGATGACGATGATGATGATGATGGTGATGGTGATGGTGATGGTGATGGTGATGGTGATGGTGATGATGATGATGATGATGATGATGATGATGATGATGATTCAATTGATCACAGGCCTGCGTGTTAAACTAAACCAAAACTAAAATGTTGCTGATGTTAACATAATGTATTCACTCACTACGAATGGTCTCATATTGGTCCTGGTGAATGCGGCTGTACCCACACATGTAAATACAGCGATTATCGTAACGGTCAGGACCTGTGAAGGTCCGGGTTAGAATTGATCTTCAGCAACCCATGCTTGTCGTAAGAGGCAATTAATGGGATCGGGTGGTCAGGCTCGCTTCCCCATCTCAATTGCGTACACCGATGCTCATGCTGTTAAACAGCAAACAGACAAAATATCAGCATGTGTGCGATTTGTTACCTGTCCATATCGAAATTGAAACAGTAAATTAACCCATCATATATCTGGAATATTGCCGAGAGCTGCGTAAACAACAATCAAGCAAAATATCAGCATGTGTGCGATTTGTTACCTGTCCATATCGAAATTGAAACAGTAAATTAACCCATCATATATCTGGAATATTGCCGAGAGCTGCGTAAACAACAATCAAGCAAAATATCAGCATGTGTGCGATTTGTTACCTGTCCATATCGAAATTGAAACAGTAAATTAACCCATCATATATCTGGAATATTGCCGAGAACTGCGTAAACAACAATCAAGCAAAATATCAGCATGTGTGCGATTTGTTACCTGTCGATATTAAAATTGAAACAGTAGGGTAACCTATATAATCTACTAGAAAGACTACAAAAACACAAAATAGTACTACAATAAACAAGGAAAATTAACTAAGTTAACAAAGTAATACACATTACTTCAGAGTTATTACAGTACTAGTATATGGCGCAGTACTATATTCAATGGCAGTACGATGACATTTCAAAGTACAGTACTATAGCAGTAATTGCAATAATGTTCGCGATGATCACCTAGAGCAGCAACAGTGGTCAAGCTCACAATAGGACTACACATGATGTGCTGCAATTAGCTGGTCTTAGTGTAATGTGAGAGGCATGCCGTTGAAACTGGTCTTCAGTAACCCATGCTTGTCGTAAGAGGCTTCTAACGGGATCGGGTGGTCAGACTCGCTAACTTCGTTGACACATGTCATCGTATCCCAATTGCTTAGATGGATTCCTATGCTGTTGATCACTGGATCATCTGGTCCAGACTCGATTATCTACAGACTACCGTCATATTAATGTAGCTGTAATATTGCTGAGTGCAGCGTTAAACCAACCAACCAACCAACCAGCTTTTGTCGCCTGACAAAATCTTCTGAAATGTTTCTGTACTGTGCTGGAGTGGTTTATGCAGTCCTAGAAGATTCGAGAGCACCTTTGATCCGAAAACCATCTAAATTTAGTTATATAAACATTACTATCGCAAATCCTGAGTGTGTGAGTAAGTATATAGTTAACGTCACTAAACGTCATAAAAATGAATAGATTTAGAGAATAAGTGAATCTTGACAGAAACAAAGTGACAACGTGTAACTTATTACACTCATGCAGATGTTTCGTAGTTGTTTTAGCAGCCTGCGTGCGATGTGATAGGGGTATTGAGTTTTAAAGTCTGGTTCAAGATTCTTGCACTGGTAATGACGTGCACGTGTGTGTGGCTGCCTGCACTAATCCGTGACGTTCCTCTCCCCGCACAGTTGCAGTATCGAATATACCACATATGTGGTCCAACATGATATGATTAAGTGTAAGTTGTGCTCTACATAGCTTGTGACTGTACATGTGCATTGTGTATGCATTTAACAATCAATGTATGTCGTAACAGGTGCATATTGTGCAATTTGTGACACCTTGCAGTTGACATCTCTCAGTCTTTGTCAACCATTGGTTGACAAAAACGTCTTTTGTCAGTTCTGAAACCTCGTTCCATTTTCTGACATAGTGTGATAACCAGCAGTAGTTATGTCGCAGGAACACCTGTTCTGTTCTGTGGCCATGTTTTGGACACCACACGGCCACGTGAAGATCCGGGTTAGAAATAAATTGGTCTTCAGTAACCCATGCTTGTCGTTAGAGGCGATTAACGGGATCGGGTGGTCAGGCTGACTTGATTGACACATGTTCATCGTATCCCAATGGCGTAGATCGATGCTCATGCTGATAATCACCGAATGCTCATGCTGGTAATCACTGAATCGTCTGGTCCAGATTCGAGTATTTACGGATGGCTGCCTACTGAAGTTTGGTTTTAATACAACAGCACCCACAAATTCAGGATTTACATTAATGATGTAAAGAGGTAGAAGCTATGCAGGAATTACATACATCGATGTCACTAAACCTTGTCATACATAATTTTAAAAATGCTCAACATTCTACTGAATGTCATCGCGCCCCAACACTGTAAATAGATGCTCATGACGTCAGTCACTGGATTGTCTGGTCCGAGTATTTACAGACCGCCGCCATACAACTGGAATGTTGCTGAGTGCGGTGGTTAAACAACAACAAACTACAGTGTGTACTTCTATAGGCCGTCAGTGAAATGCAATGTCTCCTTATCGGGATATAACTGTGATACCCGTGACCCTAATGGTGAACAGCCATTTGACCAGTGCTCTAGCCAAGGATAACCATGAAGCAAGAGCTGACACAACAGTATATCAACACGTTCTAAACGAAAATTTAAATATTTCGACAATAACAGTTGGAGGGTTGTAAAGTCAAAATTACATTTTATTAAACTGCTTTTGTGCACTTTGATGTTTGAGTATATTTGCGTCATTGAAAGCATTTCTTACAAGAAACAATACCTACAGATTAGATTACAGGTAAGAAAATACATATGTGACAAAGTACACACGGGTCACGCAACGTAGACAGCGTGCTAGATTACTTTGACATTCACGGGTCTCATTTGTGAGGTCAAGGTCATTTTGTGCGCCTAATCTTATTTGTTCACAAAGCTCATACACAAAATGGTAACTTAAGACTTTTATTGACAGGTTAAAGTCTTTTAAACCATTAGAAACCGAGTGTCACAAAAGGCAATGGAAAGGTGAAACCTAAGCATGTAAAGAGTGAAGCAGTTGTGACCCTATTTCAGCCATTTCAAGACACAATTAAAACGATGTTCTAATATGTTTTGGTATATACTGCATAAGACAATTACAGCAAATACACAAACCAAAGTGATAGGTACAAAAACATTTTCAATATACCAAAATATACTTTTACCACAATATTTCTGGGCCAATATACATTCTCAGTGACCACTGCTTGATGTAAAATTATTTGTGAACATCAATACCAATATGTTTTTCCGATGTCTCGTGTTAAATAACACACAGACATATGGCACTAATGATTATAAGAGCATGTTGTCATAATGATGTTGTCATGGAATTCTTGTATTTGCCGAGCGTTAGCGAAGTGACACATGAATTCTTACACGAGTCTCCCAGTCTTGACTTTATGTCTATGTCACCTAATTCATCACCTCAGAAGAAAGCAGAACAAAACATAAACATACAACTGGCTCTTTGTAGCCGACATAGTCTTATCTTCGCCTTAGACATGGTTCGTCCGCCCGGAGCGCGGAAGGTCGCGGGTTCGATCCCCGACCGCGTCAAACCAAAAGACGTTAAAATATGGTACTTGTTGGTCCCTGCTTGGCGCTCGGCATTAATGGGTACAACAAGGACTGGTCGGCTCGGAGTCAGGATAATGTGTCTGAGTGGGGTATTCATGCTTCACTGCGGCATGGTATCTCAGTGGGCTAGCACTATAAAACCAGCTTAAGTCTGGGCTAATACAAGCAGCGGCACATACACATACACACGCATGCACGTCGTCATATGAGCGAAATATTCTCAAGCACGACGTAAAACCCAATTTCACCTCACCACCTTAGAAATGGTTCAGAGAGGATATTTGGGCAATTGTGAAAGCTGAGAAAACACGCAGTTGGTTAACTCTATCATAGAATCAGGATTGTAACCATAAACGTTAACATGTGTTCTCACACAGAACATGAATTATTGGGAAAATGAAGGATTTAAACTTTTTGTGTTTTGTAACGCTTATTATCAGCACGTGGTATATGACATCTGTAAACGTGTACTGTTTTTATTGTCCTTGAAAGTATATCAGTTGTATCTTGGCTTAGATTTAAACCACATCTGCGAATCCAATGTGCATCGATATGGAGCTGGCTAACGTAAACATACACTCACGTACCATCATATTGGATGGGCTTGTTTAATCTCCATTGGATAACATAAGCCTGTTCCATGTTGTAGTACTTCACTCTTGCTAGACAGCGTCATTGTAATCTATACCGAATCATCGCATTATTATACTATACAGAAGTCATTATCCATAAGGTGTGTTATCTTTATTGTCCAAAAGGGAGAGTTTCTCGGCAATAGGTAGTGAATACATGCTGTTAACAGTCAGCTGCATTTGTGTTATCATATGCCGGTCTGTGATCAGCTGAATCATCATCATCATCATCATCATCATCATCATCACACCACCGTCACCACCATTAAACGGATTAATAATCTATATGGGGTGATTCTGGCACACTCAGGCAGGTTAGGCTTATTATCAGCTCACGACGCAGACCGGACACACCATTGAACCAAGTAGTGTATCTATCATGTAGTGCATTACGACTACATTTGCTACACACAGAGGGGGAGACAGAGACAGAGGAGACATGGACAGAAGGAAAAGGAGAGGGAGGGAGAAAAAAAACAGATAGAGGAGGAGGGAGAGGGGGAGAGACAAAGAGGAACACAGCACCAAAAACCGGATAGTAAACCATTGAAATATACGTAAATACAGTAGGAAATACATGCCATGACCGGGTTTACGTATGTTTTCAGATATTTCCTAACTTCGGGCATATATTTCATATGAATCTATACCTTTGAAACATATGCTCATCGTACATTTTCGTATGCACAAGCACCTCGTTCATGTATGCCCTGACCGGATTGTCAGGGATTTCCAAATATGAATTGCAAAACAGACACCCCGGTAAATACATGATCATACAGCATTTCCAATGCATTCCTTTGAATTTCAGTGGGTGCTGAAATTTCCGATTTCGTTCTAAGTTAACTGGGGTTGGAAACATGTGAATTTACTTAGGTGGGGAAACATGTAAATTTTCAAATTTGCAAATGTTTACACACCTTAGATATTTATGTATCATACCGGATTTCAGGGGTATGTATATGAACGGTTCATACACCATCATGTTACCTGTATTCAAGCAAGATGATCATATGTTTCCATCATGTCAATTACTTGGCTCATGTAATTTCACTTTCACACATTTCAGTACGTTTGAAATCAACGTTCACATGACCTCAATATTCTTATCACCAAAGAGCCTGACAAAGAAAGCGGTATTACGCAAGCTAACACGCCTTATTAAGCTGCACTCGCTCTTGCTACCAGTATCAGTTACGCCTTGTCTGTGGAGTTGGCAAATCTTGTGAGGTGCATGTTTCGAGGGATTGAAAGGTTCAGTGGTGAACAAAGGGCGATGCGTTGCCCCTTTTGTCCTAGCAAGTGTCCCTAGCTGCCCCAAAAGAATAGCACTTTGTCTCTCTTGGAGCCCAGTCAAATATGCTACACGAACCAACTCGTAATTTCTTAAGTCGAGTAGCGATTATGACCGGATAGCACAGGCGGGCGCGTTCTCTGAGTATCTCATAGACATGTTGGATCTCAGTGCCTTTTGTGAAATTCGTCTATATTGTCCTGTTTAAATTGACGATCCATAACTCAGATTGCGAGTAAATATCACGTAATTAATTGTGATGTCGCATTGCTGTCAATTTCCCTGTCGAAGAAGTCATTCTCACAAGATGTATATTCCCTTGTTTGGAGAAGATCTGTGGCTATTACGTCCCAGTGTTGCTAAACATCTTATAGGCCTTTAGTCTGACACAGACGCGGACATCGCATGTTCAGGTTCTGATCTGACAGGGGCTGAAAATATCATTCCGACATGAATACAATATCTCAGTGTTTTCCTAAGTAAGTGGAGATCTTTCTACAACATTGGAAATAACTGTATCGTTGTCCTTCTGATATTCCCTCGAACGAAAGCTCGACCCATTTAGGGTACAATGTGTAAGTTACAGAATTGTAGGGAATAGTCTTAAGACTTTTCTACTTGTACCAAGATTCTTCGAACTTGTAACAGTCGTTTGAGAAGATAAAGGGTAGTGCGCGATGTATATGACGGACGCATATGGAGAACGTTCGAAGAACTTTATAAATACAATAATAGAAATACCGGTTATGTTTACAACGCACCTTCAATCTGATAGCCAGAGGGATTATTGTGAAAGATCGCAGTATGTATCATCATAAACAGGCCAAGATAAAAGTACATGTCATTCATCTCCACATTATATCCCTTTTATCGACACGGGACATCGTTGTTACAGGTAGGGCAAACACTTTCTTCTAAAGTATCTGCCGGTTTCACGCTACATACATGTGTTCAGATTATCGAGAAAACTAGCGACGCAAATTCTCCTCCATCACACCAGAGACCACATAATCTATCATATGGCCTTTGATCACACATATAATTGTATAGATACCCAGTGTTTATTGATCGCGATGAAGCAACTTATAAAAATTTACAGCCGACAGTATCATCTGCATTACTCTCTTACATAAGGTGAAATATCACAGGGTTGTCATGGTAAC
Source organism: Haliotis rubra (assembly GCF_003918875.1). Lineage (NCBI taxonomy): Eukaryota > Metazoa > Mollusca > Gastropoda > Lepetellida > Haliotidae > Haliotis > Haliotis rubra. The sequence goes on from NW_025764964.1 coordinate 293,955, forward strand.
GATAATTTGGCATACTATTTATTGTGTTATTTTTTAATCTGTGGTTAGAATTTAAATCAGTTTTGACGTGAGCATATTAAGAAAAGAGAAACTGTAAAACGAAATGCATTGTAATCGAACCTATAGGCCTTTGTAAAAGCGAGTTTCAAGCCACCTACATAAAAACCTGTTTTCATGATAAGTATCTGCTAATCCGTGGCACGATTCCGACCATATCATGGGCATGTGTTTGTGAATCATAATCAAATAGTGGTGTTACAAGGAGTCCATGCCGCGTCAACAACACATGCAAACAGGGGCGTAGCTACCATTATAAAAACCGCTCGAGCATTCACATGATCTTTGCTAAAAATAATTTATAGTAAATTACAGTAAACAGGTTATTCTTCATATCATAGCTTTCGGTGATGATTGTTTTTCCATCGACATGTATGAGGATGTTTTGTTACAGTCATGATTATAAGTGAATCATCACTGAAATGCAGTTGTTTATTTATCATTTATTTATCAATTATCTTAGAAAAAACACCAAATACTCGATGTATGAGGAAATCACACTTGAATTTCCATGGTGGTAAGACTTCCGTCCGTAATTCCCATCCCACCCCACCCCTCCCCCTTAAATTTTAACGATGAGGAAAACTTTCTTTGAGTGGCATTTATATGTCTTTCAGTATGTTGAGATTAAATAAACAAAACACGTTAAAACTCATCCTTATCGGATGAGGAATATATATTCAGGTGATATGATTTGACTGGAATGAAATTTAAGGGGGGATACAGGCGGAAGTCTTTCCACCATATTTTGAAGCTATTGAAATCATCAAACGTCAAACGATCAGGTCTCATAAAAAATGAAAGTTGGGCAAGCCCTCAATACCACCTAAATATAAGGTGGTTGCAGCCCATATTGCTTACACGAAAAAAATGGCTTGCTACGTGCCTGGCAAACGCACGAGAATTGCAATACTGGCCTCTAACCACTGATTCTCCGTGACCTGGAGACACATGTGATTGAGCATGTGTTGGGACGTCGTCTGTCATACAGACCCTGAAGCAAATATATCCAAGCCCACGCAAGTCTACAAGATGTGGCAAGACTAGATTTCCACAGCTTCAGGAGAAAGTCTTAGGGCTCCTTTTCCTTATATAATATTCTTTTTTTTCTATCAACTTTTTTTCTGTAAAATATGTTCATATCAGAGACTAGTTGTTAATCTAGTTCTGACGGGTAGAAGACAAAAGACAAAATGGATACTAGTGCTGTTACATTTTTTAATTATATATAAACATTCGTCCTTGGCTCGGAATAAATGTATATTTTCCACCAAATGTACATTCGGAGGATATCGAAATCTAGGTTAAGCTATTTGAATCATATTTACAATTAAAAGACCCAAACAATGGTGTGTTGTCCACATTTTTGGTTTTCCATAGTCACAGAACGATATTTTCTCCCCTTCCGTCTCTAGGAAAACTCACTGCAGGGTTCGGGTTAAGGAGAGCCATACCAAACACCCACAGCTGGCGGGACCAACATCTCCAGTAACATTTACATCTGCCAACGCTTAATTCGCACGTGGTGAGGCAATAAGCTAATGAGGCTAAGGGTCCTGTACCATGTTTGTGAAAAATCTATGATGCCTTATATGAAGTCTATCATCTAAGCAAGTCTAGCTATGTATGGCGTTAAGTCACTGCTTGAAGAAAGGCTCCTTTAGAATTTTATCTGGTCAATATTAGTATTTCCATCATATCGGAAATTACATAGACTAACGCTTAGTGTCTGAATATATATAATTTTGATAGTAACAAACAAGCCCATTTAAATTGAGCCCCAGGGAGACACGAGATTCAGTCCGGCTAGCCATGGCAGCTCCAGTTAGCTATAGATATGTTTACTTTGTAACCCGACCCCAAAAGTGAATTAGGGTTCTTGCAGATGTTAACAGACCCTGGACCTGAGGAGATCTAGACTTGCTTCATTTAAGGCTTTAGCATTGCACAGAGGGCTTGGCAGTAGGGGAAATAATGTGGTTCAGGGACTGTGAGACAGACTAAACAGTAAGGAAAATAATGTGGTTCAGGGACTGTGAGACATACTAGAAAATGCATGGCAACCTACACTTCATTGTTCCTATCACTTTAAAACACAAGGGTTATTTCCTTTGCGTTAACTGACATGCTTTCGGTGTCAAATTATTTGGAACTCCAGCCCAAGGTGGTGTTATGCTGTCTGGAAATATGGCCTTTTTGTAATGCCATAATGATAAGTGATTGTTGTACATATGATGTTTTTGAAGGATAATATCAGCGTACTAATACTTTGCACGTGTTTCCCCCCACTCTTTCCATACCTGTGAAAGTTAACTTTCCAATATATGCCTGTGTCAACGCGTGGTGTACGCGTCAACTGGGGAATTAGCTCATAATTAAGATGAAGTGTGCTTTGATGAAGACGAAGGCATAGTTGAGTTCAAACTTCTTTAGTACATGACAAACAAATGCACAAGACATACATGTGGGAGAGCGGAGTACCTGCTCAACCACAGGGCGTTTCCAACGAGCGGCATTATCCTGCTCGTGGTCGTCCCAACAGACAGTCCAAATACGGGACTCGTACTCCTTCGCTGTCTAGATGTGAGCATACTAAGTATATATACAGTTTTTGACAACAATGGTCAGGCGACGACTCATCAATGGACAGACAGAAAAACAATAGTACTTCCTTGACCAGTTGATATGATGGCAGACACGGCCAAGGGGGATTACCAATGGAGGTTATAAATGTCTTATACAATAATTAATGGGCTGACAAGTCAATTTACAATGCGGTAGTGATAAGGATGTACAGTAGTGATTAAAAAAAAAGCTTAGCGTCATTTATATATTACAATAAAGTCTCACATGTCTTGAGTACATAGTTTTGGACTTTTTAAATATTTGGACGATGGCTGTCCTGACTTAGTCACTATAACAACTTCCCTCTGCTCCGTAAAGCTTGGACCCCAAGCTTAAATAAATTGAGTCCAAACTGATAAGAGTGAAGCTATATAAATACCAACAGCTCAGATCAGTAAATAATCACAAAGGAACAATTCTTAAAGTCATTGAAATCTCGTGCAACAGATATGCCTATGCCATGACAGTATAGGAGTGATCATCTTGCCAGTCTGATGTGTTGTAATGTACATTTCACATGCAGGTATTTACTGCATTGGACAGATTCAATAAGCATTCATTAAAAAGATATTTGAAATTAGGGGTGAGATAGGTCTGGGGTGAAGTAGAGTGGCCGTCTCTATCTCCTAGCACTATTAATAACATCTACGTGTTAAGGTTGAGACCTATCTTATCCCATTGCTAAATTACAGTTGTTAGTGAGAAGAAAGATTTTTAGTAATAAGCTAGAATTGAGAGTTTTAGAGGACCAGTGCCAAATAATGACAATACATGTAATTAGCGTCATAAAAGTACACATAAACATCTCAGCAAATATTTCACATTAAGAAATTTGAAACCAGGAGTCTAACTTTACCGCGCGACTCAGACGGTACTTGTGGGTACTGTTGCCCGTTTAAGTACGATGGGTGCTCTTCCCGTGTCTGTGACGGAGCTTGCCCATATAGTGTGGGTGCTATGCCCAATAAAAAAATAATAATCCTACAATGGGTGCTATAGGCCACTCTTAATATTTATGCATGTGACCTTTGACCAATATCAAAACGAGGTCATACCCGCGTAATCAGCGAATCGTGATGGCGACGAAATCCGGGAGCGATCTGACGGCTGTCCCGTCTCTCACATTTTCCTTCGTGGAGACTTATATACAGATGAATAGCAGAAGTGCCGGGACTTCCCAACTGAACAAAGGCTTCAAATATTATAGTGAAGGGTTCATTTATAATTTGCGAAGTAAGTTTCATTCATCAATTTCCAATGTTGTAAATGGTACAGTAGCGATCGCAATATGGCTGTCAATGTCATTATGTCATTGCTGATTTATGATTGAAGAAGGCTTATTTTCCTCTTGACATGTTATCATATTGACTTCACCCTGAAAATTACGGGACATACGTTAATTATTATGAAGTGCAACTGAAAAGCTGTTTTTGAACTACTTTAACCTAAGTTCCATCATGTCAATAACCTAGGCCGTAACCGTCAGATAGTTATTAGATCTATGTAAAATTCAAATGATGTTATTTCGTGTAACATTATTCCCTTGTCTTGTATTTTTTCACCTGTAATCGGGTTTTGGCAGCATCATGTGATGACACATCTTGCGTAATAACAGCTCGTTGTTACCGTTCCATGAAGAAAATGACTCGCCACACAATATAACTGTAAGTTGGGTTCATAGTATTGTCAAGAAAAATATTATCAGTCTGATATCAGAATATATATATTATATATTATTATATATATATATATATATATATATATATATATATATATATATAAAATATAGGAACACATATTTTGTAAAATATCTCATTTATGTTAAATTGTGATAGCCTAGTACATTCATTTCACTCAAGTACATGTACTATGAAATGCAGGTCACCTTAGAGAGCAGTCCAGTGGTTAAAGTGGTCAGCGCCAGCTGCAGCTGTGCCATAGGTCAGAGCCAGTGTTGTGGTCATGTGACAGGTATGTCATTAGCCTATTTCAATGAATAATAAGTAATTTCTGTATATATTAAACTGAGTATCTGATTTCATTGTTCCTGAAAATATGTTTTTCTTACACAGGTGTTTTATATCTGGTGGCCCACTATAAGCAGAGAGGAATGAAGTCCATCCCACAGGATATTGCCAAGACCTCCATGCCACAGACATGGCACATCCCTCGCCAGGACAAAATATCCGGTATGTCAGTACCAGAGATAAAGGTTTCTGGATACAAGAGTGATGGAGAGGACAGGCCAGTGAAATCAACCCTTTACAACCCCATTAGGTCTACCCTTCCACCATTGGAACCATTTTTTTCATCCCTGAAGTTAAATCATCCTGATCTATCACTATTAACAACAGTTCCACAGACTGATGAGCCAGCACCACCTTTTGTAAGAACTAATTTTGGATTGTTTCCTAAGGGTAGCACCATCAGCCATCAACAGAAATTATCTGGAAATTATCTGATAAACATTGTGGATGGATTTTTTCCTGATTTGCCCATTAGTGCTGAGCAGACAGGAGAGAACAACTACAGCAGTGTGCTGACAGAGAGTCAGACAACTCTGCTAGACTCACTCAGTGTCAGTCAGGATGAGGCTGTGGAGATAGAGAAGGCTACCAGACTCCAGGCGCAGGACAAGAAGTGGGTTCGTCTGAGACGTCACAGGGTCACAGCTTCGAAATTGGAGAAATTTCAAAGCGTAAAAAAGGTAAACAGAAAATAAACCTAATTAACATTAAGTTTTATGTCATTAATTTCATTAAAAGAAAATGTTGCACCCAAATCCATTACATTACAAAAAAATAATAATAAAATTTCAGAACCAGAGAAGTTTGCAGAAAGACTGAGATCTTCTTCTAGGACCGTTCTCACAGAGGCAATGAGAGAGGGCATTGCCAATGAGCCTTTTTGCAGTAGAGGCATATGGGAAGGTAAACATTTCAGATTGATTAAATCATATGTGTAAATGGATCAACTGAATAAATGTACATGTGTATATGTAATTAACATTGAATGTTAATATTTGGGATTAAGGAGAGTAATCTCAACATACATAATAAATATAAAGAAGTGTACACATGTGCCTATATTTAAAATTGTATGTTGATATTTCAGCTAAAGGAGGGCAATGTGAATATATATCCCTGTGGGATTGTAATAAGTCCCAGAGCAGCATGGATGGCTGCTTCTCCAGACCGGAAGGTGCTAGACCCCAGCTCCAACCCTCCTTTTGGTCTACTGGAGGTGAAGTGTCCAGACCTGCGGAATAAGGACCTCTGTGATCTGCAGTACCTCAGCCTGAAGGACAATGGCCAGCTTGCTCTTAAGGCAACATGTAACTACTATCATCAGATCCAGATGCAACTGGCAATGACTGGTTTGAAATGGTGTGATTTCTTTGTCTGGTCTGAAAGGCAACACCATCTCGAGAGAATTGACTTTTGTCCTGAGAGCTGGCAAAGGGTGAAAGACAAGGCAGATAAATTCTTCTTTGATTACCTTCTTTCATAGTTTCTGTACTACTATGTTAGAAGTCATTTCTCTGATTATTTCAATTACCAAAAAATCAGCAATATTCTTAACATCAAGCTAGATGAAATCATATCAAGTTTAATGCATTCAGAAAATACAAGAAAATCAACTTCTTTCATTGTTTAATTGATAAACATATAATGTGAGGTATATATTTCATATATACATCAAACATGTTCTCTGTTCATAACACTTTGTGTATTGTTATTAATCATTCAGAAACAAAACCATGCAATATTGATCTAGTTCACTGCTTATTAGAAATTCTGGCATTGTTTAAAGAGAGATACTCACAATTTCAGCATATCCTAATTCTGAGCATTTTACTTACTACCTGTGTATATTTCAAAACATTGATATCTATAAAATGTAAAAAATCTGTGTATTTAACAAAATATACAGTCGATGAAATATTACAGATTTAGCTGTAATCACATTTATTAATTTATATTCACAAGTTTTTTTTGAGCATTTGTCATAAAACTTTTATTACAGTAGCATTTATTCAACAGAATCAATAATGACATCTTTTGACAATCTAACAATTTAAATGTAACTTTGTTACCACAACATAATCTTATCTGTAATACAGACAGACAGACAGTATTCATTCAGTAAAGAGGCCCTCGCCCATAATACAATCAGACTGACATTGTTTTTAGTGGGTTCGCAATACAACTTTGCAGCTCTATGTCCTGGAGTTCAGTTTCTGTACATGGTATAAGTATAGGCCAAGACTGTATATGACAGCATCATTTTTGCTTTGCAAAAGATTTACGACAGAGTAATGAGTAAGTGGTTCTTTAGTGAACTTTGTTATATATTTCTTTCTAGGTATATCATAGGTATTACAAATATATAGTACATGATATTCATTTTCTATATAATGCTGACCTCTGGTTTTACAAAAAAGGACATAGCCCTTCGTTATATTCAATTCCATTATACCTGCCACATTCAACAGCCGTATTAAATTACTGCATCTAAACCTTGATATAGCAATTCTTATATGCACAGGGATATCACAACACAAATATTTTTTAATATTTAACAAAGTTTTGAACTCCTTGTAAAATATACATTAAGAAGATTCACTAATTGATGAGAACCAAGACTGTTTTAAGTTATCACCTAGCCTTAGCTTGAATAGATACACAGAATATTCCACATTTCCAATTTCTTGGCTTAGCCAAGCATAACCAAATCCATATTGAAACAGGATGTGTCTAACTCCGGTTACCCAGGTATTATAGCCTAAGCTATCTGGTGATCTGAACATGTAATACAAATTTGTATTTTGAAGTTTTCAGAAATTTATTTAATTTGAGTTTTTACTATGATCATAGTTTCATAATAGGTCCTGAATCTATTATAAACTCTGATGAAAACTAACTAACACTGTAAATAAATACTCTGTTATACCATTAGTGTCAATATGATGTATATATTATGTTCTCATAAAAATGCAATACAAATTTCATGCTAATCAACATTAAACCTCAATCAGTTTTCTTTCATTTCTTTTTTATCAAAGGTCCTTGAAAACTTGATGTAATGCATGCTACAGTCCACAACTGATTAATGCTGCCCAGTTCAGCAAGAGAGACTGTAGAATCAAACAGGTGATTCTCTTTAACCCTTCTGATCAGTCTTTCTACATGAATCCTAAGGGATGCAATGGACTGTGTCTCCCATACTTCACTAGGCGTGAACTGTCCAGAGGAATACAGAAATGGAGGAATGTTCAGACCAACACCTTTCTCACTCAGTATACTGGCAATAGTAAAACCCTTATCAGTCATAACACTGTCCCCAGGTTCCAGCAAATCTAGAATGCCAGACAGTTTAGTTATTTCAACATCTGACATGACACCTGTGTACAGATTGGATACAAAGGTAATAGCACCATTTGGGGCAATGCCAATCAGACCTTTCAGAGTGCAAGAGCTCTTGTAATGGGAGTAAAACATGGAATTTAACACCAAAGCTGAGGGAATTTGGATCCTGAGCTCAGTACAATCTAAAATGACTCTTGTAGATGGGTAAGTTATCTGAAATTCAGGAGGCATGTGTCTGTCTACTGTCACTCTGGAAGGCCAGATAGGAACTGATCCAAGAACAAAATAGAGAAAATTTGCCCAGGTGATAATTTTTCGACTAACAGTCGAAAATATGGCAGTTAAAACGAACAGCAAGATCCTGTTCTGGTAAACCAAGCCTAAGGCGTACAAAAAACATGAACATTTCATCAATAAGGGCCATATTTCTTGGTCTACCTGCAAGAGAAATGGCATTTGAGCATGTATAATACATACTGCACATATTGGAGGCACTTGGTTTTACAAAGTCAAAAACTGTTTGAACAATTTATAGCTACGAAAAGATGTGTAGTACTGGATCATATCATCATTTCCAGCAAATCTTTCCAGTCCAAATCTCTCAAGGGTGAGCTGTTCTTTTAACAAATCTTTCTCCTCCTCAAGCTCTTGAATTCTTTTAGAAGCACCTGTGAATCAAACAGACTGATATCTGTCTGGGTCTGAGCTGACAACTGGTGCTCACCTTCAGCATGAGGGTCACAATCTGACATGGAGTTTGCATTTTCAGAACTGAAAAATAAAGAATTTACTTTCAGTGGAAATCAAATGTTTGTATACTTCAACATTTATTCATTTCTAAATATTATGATGAGGTATGAGGGTCATCAGTGATTATGAATCCTTCATCTGAAATTTAATTAGATGGAAATACTTTAAATTAATGGATACACAAAAAGAAAAGACATCTTTAGTTAAAGAGCATTTGAACTGAAGTAGTGCTTACACATCTACCAATTTGTTTCTAACTCTTAAACTGACCTTTCCCATGAAATAACTTGTTTTGGCATCAGTGGATGACGGATGGCTGGTGCTTTTCTGGACTTCATATTTTCCAAGTTCCAAGGAAATATGGATGGCACAGATCCTTGCTGAGGGTCTTCCTTACCGGTGTGTACTTGTAGTCCTCAGGCCGGAAATGCTTTGAGCAAACAACACTCTTCCTGGTGATCTAAATTTAAGTGAAATTAAAATAAGTCTACTGTCATTATAGATTTTGAGCTCCAAGATTTAAAAATATCTCTTTTTTTAATAGTTACAATAAATAGTTGTGTATATAAGTGATTCTATAATAATTCTTCCTGGGTCCATCTGCCATTGTTTCAAATAGGACCACGAAAGGCTAATGTATGCAATCGTCCTGGTAATTTAGTAACACGAAAGGATAGTTGAAAACAAATTTGACATGCAAAATGCTATCATGTAGTTGTTTGAGACAAAATATCTTTTGTCTTATAATCTGTTTGACAACTGCAGCCCGATAATATATTCGTTGCTGTTTGGACGACTCAAATTCTCGAGATTTAATTTCGAAAATCCTGAATGAAAATTTTAACCTACCGTAAAGAAGGGTCCTTCGTCCCGACGAATGGCAATTATCCATCTCCTTCGCACATCTTCAGCCTTCGGAAATGTGTGAAACGAAAGTGAATTGTTGTATCTCGCATCAGATGTACACTGAGGTACAGAGCAGTGATCAGCTGCCATATTTGCGGTGGTATAACCTCGTTTTGGAATCGGTCAAAGGTCACATGCATAAATATTAAGAATCCGCCCTATACACTTAATACATTATGGTATAGATAAGAAGATAGTAATGTACTGGTCTGTGATCTAACATACCTGGTTGCACTTATCAACAATAACACATTGTATATCCTGAACGGAGTCCATTTGAGAACACACAGATAAGTAAGTCCTGATGAGTTCTGTTGTACACAATGTCCATCTTGAAGAAGTCCTTGAGGTATTTTCTGTATGAATACAGGATCTCCATAATGATGGCTGTGATCAGATCTCTGTGGGAGAGACACATGTACTTGCTTGGACTGTGGTATGTTGCTGTTTCATCCTTAACTTGTAGGTTGTCCATCAGGTGGTTTCTGTATGATGCTCCATTCAAGATGGCGGCGTTGAGGATCCATGTTGATCAAGACGCTTGAAATCTCTTCAGGTAGATGTAGAACTTGGGGAATCATCCTTGATACACAATGTTAATGGTAGGCACATAGAGAGGTTTCCAAGATCGGGAGTAAACTAAAAAGTTACTCTACCCGGATTCTCCACCAATTTGTCAACGCGTGGTGTACGCGTCAACTGGGGAATTAGCTCATAATTAAGATGAAGTGTGCGTTGATGAAGACGAAGGCATAGTTGAGTTCAAACTTCTTTAGTACATGACAAACAAATGCACAAGACATACATGTGGGAGAGCGGAGTACCTGCTCAACCACAGGGCGTTTCCAACGAGCGGCATTATCCTGCTCGTGGTCGTCCCAACAGACAGTCCAAATACCGGACTCGTACTCCTTCGCTGTCTAGATGTGAGCATACTAAGTATATATACAGTTTTTGACAACAATGGTCAGGCGACGACTCATCAATGGACAGACAGAAAAACAATAGTACTTCCTTGACCAGTTGATGTGATGGCAGACACGGCCAAGGGGGATTACCAATGGAGGTTATAAATGTCTTATACAATAATTAATGGGCTGACAAGTCAATTTACAATGCGGTAGTGATAAGGATGTACAGTAGTGATTAAAAATACAGCTTAGCGTCATTTATATATTACAATAAAGTCTCACATGTCTTGAGTACATAGTTTTGGACTTTTTAAATATTTGGACGATGGCTGTCCTGAATTAGTCACTATAACAACTGTAAGAAAATACTGTAAAGTAATGGGATTGCTGAATTTGACCACCGGAGGTAGTGACCACAGCACTCTGGTTATACTGCATTGGGAGAGGACAGAGCTTGGCAAGGTACCAATAAATATGCTCGTCATTTAAACCTTTATCTGATATTTGTGGAATGTGATTTTATAATTGAAGATGCTTCCTGCACCTGTAGCCCCAATATAGATGTTGTTAGTCGGTGAATCTTCCAAATTACTTCGTCTCTTTTTATCAATTGAAATTAAGATCTTTACTTTTATCAAAATAATATATTTTCAGTCTTAATGTGCCTTTGTCGGGAATCAAACACCGATTTTTAACCTGACAGGCGAACGCTTTAGCCACGAGTGTACCCCATCATTCATTGATACTGTTGGTACATTTATTATACATTCAAGATTGAACCCAGTTTTGTCACCATATATCCTTCAGTTTTTATGTTAGTGACATGATCTGCACACTGATAATTTAAAAGTGGAATATAAATAATCCAATTTAGTTTTTCATTGATCTAGTAACTTTCAGTTTCTGTTTCCACGAAATTCTGTACGAAGGTACTTTTAACAGTTTCACCCAAATAACAGTAAAGCATACAGATAATACGTTTCGGTACTTTGATAGATTTATAAGTACATATTATATTCCATGATATTGAGATACCAAAATGATTAACATGATTATATAATGTATAACAAATTAGACAGCAAAAGCAAAAGCAAAAAGAAAACATGAGCAACATAATGCTGTCAGGTAGTAAGCTTCAATAATTATCGAAACTGCTTAGTTATGAGCTAAATGCAATCACTACAATTTCCTAAAGTCTGCCCCAAGAGATGGAAACAAAATAGGTCTAATATAAAATTATGAGCTAATTGCAATCACTACAATTTTCTTTAGTCTACCCAAGAGGTGGAAACAAAATATGTCTACATTTTATTCCGTCGGGTAACTGAAATTGAGAAAACGTCCGTATGGAATAATACCTGTATTCCGAATCAAAAGAGGTCACACCAAGTATGTGCATGTTCACACATTTACAAAAGTAATTTACACCGGGAATCATTAATACATTGTAATCATCTTTTATGAAAGTATAGATAATGAAGTTTGTTCAGTTATGATCAGTCGGATAACTCATACAAGTGAGCACTAAAATTAGGGACCTACCGGTTCATGTCTGTGTGAACACATTCGTCTAGATCTGTGTTTTATTGTAATTAGCAGTGTCTCCTTGTATAGCATATATAAGAAGTGTACCTAAGGTCAGTTATTTAAACTGTTATGTAATTTCCATTACAAAAAGTATAAATGATATTACCTATTGGTCAGAAAGACTTATCAGTACCCCAACACCGACCACCGCCACCGCCACCGCCACCACCCCCACCCTTGGCCTACCCCATGCCACACCCTCTCCCTCGCACACACACGCTCCCCTAACATACATATCGCTCTGGCCCATAGACCCGATATTTGAACCTTTTAAACAGACACCATGTGTATGTCAAGAAAGACACACACGTTATTAGTGGTGCTCAGTCATGGGTATCACTTCACCATGTGTTACTAATTATCTCAGTACATTATGGCGTGGTCGGACGCGCTAACGAACCCTATGTGACAGTTACATTACAGCACCATTGAAATACATGTTAAAGTAGTGCTAATCTTGTAACACTATACTTACACATTTCCAACCATTTACGCATGTATAAAATATATGACAAACCTAACCCTGGTTATACGAGATTTCAAGGGTATTGAAATGCATGTCCTACAATCACAGCATTTACATATGTTACACATGTAAGGAAACACATGAAAACAATGGCCAGATTTACACACTTGTGAAATACATGTAAATGCAGAGTTGAGTTTTCGTTTATTTTAACACCCTTTTAAACGTGTGTAAATCTGACGGCCAGATGATACGTAGATTTCACACGTTGTTCATATGGCCGCCGGATGAAACGAGTATTTCCTGACGTTAGTAAATTTGACTAATACAGTCATTTTGTGTGGTGGAAGAGAGCGAGGAGATAGACAAAGACGGAGGAAGAGAGAGAAGGACACTTAAACAAAGAAGGAGAGTGAGGAAGAGAGAGAGAGAGAGAGGAAGAGAGCGAGGAGATAGACAAAGACGGAGGAAGAGAGAGAGGGACACTTAAAAAAGGAGAGAGAGGAAGAGAAAGAGAGAAAGAAAGAGAGCGAGGAGATAGACAAAGACGGAGGAAGAGAGAGAGGGACACTTAAACAAAGAAGGAGAGTGAGGAAGAGAGAGGAAGAGAGAGAGAGGAGATAGACAAAGACGGAGGAAGAGAGAGAGGGACACTTAAACAAAGAAGGAGAGTGAGGAAGAGAAACAAAGAGGAAGAGAGCGAGGAGATAGACAAAGACGGAGAAAGAGAGAGAGGAAGAGAGAGAGGGACACTTAAACAAAGGAGAGAGAGGAAGAGAGAGAGAGGAAGAGAGCGAGGAGATAGACAAAGACGGAGGAAGAGAGAGAGGGACACTTAAACAAAGGAGTGAGGAAGAGAGAGGAAGAGAGCGAGGAGATAGACAAAGACGGAGGAAGAGAGAGATGGACACTTAAACAAAGGAGAGAGAGGAAGAGAGAGAGAGGAAGAGAGCGAGGAAATAGACAAAGACGGAGGAAGAGAGAGAGGGACACTTAAACGAAGGAGAGTGAGGAAGAGAGAGAGAGAGGAAGAGAGCGAGGAGATAGACAAAGACGGAGGAAGAGAGAGAGGGACACTTAAACAAAGAAGGAGAGTGCGGAAGAGAGAGAGAGGGGGAGAGAGCGAGGAGATAGACAAAGAAGGAGGAGAGAGAGAGGGGACACTTAAACAAAAGAAGGAGAGTGAGGAAGAGAAACAAAGAGGAAGAGAGCGAGGAGATAGACAAAGACGGAGGAGAGAGAGAGAGAGGGAAGAGAGAGAGAGACACTTAAACAAAGAAGGAGAGAGAGGAAGAGAGAGAGAGAGAGAGAGGAAGAGAACGAGGAGATAGACAAAGACGGAGGGAAGAGAGAGAGGGACACTTAAACAAAGGGAGAGGAAGGAAGAGAGAGAGGGAAGGTGTTATGTGGCAGTGTCATTCATTGTGTAACATTGTTCCAAGAGTAGTATACTGTTTATGTGGATGGTCAGTGAGGGGTTGTGGTGTGTTTTATGTAGACAGAGTTCTGGGAGGTACTACAGGGTACTACCACCGTATAGGCGGTTCCACTATATTCTGACCCAGGGAGTAGCAGAATCTTCTGGAGAGTTAACTCTTGCCACTCATCTCACATTTCATCTCAAGTTACAAGAAGACCAGGAATTGTGTGGAGATCATATTTACCCTGGATACTCAATTATGCAGTAAGGTGGATATTACCACCTCTGACTTTATTGCTATCATCACTCAATTTGAATATACTGGCTCTGAATATACTGCCACTCTACTTTGTACTACCACTGCCATACCTTTGTAGTGATTTGTCTTCATTTGTAAACTTAGTTAATTTTAGGATACATTTGTTAATAATATCACATTGCCATTTTGTTTGTTTGTTTGTTTCGCACCTATACGCTTTGTACGGACTGATTCCTGGCTATATTTTCGTTTCAACTTGGGAATCAACAGGTGATAGAGAGGTTATTATGTTTGTGCGTCCGTTTGTATCCCTACCTGTGTGTTTGTGTGAGCAGGGGAAGGGGAAAGGGGTGTACACAAGTAATTAGGTTATTGATATGCCTCTTCGTTCTCTCAGGATTCTTTCTACCTAACACTGATTTACTCAGTTCTTATATTCTGCCTCGTGATTGGTTTATAACAGTCGAGTATTTACATTACCGATTACCTACATATTGTGTTTTGTTTAACTGGTGACTGAATCGTGTCTTGTTTATATAATTCTGAAAGGATTCAATAAAGGATTAAAACCAGGCGATATCTGATAGGTACTTGATGATGAATGATCTGCACCCTATATGGAGCAGTGTAAACCCTATATCATGTATGGAATCCTGTACGCCGGGACCAATTTCAGGATCTTGACCTGTGCACGTGGAAACAGTTTCAGAACTCCGGGTTTCTTTCTAATACATAGCAGTTCTCTGAAGTTGAGAATGTGACATTATCCGACTTGTCAAATAAGACCACAAACCCAAAGGCGAGGCATTATGCTTTCATGACGTATTTAACAAAACGACATGATAGCCATAGATACTGCATGGACAGAAACATTCCCGTCACAGCCGTTTCTTTCAACCCCTCACAGCCTCCACAACACCACCACGTACTGCATGTACCAAAGCAACTTACTCCAAGACGCCTAACACTTACCCAAATTCCAGTGTATCACAAGAGGCATAGCTACGAATGTTTAATCTTCATGCGTATGATAATCGCCAGCGCTGGGAACCGTTTGAGGAAACGGTGTGAAGGATTGTACAATAAGGATGACCAACACAAAATGGCAATACATTATGCAATCATATCACAAAGAAAAATTCAGACATTCAACTTTGATAGACAGACCACCAACAGGAAAACATGCATACGCTTGATCCCTACTTTCTACGATGCAATACACCCAACAAATGTGTCCCTTTCAGCACCCCATAGTATCTAGTTTTTTGAGGAGGGTGCTCCCCATACACGGTACATAAATGGCTTACCGCGAAATGTAAAGACTCATTCTGTGACAAGCTTCCAGCGATAATGGCGAAGTTACTGCTTTTCGTAGTTTGGCTGCGCTCACCATTGCTGTCATCACAGTGGGTGAGGTTCGGTGACAGTAAGTATATGTTTGTTTGTTTCCCATTCTAATCAAATCCTCAAAAGTTGACATGTGCGCTCCTGCCGTTGCCTCTTTACTTTACAAATTACGTAAGCACGTTGCCCTGTATCCCTGTACAAATTTCAAACTGGACAATCGTAGTGATAAGATGTCCCGTTCTAATTACACTTTGTATACATAGGAAATATACAGCTGAGTTGCAGTTATTCCTGTGCAAGATCTATCAGAAGAACATTGCTCTATTTTGTACATCAACATTTTACTGGGTTTTCAAATCATAGAACGTAATTATAGCAATGATAACAAGTGTACGAGATAGGCCGTTTCCCGTTGGCTCGTGGCAAGTAGAATTTGTGTCGGGCCGTTTTTCAAATTTGTATTGTTAATTTTCGACTTCAGCAGACATTGAATGGATATGATTACAAGTCATGGTTTTATGATGAAAACATCTATCCACACAGTTGTATTAAGGTGTGTCTCGTCGTGTACATTCCTTTGTCAGAAATGTTTGCAGAGTTACCTCAGTACTTACTTCAAAACATTCACATCAAGCCACTTTAATCTTTTTTATACGAGTACTTTGCCCTTTAGTTAGAAACTCAACAACCAGTAAATCCGCTGAAACTCACTTCGCCATTATTATTCCTAGGGCTGGATATTGCTCTGATTCACATATTGCGATATATTGCTATAATTTAAGAGATATTGCAGTACATATTGTGACATATTGACTGGAAGGTTTCTGTCCATGTGCGTACATCATAAGTTCATAATAGCCTCTGTGTGCGACATCATCTTCTTAGTTGCTGTTACACCATACCTTCAGGCTGCCAGTCCCCATTGTGTATGGCTGTATGAAAATGGTTTACACATACATAAAATCACTGACATCACTGATACCAGAGCACCTTTTATTGCTATGGAAATCAAGGGTAGATTAGTCAAAGGGAGCTAAGTCTGAATGACCCAATATATAGCAGAATCTGAACCATATCGCGATAATCGTATCGCGAGATACTGTAGCGGTATATACCGGTTTACCGGTAATATTGCACAGCCCTAATTATTCCAAATATTTGCCGCAGGTTGTCCCCCGAACTGTCGTGAGACCCAGTGCTCCTTTCTGGGATGTTTGGACTGTGACCTGGGATTCTGCCATTATTCCGAGGAAGGAACCGGGTGAGAGGAATACAGCAGATATCTCTGCTTCTCGTTAGATATCAGAACGAGACTTCAAAATGGACTCTACATGTGCAAACTGTGGAAGTGGCAAGTGAACGATTTGACCAAAAGATCGCCTCATCGCCATTGCCTGTCGGATACCAGGACGAGGGGACACCACAGATGGGCTTCTCACAGTCTTTAATGGCTGTTTCAGGAAATAATGACAAGACAGTCGAAAGTTCACCACTCTTGCAAATCCAAGTAATTGATATATTCAGGGTTATGGTTTGGTGGTGGGGTAGCCTAATGGTTAAAGCGTCCGCTCGTCATGCTGAAGACCCAGGTTCGATTCCCCACATGGGTACAGTAATGTGAAGCCTATTTCTGATGTCCCGTGCCGTGCTATTGCTGGAATATTGCTAAATATTGCTCAACTCAATACTTAAGTTATTTCTTTAACAGTTTAGTAGATACGCATGTTTAATTTAAATAAACAGACAAATTTTATATATTATGCTGTTTCAAATCTACGATAACATGTCTAAATTCACAGATGATGAGTGATCTACAGATGGGAATATGCTATATATTTTGTCCTTCAGTAAATTCGTGCGTCAGAAGCCCCCTTGCAGGAATGTACTGTGAAAGTACCCACCGCCTCTGTGTTAACGGTAAGTTCTCAATAAACCTCATGTACATTCTTCTCATCGCATACTTCCTTTTCGGTACATAAAACATGTCCTGCATACAGTTTCGTTTGTAGAATCTGGAGGTAAAGTATCTCATTTCGTGTATTTTCTTGAACTAATTGGTACCGCCTTCACCGGCATATTCACAATGTGAACATCCGGGAAAACAAAGTGCACTTAAAATGATATATGACGAAACATTACAAAAATGTATAAAATGGGTGCTTACTTGAAGAAACAAATCGGAGAAACACTGAAATCAAAGACGAAAATCGAGAAAGATTCTTTTCCAAACATTAAACGTTACTACAATAAGTGTTCTAATCTGAAATGGGTCCTTTTAACTGTGTCTTCTCTCAAGACGTCTGTGTCTTGTGTACTGCGAAGTGCAGTGTATGTTATAGTCTATATATATGGTTACATCGAAGATATATTTCCCATAACTTAAGGGAACCATCTGCAAATCGTGCATCAGTTATTTTAAAAGCATGTAAATATCGTGAGATGTGAACAACTGCGTTTTTGTGTAAAGTTTTGTTAAGAATTCGCCAGGGTTTTCATCACTGAGTTTCATCATTTATTGAACTCATGAAAATATTTGTTTCAACGTTACGAATTTGTTTTACAGTACATCAGTTTATGTGTAAACAGTCCCTTTAAACATTATGGTAATGTTTGGCAAAATGTAGTTTAGAACAGTTGACTGAAGTTAGTGGCTATACTTTACACTAGTTAATTTAAACTTTTGTTCGGTAGTATACTACCCCACATTTGCTGCTTTCTCTTGCTTCCTATTCTTGTGAAATATTGCTGACAACGGCATAAAATAACCATTCACCCTGAGTCGTTAGATCCACGTTTTATGCCCTTGTGTTTTCTTTGTAGACGAGTGATGCAAACACAGGGTGTCAGATTCAAGACAAGCCGAAGGAACCTCTTGAACATTTCATTGTGCCTCTGATTACTGGTTATTATTGACAGCTGATCTGTATAAATGTTGGATTAGATCAATGAAATAAATTGATGCATTGAACACAAGGTTTGAAACGACGATTTAGACACAGGTGTATGGTAATAACTCGTCTCAAAAGGAGAACTCTCCTTGTTCGCTAGTCACGTAGCGCCAATGGAAACCTGGTACGTGCAGAGAACAAAGCGTTCAAAATTATTGCACACACACACAAGGAAGAGTGCGCTACTTGTCCTAGTCTAGACTTATTTCATATACTAGTATATTGTGCTGGGGAATTAACATGACATGCCCACTCATTATACTGGCAATAGGGGAGACTACTGCGGCTGTTCGTGAAACCAACTGACAACTTTTATACAGCAAAATAGCTCTGCTCCTCGTGAGATATCAGTACAGGACACATCATAAACAGGAGACAGCATAAACGGACTACACATATTCACACCATGGAAGTGACAAGCGAACGCATTTTACACAAGGTCACGGCTTCAACATGGCGCCCTGACGGTAACAAATAATATGGAAAGTAATTCATTTGATTTCCTATCGGTTTCATGAGTTTTTCATTGAGAACCATAGCAAGTGACTGGGTGGAGTTGAAGAAATACGTACAGATTAGATTAGATATGCATGGAAAATACTGATCAGACAAAAAGGTCAAATTCCAACACTGGGTGGTGGTCAAGATTAACTTGGTCAAGGTCAGGGTCATTTCTGTTGGTCCGATTCCACACACGACATTAATGTGTGAATCCTATTTCTGCTGGGACGTAATACTCTTGATCTCTGTTGATCAAGTCTATAGAAGGCTGGGTTTCTATAGCTATGAATACACCGTGAAAATGAAACAAGTGTTACATATTACACTGTCTTAGTATTTAATTCCTTTTGTTTGATATTTAACGCCTCGTGAAGCAGTATTCGGCGGTCTGTAAATAATCGAGTCTGGACAATCCAGTGATCAACATCATGAGCATCGATCTACGCAACTGGGATACGATAACGTGTGTCAATCATTACAGCGAGTCTAGTAGTCTAACGACAAGCATGGGCTAAGTTGAAGACTATTTCTAAATCGGATCTAGACTGGTTAATACTTTGATATTTCCAATACACTTTAGAAAAGGGGTTTTAGTCCCATCCATTATTTGCACCCACAAATCGCCAAATACAAAGTCAGCGATCCAACAACTTGTCCACGTACTTTGTGGAACTTTGTTGCACTCCTCTGATGAATGTTATGTAGCTCATGGAGGAAAATAATTCATTATAATCTTCACCATTGTCTGAGTTAAAATTTATTCTTTTCTTCTCCTGTTGTTTCTGGTGTTTTAAAATTCAGGGACATAATTTGATGATGAAGAATGTTTGGCAAGAGTTCCCGCCAATTTTATTTGCTATGTCAGCTCTTTTATTAGTTGAAAGAGATTATCACCATCCTTCAGATGGTGTAGGTAGGATTTAGGAACCTTTGCCCTTAATTCTTTGGACTCATGTTCCACACCTTGGACATAGGTGTACGTGAGTTTCATTTTGGAAACATAATTCCTCCAAGACTGACGCTTATTTTGTTTAAAGGCACGTCGAGCCTTGGCATTTGATATTTTAACTTTGTCTAAATTATGGACTGTAGGATGTTTGCGAAAATATTTTTCCGCTTTCTTCCTGCACTTTCTGGCCTGTTTCTACATTCATTATTAAACCATGGTTTACGTATGTGTGGGAGTTGCAGAGGACTGTGGAATTGTTTTGTCAGCAATGTCATTTAAAATATCCGAAAAGACTGTATAGGATCTTCACTGTTCCTAAAAGATCATGCGTAATGTGTTTCAACACACATAGTCTTATACAATGACTTCAGTCAGCCCTGGCAAAGTTCCTTCTGAATACAGGTGGATCATCACCAGGGTTGATGTTTTTGAGAATGGTTGGGAAGTGATCACTCCCACATAGGTCATCATATGTACCATCCATTCAAATTCATTATATAAGGTTGAATCAGTAAGTGATAAATCCAGGGAAGAATATGTTCTCGCAGTTGGATGTAAATAGGTGGCTGAATCGTCATTAAAAATACATAAATTGTTATCGGAAATGAAATCCTCAAGTATTTTACCTTTAGTATTAAACTGTGGGCACTTCCCCAAAGAGGGTTGTGTCCGTTAAGATCGCCCATAATGAGACATGGCTTCGGAAGTTGATCATATAAATTTTTGAAGATCTGACAGTCGAATGTCAGAAGAAGGAAGGATATACAAGCTGCACAGAGTCAAAGCAATGTGCAAGGTCAGCCGAACAGCTACAGTTTGAAGATTGGTATCTCAAGAGATACAGGGCTATGAATAATACCCTGGCGCACCAAAATGGTAGCACTTCAGTTGCTTTATCTCCTGGAGGGAGAAAAGGAGCGATAATCAGTATACTGTCTCAGATTAAAGTTATCAGTATTTTAGATAAGTCTCTTGAAGACATAATGCTGCTGAATGGATGGTAGGGTTGTTTTTTGTTTAGCTTTCTTTCTTTCTTTGCATTTGCACTTGATGGTTGAGACAAAGACGTTTGAGATGAATTGCCAGGCAGACGGTCTGTTTGGCTTCCCTGACGTAGATTTAGTGACCGGGGTGGAGATTGAGTGACTGCAGCCGTAAGTTACAGTAGCTGACACGATATAGTTTCTCTGACTCTGGACCTAGTCAAGTCAATCTGACAGGAAATAGAGGACGTTGCTACGGACTGTGTAACTGCAGCAGAATATGTGAAAGTGGATGGAGTTGATGTTCCGTCCTGATAACATTTTTTGCCTCAAAGCACGTGAAATATTGTTTTCACACTTAAGTCTCATGATTTTGGACTCCTTTTTGCCACACAGGGCGTTGTGCCCTGGATGGAAGCAGGATGCTGACCCCTCACAGTTTGCGCACTTGTGATCTTTCTGACAATCTGGTTCCTCATGGTGGTCTGAACAACGGGGACACACCAGAGAGTTACGACAAGACTGTGATCCGTAGCCAAATTTCATGACATTTATAACACCGGAGTGGATTGGGGACATACACCTCCACCCCCATGTTGAAATATCAAACGCTTTAATTGATGTTTGGAATATGAGACCGAGCAAACGTCAAAGATACGTATTGGTGTTAATGATAACACCATCTCTTGACTGTAACAACGCGTTTTACCGCCGTCACTGCTCGTTCTTTTAGTTCTGTGGCAATGTCCTCTTCACTCATGTCAGCTTAAAGACATCTGGCTCTGTCACGAACGATGCCGCGACAGGAATTTAACGTTCTGTGCACAGACACAGCAAAGCCTCAATGTTGGCACAAATGTTTTGATGGATAACAAATTGACAGATTGCTGTTTCCGTGGACACTCCACAAGAAGTGAACCACTACGAAGACGGAATTGGCATTCTTTACTTCACCACAAATACCAGATACAGCCGCTGAAATGGCAAACGGATTTAATTTGATTGGCAGGAGATCTGCAGCCTCAATGACTAAAATCGTGGCCAAGAATCACTGTCAGAAGAATTTGTTACAGATGTTTACGGATCTAAATCTTTCTTTTCACTACAAGAGATGAACCAGCATGTGATAGTGCCATGGCGAAAGGAATGATTCAACACCCCTTCTCCCCACCCACCATGGAGTGTCAACAAGGACGGTGTCAATATGCATCGGATAGCGCCCAACATGCTGACACCAGGGATACAGGGGCGTTATACTTCGAGAGAATATGACATGAATAGCATGATATTTATCTACCAATTTAATGCCAGACTGGTTCGGCCTTGACAAGAAGTGGGGAGACATATACATTACCCGAGAGGTCAACATCACCACAGATTGGCCGCGGGCCACCGCCTTCTGGCATAGGACTCTAGGCGATTTAAAGAGTTATTAATAATTTAAACATTAGAAAATAAAAATTCCCAAGACACAATCATAATTTATTGTGCAAAATATAACCACCATGAACAGGGCTTTGACGTGACCAGCCGATTGATAGAAACGGGCCAGTTCTACCTCCCGTCTAGGTGAAGTAGGAGGGCCAAAGTGGTGTGTTGGGCAACAGAACACGGTCCCAGGATTCCTCATTACTGTCCCTCAACCACCAGAATCCCAAGGTCCTCCGACGACACAGGGGGCGCAACCCACGGCAAACGGGTTGGTGGACCAAATATTCCCCAGGTCCACAACCCAGGGTTGAAGGGCGCTTAGCGTTACCCAGCACCCACCACGAGGAGGTGGCCTTCATGGGTGCCACATAGCCAGAAAGGATCAAACGCACGTGGAGTCAAATCGAATAGTCAATATCGCGTGCTTGACCGCCATTTGCATTGAGATGGGCAGTTCAACGCTCCCTCATTGAGCCAATAAGCGTCCGAATAGAGTTCTTGAGGATGATATTCCACTTCTGCAGTAAGTACAGCCTCAAGTTCCCGGATGTTTCAATTCGTTGTCGCCGCGAAAGACTTTGACCAATTTTTGTCCCGCACGCGTTCCATGGGGATACATCCGGCGACCGTGCTGGCCAACGAATAACCCGGATGTGTTGCTGGGCCAGATTCCCTGCAATGCAAGAGTCTTGGCTGTGACGTGCCTTGTGCCCTGTCCCACGGAAGCATGGACATCTCGGCAGTGATTGAAGAGCAAGATACGCAACCGAAATCCAGCTACCGAG